>NW_027363161.1:0-400000 GCF_046119375.1 Phyllobates terribilis | reverse complement strand
GCATAATGTAGGGTTAGAGGCACTGATTCCAGTAATGTGTCACTTACTGGGCTGCTTAGTGTTGTTTTGATAAAATCATTGATTTGTCAGAAGGTAATTATCACTAGATGACTAGTAAGTTCTGTAGGACCCCACCCCCATCACTGATCAGTAGATTTCTGTGTACAATGAGCATGGGCAGAAAGCTGCCAATCAGTGGTGTGGGTGGGGCTATACAGAGCGCAGCATTCAGAGAGCTGCTAGATCTGCAGCAGATAAAACGGTGATTTTCTCAAAATGGCAACAAGCAGCTGAAAAAGTGACACATCGCTGGAATCAGGGTATCTGCCCCAATATTGTGCTGCTCTCAGATGAGGCAGCACAAGTAATATTATGCCAAATTAATTTCCCGTGAACTATCACATGATCTATCACAGGGGATCATGTGACATGTCACGTGATAAATCAGGTGTGTGGAGGGGGCCCGCGCCTTCTAAACTGCCCGGGGCCCTTGCTACTCTTAATCCACCCCTGCCTATATCCCCGGAGCGGCCTGGCTGCCCCTGTATGCCGGCGAGTCGCATACCTTGGGCGACTTTAAAGAAAGGCTGTATAGCCTGTTCAAAGTTTATCCCCTGACAGAAGAACAGAAGGTAAGCATACTGATAGGGCAGTTAACTGGTGCGGCCCAGCGGGAGGTAAAGTCTTGGACAGCTGAGGAGAAAAGGACTGTAAGGGGGGTTCTGACCCGTCTACGGGACACCTTTGATGCCCGTACCTCAGCAGAAATCAAAATGCGGTTCTATGGATGTAAGCAGCGAGCTCAAGATAGCATCCGAGATTATGCCCTAAATTTACAGGAAGCCTTGGGGGCAATTAAGCAAGCTGACCCTGGCAGCGTGCAGGATACAGATAAACTATTGACTGACCAGTTCATAGAAGGTCTGCTGTCCAGCGCCCACAGAACCCAGCTGCGCCTCATGGCCCTACAGAACCCCGATTTGACTTTTGCACAGTTCAAAGATAGGGCCATCCGGGTGCTCCGAGAACCTGCACCGGGTGGCGCTGTAGCTTCCCGGCGCCCTGCCATCCCTTACCACCAGGGGGCGGCGCCCTATCCCGCAGACCTTGTGGGAGCTGATGCGCAGGCCCTAAATCCATCCCCGCCTGCAAACCTGCACCATCAGGTCCAAGAACTAACAAAG
Organism: Phyllobates terribilis; assembly: GCF_046119375.1. Lineage (NCBI taxonomy): Eukaryota > Metazoa > Chordata > Amphibia > Anura > Dendrobatidae > Phyllobates > Phyllobates terribilis. The sequence goes on along the minus strand of NW_027363161.1, from coordinate 398,816 downwards.
AGTGTTGCTGCATTGACCAGGACCATACAGTCATTACAAATGGACCCGTCAGGACCAATCAAGCTGGCTTCCAGTCCGGAGGATGTCCCGTGGCATCGACGGAGGAGGATCCCGTCGTTCAGAGGGAGGCCCGCCGATCATTACACTGAGGATGGACAGCCGATTTGCCGCTGTTGCAGCTAGCCGGGACACGTAGCCAGGTACTGTACTTTAAATGGGTCCGACCTGGGGCAAAGGGCCAACCCCCAGGCATAAGGTCATCAGGCCCATCTAATTGGCGTGATAAGTACGTAGGGGGACGCCCGGTTTTACCCGTAGTGCTGGACGGTATCCCCATAAGTGCACTGCTGGACACCGGGTCCCAAGTGACTACCATCCCCTATGTACTTTTCAAGCAGTACTGGAGTGACACTGATATAACTCGTTATCCAGACGATGACTTGAGCATCATCGCCAGCAATGGTCAACCCGTGCCGCAGGTGGGGTTCAGAGAGATGACCATTAAGATTGGTAAACTTGAACTGCCGGCACAGGGAGTGATCATTGTGGACATTGACCGTCGAGAAAGTCACCCTAAAATAACCTTGGGTACTAATGTGATTGAAAATTGTCTTTCAGAAGTAATTGTAATTTTGCAGCAGGTGGCGATGAATGCAAGCTCCAGCCAACAGAGGGTCCTCCAGAAGGAGATAAGAGCCCTGATGAGATGGCAACAGGTAGAACTGTCTGGTGGTGAGATCGGTAGCGTGAGGATGAGCGACCCGTTCCCCATTGCCATGCCCCCCAAAAGTGAAATGATCTGGTGTCGGACTGCAATCGGGTTAAGAGGGAGAGACTACCAAGCCATGGTAGAACCCGTGTACTCAGACAGCAGGCCCACCATTTTGACAGCCCGGGGGGTGGTCGATGTCCGCCATGGAAGGGTGCCCGTCCGGATCTTAAACTTTGGGGAAAGGGAAGTACACTTGCCCCGGTACGCTACACTAGCCAAATTGTATACTGTTGAACACAATGCTGTCAGGGCCATGGAACCCTTGCCTCCATCTCCCCAGGCGGAGGGTAATGGTTCCCAGAAACCCAAGGAGGACTGGTGCCAGAAACTCCACGTGGGTGCTGACTCCACTCCCTTGCACCAAAAACTTGGAGTCTATCGGGTGGTTCAAGAGTACGAGAGAATCTTTAGTAAGCACCCGCTAGACTTCGGCAGAGTGAAAGGGGTAGAACACCACATCCCCACGGGGAGCCACCCACCAATAAAAGAAAGATACAGACCTGTACCACCCCGCACGCTATCAGAACGCAAAGGGCATGCTGAGAGAAATGAAGGAAGCCGGGGTCATTAGAGACAGTTGTAGCTCCTGGGCAGCCCCCTTGGTTCTGGTAAAAAAGAAAGACTGTACTATGAGAATGTGCGTGGACTATAGAGAAGTCAATCGTATCACCCATAAAGACGCATACCCGTTGCCTAGAATAGAGGAGTCTTTGGTCGCACTAAAATCAGCTAATTTCTTCTCTACTTTGGACCTTACTAGTGGGTACTGGCAGGTTCCTGTGGCAGAGGCTGATAAGGAGAAGACCGCCTTCACCACCCTGATGGGATTAAGTAAATTCAACTATATGCCGTTCGGGCTCTGCAACGCACCCGGGACCTTCCAGAGGCTGATGGAATGCTGTCTAGGGCACCGAAACTTTGAGACGGTCCTACTTTACCTGGACGACGTGATTGTCTATTCGAAGACTTACGAGGACCATCTAAAGCACCTGGCCGAGGTGTTCGAGGCCCTGGCAGGCTTTGGCATGAAAGTGAAACCCTCCAAGTACCATCTGTTAAAGCCGAAGGTACAGTACCTGGGACACGTGGTGAGTGCAGAAGGAGTAGCCCCCGACCCTGACAAAATCATGGCAATAAAGAACAGGCCAAGCCCCTCTAACATAAAAGAAGTGAGGCAGTTCGTCGGGTTGGTAGGCTACTACCGAAGGTTCATTCCCAGGTTCACCAAGATGGCAGCCCCTATGCAGGACCTCCTTATAGGACAATCTAAGACCAGAAGCCAAAAGCCACCCTTCAAGTGGGACAAGCCGGAAGAGGAGTCCTTCCGCCAGCTGAAGATGGCCCTCACGGGGGATGAGATCCTGGCATACCCTGATTATGGCCAGCCTTTTATCCTCCACACAGACGCCAGTAATGTGGGGCTGGGAGCCGTACTGTCACCGAACCAACAGGACAGAGAAAGGGTGATCGCGTACGACAGCCGAGAGAAACTCGGAGAATTACAGCTCCTTTAAGCTGGAGTCCTTGGCAGTGGTGTGGGCCGTAACAGAACGTTTCAAGCATTACCTGGCCTCTGTGAAGTTCACTGTGTACACGGACAACAATCCGTAGACACATCTGGACAATGCGAGACTTGGTGCCCTAGAGCAGCGGTGGATGGCCCGGCTAGCAAACTATGACTTCACCATCAAGTACCGGGCAGGCCGAGCCAATGCCAATGCAGATGCCCTATCGAGAATGCCCCACTTGCCCGATGAGGGAGAAGATCCAGATGAGTTGGAGGAAATAGAGCTCCCTGCATTCCACCGGTACGGAAGGAAGGAAGGTACCAGCCAGAAGACGCCCTTGATGCCCATCGTCACCAGGCAGCCTCTTGAGCTGGTAGCTCTGGACCATGTGAAACTGGCTCCAAGCCGGTCGGGCTACGTCTATGCCCTGACAATAGTGGACCACTATTCCCGGTTCCTGGTGGTGGTTCCTGTTAAAGACTTGACAGCCCAAACAGCGGCCAGAGCCTTCCAACAACACTTCTGCCATCCACACGGGTATCCGGAACAGGTCTTGACAGATCAAGGTCCAGCGTTTGAGGCTGAAATCTTCCAGGAGTTCTGCAACCTCTACGGCTGTAAGAAGATTCGGACAACATCTTACCACCCACAAACCAACGGGCTATGTGAGAAAATGAATAATATCGTCATTGATCTCCTCAAAACGTTGCCCCTGGAAGAACGCAGCCTGTGGCCGGAGAAGCTGCCAGACCTGATAGACTTATACAACCATATCCCGGTGAATGCTACAAATTGCACCCCGGCTTACCTGATGAGGGCAAGACCAGGTAAGCTGCCGATAGACCTGGAGATGGGAGTCCTCCCCACCTCCCCAGACGCGGACTGGGATACGGAACGGCGGCTACAGTACAAGAAGGTACAGGAGAATGTGGAGAGGAGTCTGGCTCAAGCGAGAGAAAAGCAAGAGAGGCTCTTCAACCAACACGCCCCTGCTGGTCCCCTGGAACCTGGTGAGCAGGTCCTGAAGCGGAAGAGAAGGCTTCACAAGCTAGATGACCAGTTGGAGAGCGACCCGTACACAGTACTGCAGTCCAACCACAACAACCCGAAGGTATGTGTAATTGCCAAGGATGGAGGAGAAACCACTAGCACCGTCTCCAGAGACCACCTAAAAAGGTGCCCCAAGCAACTACAGAGTGCAGGAGAAGATCAAGATGACCTTGAACCCGCAGAAGACAAGAAAGAAATGATCAGCACAGTTCTTGGAGAGTTCCCCCGGTCCTGGACTCGGATAAATGATGCAATAGTGGTACCCGTCCTACACTTCCTTCAACCAACCCAGCAGGAACCTACAGGAGAGCAGGAGGAATCAGAAGACCAAGCAGCCCTAGAGGCAGAAGAACCCATGCCAGCAGCCCAGGAGAGTCAACCCTCTGCTGACAGTGAGCCTGCCATACCTGCGGTAAGCCAAAGGACCCGCAGATAGCTGCCTGCACTGCCTGTAAACCCAGCTAGTAGCTGTACCCTGAATGCTAGTGGGGAAAGTCAGGTTAGACCACCACCAGACAGTGGGTTACGCAGGTCAACTCGGAGCACTAGGGGGCAAATACCAGCTCGCTGGAAGATCTAAATGCTGTATATTGTAAATGTTTTATGTTTGTTGCCTGGTTGCTAATTATGTTTTTCCAGTCTTTCTAGTTCATGGACTAACAGGTTATGGACGCTGAATAACCGGAACTGTCTTGTAGATAGTTGCACTTGGTGCCCTCTTTCGAAGATGGCCACGGAAGAAAAATCTGTCCGGTGTGGCCTCCTTGTGGCCCAAAGTAGAGAGCTCAGCCTTGTCGCCACGCCCAAGGCGAGGAACTTGGGGTTTATGGAAACAGGTCCCCACACCGTGGAAAACTTCACACCTTGTTGGGTGACATGGACACCCGTCACGGAAGCGCCGTGACCTCAAGGACAAAATATACTTGTATATATGTTATGTTGTCATTTATACCCTGCATTTGTGTTTCCTGTTTAGTCCGGAGTAATAAATTTTACTAGGGGAGAATGTGTCACCCCAGGCCTGGATGCCACAAACAATAATCTGTGTCTGAGAGCAGGAGGGAGGTCCCCTGGTTAGGGACAATTAGCATACAGCACCTCCTGTCCCAGGCCAGCAGGGGGAGCTGGCTGCCCCTATAAAAGCTGGAACTGGGGGCAGGGTTAGAGAGAACTGGAAGACCTAGCTCAGGAGTGAGACTAGTCCCAGAGAAGGAGGGACAGTTCAGCTGTAGCTGAGGAGTCCGTGAGGCAGAGGAGAAACTGCAAGCCAGGGACAGAGGTGACGAGAGCCGGTCCTGGAAGAGAACCAATCTACCGGGCATTGGGGTCCGGGGCTGTCAGGGTTACAAGCCCAGCAGCAGAGAACCAACCTGCGAGGGATTTCAGGTCCCTTGGCCTAAGAAGCCTGGAGGCTCCGCCACACAGAGGGACCAGTACAGCGAGGAGCAAGCAACAGGTACCCAAGGCCCTAGTCGCATGCCATACAGGCGAGAAGTACACGGCCAGCTCAGAGACGTGGGCTATTACACCACGAAAAGGGGGATAGTCAGAAAGAGCATAGAGAGAACGGTAGGCCTACACACTCACCCTGACCAGTGGGGCTCGCCCGAATGCTCTCAGACACCCAGGCCCATTCCTAACCGGTACTGTTGGGTCATTAATAATATCTACAATAAAGACCCTGAACTGTTTGAAGCGGACTCTGAACTCTTACTATTGCGGCCTGCACTATCACCCCCAACATCCACCTACACTGCCCTGAGGCTACACTCTTCCCGTGGGGAGTTATCCTACACCTGTGCTGCACACCAACACCAGCCTCAGCAGTCTGCCTCGCAGCGGCGGTTATCCCTGACCGCAATCCACGGGTGGCGTAGTCGGACATTCAAAACACTGATAAATAGACTGCCACCATTTGGTCTGACCACCCTGAGCCACGGGATCGGGTTGCCACTACTACCCCCATCAGCACCGTACACTAGAAGGCCCGGTTCCGTGTACCCCACGGCCCAGGGGGCGAGTCATGTGCATCAAATTATACATACAGATATGGGGCAGTGGGGCTTCATACTATATACAGGTGCTTCTCACAAAATTAGAATATCATCAAAAGTTAGTTTATTTCAGTTCTTCAATGCAAAAAGTGAAACTCCTATATTATATAGAGTCATTACACACAGAGTGATCTATTATATAGAGTCATTACACAGAGGGATCTATTATATAGAGTCATTACACACAGAGTGATCTATTATATAGAGTCATTACACAGAGAGATCTATTATATAGAGTCATTACACACAGAGGGATCTATTATATAGAGTCATTACACACAGAGGGATCTATTATATAGACTCATTACACACAGAGGGATCTATTATATAGAGTCATTACACACAGAGGGATCTATTATATAGAGTCATTACACACAGAGGGATCTATTATATAGAGTCATTACACACAGAGGGATCTATTATATAGAGTCATTACACACAGAGGGATCTATTATATAGAGTCATTACACACAGAGGGATCTATTTTAAGTGTTTATTTCTGTTAATGTTGATGATTATGGCTTACAGCCAATGAAAACACAAACGTCATTATCTCAGTAAATTAGAATACTTCATAACAACAGCTTGAAAAATGTTTTTAAAATCAGAAAAGTTGGCCTACTGAAATGTATGTTTAGTAAATGCCCTCAATACTTGTTCGGGCTCCTCGTGCATCAATTACTGCATCAATGCGGCAATGTGGCATGGAGGGATCAGCCTGTGGCACTGCTGAGGTGTTATGGAAACCCAGGTGGCTTTGATAGCAGCCTTCAGCTCATCTGTATTGTGGGGTCTGGGGTCTCATCTTCCTCTTGACAATACCCCATAGATTCTCTATAATAGATTCTCTATGGGGTTAAGGTCAGGCGAGTTTGCTGCCAATCAAGCACAGTGATACTGTTGTGTGTAAACCAGGTATTGGTACTTTTGGCAGTGTGGACAGGGGCCAAGTCCTGCTGGAGAATGACATTTCCATCTCCATAAAGCTTGTGGGCAGAGGGAAGCATGAAGTGCTGTAAAATGTCCTGGTAGACGGCTGCGCTGACTTTGGTCTTCATAAAACATAGTGGACCTACACCAGCAGATGACATGGCCCCCCAAACCATCACTGATTGTGGAAACTTCACACCAGACCTCCAGCAGCTTGGATTGTGGCCTCTCCACTCTTCCTCCAGACTCTGGGACCTTGATCTCCAAATGAAATGCAAAATTTACTTTTCATCTGAAAACAACACCTTGGGCCACTGAGCATCAGTCCAGGTCTTTTTCTCTTTGGCCCAGGTAAGACGCTTCTGGCGTTGTCTATTGGTCATGAGGGGCTTGACACAAGCAATGCGACACTTGTAGCCCATGTCCTGGATACGTCTGTGTGTGGTGGCTCTTGAAGCAATGACTCCAGCAGAAGTCCACTCCTTGTGAATCTCCCCCAAATTTTTGAATGGCCTTTTCTTAGCAATCCTTTCAAGGCTGCGGTTATCCCAGTTGCTTGTGCACCTTTTTCTGCCACACTTTTTCCTTCCACGTCCATTAATATGCTCGGATACAGCACTCTGTGAACAGCTGCTTCTTTAGCAATGACCTTTTGTGGCTTACCCTCCTTGAGGAGTGTGTCAATAACTGCCTTTTGGACATCTGTCAAGTCAGCAGTCTTGCCCATGATTGTGGAGCCTACTGAAACTGACTAAGGGACCTTTTTAAATGCTTAGGAAGCCTTTCCAGGTGTTTCTTGTTAATTCTAATTTACTGAGATAATGACTTTTGTGTTTTCATTGGCTGTAAGCCATAATCATCAACATTAGCAGAAATAAACACTTAAAACAGATCACTCTGTTTGTAATGACTCTGTATAATATATGAGTTTCACTTTTTGGATTTAAGAACTGAAATAAATTCACTTTTTGATGATATTCTAATTTTCTGAGAAGCACCTGTATGTAGCAGTGCGGCAATTATACTATATACAGTCAGGAGTATAAGTACTTGATACACTGATAATTTCGAAAGTTTTTCCACCTACAAAGAATGAAGAGGTCTGTTTTGTTCTACTTAACTGCTGCAACTTGGACCTTTAACAGGATTTATATTTCACCTATGAGAAAGCATACTATGTGTATTTGGCAGATTAACTCAGGCATGTTTATGATAAACTGAATACCTGGATTGGAGTCCTATTTGTATACAGAATATTGACTATTAATGCTGGCAGAGTAAGTCTTAGGCTATATTCACACTAGGTGTTTTTTTCTGCAGCAAAACATAATCTCTTGGCAGGAAAGAAGTAGCGTCAAAAACGCAGGTTTTGGTGTGTTTTTTTGCAGTGGCTCTTGGTGCATTTTTGGTGCGTTTTTCAGGATCCCAAAGTTCAGCTTTGCTTCCACCATAGACACATGAGAACAGGTCACCATTGCAAGACATATGTTCATGAAAAAGTACACATTACAAATGTAACAGGGGGCGGGTGGGGGGTGAATTGGTCTGGAATGGTTTATCTAAGACCCTGGCAGTGCATTGAATTTGTAGGACACTATTTACTTTCACATTATGGTTTGCCATTGAGTTGCTCAGGCATTGTTCATTTTCACACCTCCCTGGGCCACACGTGTTGTTCAATCTCACACCTAGCTCAACCAATGTTTACTTTGTAGGCATCACTAATTTAATTAAACTGTAATAATCCAAGCTGCTATCTCAGGTGACCAAGACAAGATGGTTTAAACTTGGGAAAATCACAAGAATAAATGTGTGTCACATACTTGCTTTTTTCACTAAAAACGCAGCAAAATGTTCGCACTAGGCTTTTTTTCAGCATTTTTTTCCACCACCCTTTTTTTTAATGGGTGAAAAACGCTGAAACAAGTGACATACTCTATTGCAAAAAGCCATGGAAAGCACAAAATACTGAGGACAAATAAGCAAGCTTTGTGCATGAGATTTCGGAAATCTCATAGACTTTGTTGGTACTGTAAAACGCAGCTGAAAATTTGCATAAAAAAGCCCGCTAAAAAAACGTCTAGTGTGAATATAGCCTTGTATAACGGTTCGCCAATGAGTTAGGATATATGACCACGATGCAGAAATGCTGCGGATTTTTCCTAAGCGTTTCTGCATCTCCCTGGGTTGTCAAGCGCTTTGCCAAGTGATTTTAGCATCACTTGGAAAAGTGCTTGACAACTTGGTCACACTATATAATTCCATGCAACCGGCATGGATTTATATAGTGTGACCAAGTTACCATGCTGCAAATGCAGCATCAATAATGAAAAAAAAGAATAATAATGGTGAAAAATAAAAAAAAAACATTATACTCATCTTCCGATGGTCCTCGATCTCCTTCTCCGGTGCGTCCGGTGTCTTTGGCGGATCACGGTGCTGTAAAAGGACCTTTCATGACGTCATTTAGTCATGTGACAGGTCACGCAACCGCTGATGTCAGCGGTCACGTGACCTGTCACATGACTAAATGGCATCATGGAAGGTCCTTTTACCACCGCGAGCAGCCGAAGAGCCAGCAGCACCGCCGGGAGCAGACAGGGGCCATCAGAAGGTAAGTATATGTTTATTTTTTATTTTAATTCTATTTTAACTACAGGTACTATGGTACCCGGGTCTGGAGGAGAGTCTCTTCATCTCCAGACCCGGGTACCATCCACGCATTGAGTCGCATAATATCCACATGTGTATTTGTAGTCATGCGGATGTTATGCGTTCCAATGCAAGTCAATGGCGGCTAAATCGCGGCGACTCTGCAAAATTAAAGGACGTGCTGCGGATTTTTCCGCAATGATAATCCGCAGCGGAAATCTCCGCGGCATGTGCATAGCACATGCGGATTATCATTGGGGACCATTGCAGACCTATCACCAAGCGTTTTTTAAGTGTTTCCGCAGCGAAAGTTACGCTGCAGAAACGCCTAAAAAACGCATAGTGGGCACACAGCCTTAAAAGTTCTATGGTGAAGAAAAACACGTGAGATAATAAATGCGAAATATACAATATTTCCCATAATATGACTGAGGATATCTTTAGGGTGTATTCACTGTTTTTTCTTCTGCAGCAATAAATGCTGTGTTTTACAGCACCATCTTAGTGAATGACATTTCTGAAATCTCATTCACATGCTGTTTTTTTTGCATTTTTTTTAAATCTGCAGCTTGTCAAGTCTTTCAGAGGTTTTGCAGCATTTTTCACCCATTCAAATGAATGGAAAAAAAAACACAAGTAAAAACACCTGAATTTTAAGCAGCGTTTTTCCTGCCTCCTTTGATTTTTGAGGTAGAAAAAAAATGCTGCCAAAATCCAACTTGTGAACACACCTTTATCCTGGTTGTGTTCTAATTGGATATAAAATAGAACGGCCATGATAACATGGGTAGTTAATTGTATGGTGTTTTCACTTTAAATATTACCAGGCCGCATTCTATTTGCGCAGAGCTGCTCCGTGAAGATTCTATCACAAGATTCCGTGATGACATCACAGGTGATGGTGACATCACTGCTCACAGTCGCTATATATGCAATGCACATAGGCTCACCCGTGCCTTTCTTGGCTCTATAGTGACTGATAGCACTTGCAGTTTTTCACTATGGCTGGAATTGTTTTGGACATTCCTCAGGTAAAAGCACTATTGATGATCCTTATGATCAATCGTCCTAACAGTGTGCTTCTACCACCCGATGGCGTCCTCAGCTTCACTCACCGGCTGGTGATGGAGCTAGTAAAGGATTGCCTGACCAAACACCGACAACGTCGTCTAACGTCAGACTATCTGACGGATTTACTTCAGAACATCAGGACATTACTACACCAGGTAAGTGGCGGACACTCTGCACAGAACATCTCAATATTAACAGATAATAATGGAGGGATAGAAGCTTTTTCTTCTAATATATCGTATTTTGCAGACCATAAGACGCACCAAAATTTTTTGGGAGGTAAATAGGAAAAACATTTATTATAATAAAATGGGGGTCTGTCTTATAGTCCGAATTTTCGGTTGCTTACTGAGGGGGGGTGGTGGCAGTGGAGCGAGGTCACAGGAGGCAGAGTCGCTGCTGCAGGAAGTCGGCAGTAGGAGTGGGGCGCTGCTGCGGGCTCCAAGCTGGGAGGAGCGGGGTGTCCAGAAGGTACGAGGCTGCGGGCCCTGGGCTTCAAGGAAATGTTAGCGGTAATTCAGGAGGGGAGGCCCTGCTCTGCTTATTGATTTCTCTGCAGTGGGCTTCAAGAAGTAGGCTGCTGGAGATGGCCAATACGCAATTTGAGATCTCAGCTCCTCATTGAGCCGAGATCTAAATCTGCACATGCACTGCCTCCAGCGGCCATTTGCCTGAAGCCCACCGCCAGAAATTCAATGGGCAGAGCGGGGACTCCCCTCCTAAATCACCGCTAACATTGCCTTGAAGCCCAGGGCCCGCAGCCTCGCACCTCCTGGACACCCCGCTGGCCCGCAGGAGCGCCCCACTTCTACTGCTGGCTTCCTGCAGCAGTGACCCTACTTCCTGTGACCTCACTCCACCACAGCCACCCCCCTGGTAAGCTACATTCAGACAATTATTATTATTAATAATCTGTCTGATATGCTGGGGTGGAGAGTTCCAGAGTAGGGGGGATGCACGGGAGAAATCTTGTATGCGATTGTGGGAAGAGGAGATAAGAGGGGAGTAGAGAAGAAGATCTTGTGAGGATCGGAGGTTGCGTGCAGGTAAGTACCGGGAGACTAGGTCACAGATATATGGAGGAGACAGGTTGTGGGTGGCTTTGCATGCCAAGGTTAGGGTCTTGAACTGGAGTCTCTGGGTAATGTGGAGCCAGTGAAGGGATTGGCGGAGCGAGGGGAAAAGCCAGGGAATAGCGGGGGGACAGGTGGATTAGTCAGACAGCAGAGTTTAGGATAGATTGGAGGGGTGCGAGAGTGTTAGAAGGGAGGTCAAAAATTTTGGAAAAAAAGGCATCTTATAGTCCAAAAAATACGGTAAAACACAACGAGTCCCCAAATACAGTATGTAGTCATTGTATCTGCAGACAGAGAACCGATGTCACATACAATTTCCGCCTCCATTCTGATCGCTCTCATCTCAAAATTCTCCTTTCCATTTTTCCTTCTTTATAGGCTGAAGAAAGATCTCAGACTGAAGATTTGGCTGTCTTTAAAGAACTGGCCGAAAAAGTCCTGTCTATACTAGAACGCTCATTGGAACGCCCGGTAAGGATCAATATTAATAGACGTATCTTAATCCACCGTATCTGAGGAGACTTTCTGAGAAAAGGTCTGAAGATGGCGCGGGATTTGTATCGTTACAATTGGTGCATCTGTAAATGTTGGTTTAGTCCTTCATGATTTATGTATTTGGTGATTTAGTGAAATCTTCCACATAGTAATTATATATATTATATCTATCAGGAAACAACAGGAGGCGACGCCAAATATGGGCAAAATGTGACCCCGAAAATCCCTGACCCTAATAGGAGTCAGCCGGAGCTGAACAGCGATCTGATTACAGGTGAGCGATCACCCGACCTTCTACAAGGAATATCCAGATATTACAGAGGACGGAGGATAATGTTAGATTTACTCTCTACTCTGTGTAATGGGAACCTGGCAGCACATTGTTACATATAGAAGTAGTGGTGTGACGGTATAGGCCATTGTCCCCTAATAATAATTGTTTGTAGAAATCCAATGTGCTAGTCAGGAGAAATGTAAAGTAGACACCATATTCAAATTAGAATGGAAGTGCACTGGGGGCGTGAAAGAAGAAATCCAAGTGCAGTGACACGCCCCCAGTGCACTTCCAGGCTAATTTGCAAATCTCTCCTATGTTTCAGCTCTCTTACCATCACTCATATGTGCAGCGTGGGTGGGGGCTTCCTCATTCATGTGATGGAGGGTCCATTCTGCAGTGCTATAGCAAGTAACATGAAATAAATTAAATTTAAATTGCATTACTGCTCTAGAAAATGGGAAAAAATTAAGATACTGAGCACATAATTTGGCCAATTCATGAATGCCCAGCAGCCAATGACAAGGCGATCTTTTTGTTGGAATCCTCTCCTAATGTGAATCCTCTCCTAGGCTGAAGCCTACATTTATATGGGTAGGTAGGATCCTGTTGTAATTAAAACCACCCCGGGCTGATGGGTGGAGATAGGTTCCCAGCAAAAAAGGTCGCCTTGCCGTGACTGCTGGGCATGCATCGAGCAAAAGAAGGTCGCCTTGCCGTGGCTGCTAGGCATGCACCCAGCAAAACAAGGTCGCCTTGTCGTGACTGCTGGGCATGCACCTAGCAAAAGAAGGTCGCCTTGTCGTGACTCCTGGGCATGCACCCAGCAAAAGAAGGTCGTCTTGCCATGACTGCTGGGCGTGCACCCAGCAAAAAAAAAGGTCACCTTGCCGTGGCTACTTGGCATGCACCCAGAAAAAGAAGGTCGCCTTGCCGTGGCTGCTGGCCATGCATGAATTGGCCAAATTATGCGCTAAGTATCTTCCTTTTATCCTATTTTATACAGCAGTAATGCAATTCAAATTTCATTTATTTCATGTTTACATGCTATAGCGTTACAGAGTGCAACTTTGTTAGTTATGTATTTGGATGGCTACTCTTAGTATGCACCTGTTCACACCCATTTTCTTTTCGGAAGTGATGGTCAGTCTTTTGTTATTTATGAAGGGGTTCCTCCATCATTTACATTACATTTATCTATGGATTCCCCGTATATTCTCATATTTAGAATCCCCATATAACGAGTATTAATCCCATTTACAGACATCTTGTCATTTCTCCGTTATATTGCTGTATTATCTATGTAGGAATAATATCCTCTAATACATTTCATTTCTTCATCATTATTTTAGAAACAACTGAGCTGTCGAATCCTAACAATGGAATTAGTGAGATCCCGGAGATCCAAGAATCCGTAAGTATCATAGAGGGGGATGCGTGTGTGTCATCAGATCATGGGGTGTGAATGACTCGTCCAGTATTATCCCCCATACAACCATGGTACGTCTCTATTCTAAGTGTAGATGACCCTATGGTGTTAATTACATGTGAATTACAGGGAATCTGTCACCAGGTTTATGCTATTTGGTCTGAGAGAAGCATGATGCAGGGACAGAGACCCTGATTCCATGTGTTGATTACTTTACTCGGTGGAGCAGTTGTGATAAAATCACTATTTTTTTCTGCTGCAGAGCTCTGAATGCTGAGTCTTGTATAACCCCGCCCACACCATTGATTGGCAGCTTTCTGTGTACACTGTGCATAGGCAGAAAGCTGCTAATCAGTGGTGGAGGCAGGGGTACAGAGCAATAGGACTACCTGGCTAGACAGATAGTCTTCTAGTGATAATCTACTGATTTTATTGAAACAGCCACACACAGCCTAGTAAGTAACACATCACTGGAATCAGGGTCTCTGCCCCTACATCATGGTGCTTTCAGAATACATAGCAAACACCTGGTGACAGATTACCTGTAAGTCCTCCTCTGTGTGATCTCCCACATTATCCAGAATGTTATAGTAATGTATGATGACCGTTGCAGGACGGCTCCAGGATTTCGTGGGCCCTGGGCGAAAGAGTCTCAGTGGCCCCTTTAACACATACCACGATTCATGATGCACAGATACCGCAGATAAATATATATACATATATGTATATATATATATATATATATACATATATATATATATATATATAGTACAAGCCCGAAGATTTCACTTCTTACATTACATGAGCGATATCTATTGTAAATTCCACAATAACTCAGAAAGCGGCGAATCCTCACAGCTCACAGTGCAGACCGGACAGTAATGTCCTCCACACAGTATAATGGCACCACATAGTCCTCTATACCGTATTATGAGCTCCATATATTGCTCCATATAGAATAATGGACCCCATAAAATGCTCCACGCAGGCTGTGCCCCCATATAATGCCCCATGCAGGCTGTGACCCCACACATAATGCCCCATGCAGGCTGTGCCCCCACATAATGCCCCATGCAGGCTTTGACCCCCCACATAATGCTCCATGCAGGCTGTGACCCTCACATAATGCCCCATGCAGGCTTTGACCCCCCACATAATGCCCCATGCAGGCTGTGCCCCCCCCCACATAATGCCCCTTGCAGGATGTCCCCCTCCCACATAATGGCCCATGCAGGATGTCACCCCCCATATAATTCCCCATGCAGAATGTCCCTCCCACATAATGCCCCATGCAGGCTGTGCCCCCCACATAATGCCCCATGCAGGCTGTGCCCCCCCACATAATGGCCCATGCAGGATGTCACCCCCCATATAATTCCCCATGCAGGATGTCCCCTCCACATAATGCCCCATGCAGGATGTCCCACCCCACATAATGCCCCATGCAGGATGTCCCCCACACATAATGCCCCATGCAGGATATCCCCCCCACATAATGCCCCATGCAGGATGTCACCCCCCATATAATTTCCCATGCAGGATGTCCCCCCCCACATAATGCTCCATGCAGGATGTCCCACCCCACATAATGACCCATACAGGATGTCACCCCCCATATAATGCCCCATGGAGGATGTCACCCCCCCATATAATGCCCCATGTAGGATGTCACCTCTCACCCCATATATTGGCCCATGCAGGATGTCACCTCTCACCCCATATAATGCCCCATGCAGGATGTCACTTCTCCCCCCATATAATACCCCATGCAGGATGTCACTCCCCCCATATAATGCCCCATGCAGGATGTCACCCCCCATATAATGCCCCATGCAGAATGTCACCTCTCACCCCATATAAAGCCCTATGCTGGATGTCACTCCCCCCCCCCATATAATGACCCATGCAGGATGTCACTTCTCCCCCTCATATAATACCCCATGCAGGATGTCACCCCCCTATATAATGCCCCATGCAGGATGTCCCCCCCATATAATGCCTCATGTAGGATGTCACCTCTTACCCCATATAATGCCCCATGCAGGATGTCACTCCCCCCCATATAATGCCCCATGCAGGATGTCACTTCTCCCCCCCATATAATACCCCACGCAGGATGTCCCTACCTCCCCCCCATATAATGCCCCATGCAGGATGTCACTTCTCCCCCCATATAATGCCCCATACCTCCATACATAAAAAAAAAAATCAAATGCTCACCTCACTGCTCACCAGCTGTGGAGAGGTAAGTATTGTGCCGGCCGTGGTCCTGGGCAAGCATTGAGGGGGGGGGGAGCAAGGCCCGCCTACTCAGGGCCCCGGCACTTGCCTGGGTGTGCTGGGTGCTAGCGCCAGGTCTGCCCAGCGTCCGGTTTGTATCCTCCCAACATCATATCAGTGTAAATCATCTGGGACATAATATGGGGGGAGAAGTTTTTGCATCTGTAACTTTTTTCCTGCATCTTCAATAAATCAGTATTATTTCTTATTCTTTTATAGAGCGTGATGGATTCATTGGTTCCGGCGAGAAAGCCGCATATGACCGACTATGAAACTTCCAAACTCATCAGCAGTGGAAATTTTGGGTGAGATTTCTGTTGCCATAATCCACATTTCTCAGGGTTCCCTATGACAATGCTTCTGCCCCTGCACTCTGCCATTCAGTGTTATCATAGGGAAATTATGTGATCTGTAGCAAATCAAACTGCAAGGAAAGTGATTTAAATAATATAATTACATATAATATAATATATAATAATATAATATTATTACATTCGCCTGTGCTAGACTCTCATCTGTTCTTATGCTGCCTCCTCCACCTGAGCTTTTCTGCTCTCCACTCTGATCTTTGTTTTGATGGGGGGGCTCCATTATGAAGCTGATCAGAGAAGTTGGCTACACATGGTCACATGAAGGGTGACACCATATTGACGTCAATGACATCTACACCCTCCACCATGACCATGTGGGCCCAATCACTGGCCTCAGCAGCAGAAGAGAGCCCTGGAGCACATTCATTTTGGACCAATTTTATTTGCACTAAATTGTATTTGGTCAGTTATAGCGAATCTGCCCAAAGAGAATTTCAGTAGATTCTCGTATCTATAATGTGACCTGGGTGATGGCTCCGGCAGAAGTGGCATTGTGGAGACCTCGCATAGGTGATCTATGTAGTGCTATTTTATGTATTTCTAGATGTGGATTTATAGTGGCGGCCAGACTTCTAGTATTAAACATATGCAAATTGTCTCTTCTGAGAGGAAGCAAACTAGAACTCCACCTATAGGAAGTAGCAATCCTAAAAGTCAATATCGACCCTTTAACAAGCCTTGTCACATGACTTAGGATAATAGCCAAAACCAAAATCTCAATTTGCAGGAACTGTGTTCTGGGGTACTGCCCCTCTTCAGTGCAAAGTGTGAGATATGGTTTGACTGGGTGAGAGGTGTCTGACCGGTATCCAAGGGGTTGACATTTCTCCTTGCGGACATGAGGAGACTTTTAAGCCACAATGCTCCTCTGGGAAATAGGATTGCTACTTCCCATAGGTGGCACTAGGGTGCTAGTTCTCTTCCTCTCTGAAAAGAGACAATTTGCATATTTCCCAGAAGAGCATTGCAGCTTAAAAGTCTCCTCACCTTGACATGCTTAACATGGCTTTTTCCGCAAGGAGAAACGTTACCGCTTGGATCCCGGTCAGATGCCTCTTACCCAGCCAAACCATATCTCACACTTTGCACTGATGAGTGCTTGTACCCCAAAACATAATGTCCGAAAATTGAGATTTTGGTTATGGCTATTATTCCATGTCATGTGATAAGGCTCGTTAAAGGGTCGATATTGACTTTTAGGATTACTACTTCCTATAGGTGGCACTAGAGTTCTAGTTCTCTTCCTCTCCGAAGAGACAATTTGCATATTTCCCAGAGGATCATTGAGGCTTAAAAGTCTCCTCACCTTGACAAGCTTAACATGTCACTCTCCGCAAGGAGAAATGTTACCAGGATACCAGTATTAAACATATAATGATTTCTATAGATGGATTATTAATAAGGATTTATTATAACCGATGGATTCTCCTTCTCTCCAGGGCCGTCTACTTAGTGCATCATAAAGACTCACACCAGACCTTTGCTATGAAGAAAATGGCTAAGCGGAACCTAAATACTGCACAGAGATTGGAATGGGCCTTTCTGGAGAGGGACATCTTAACATTTGCTGATTGTCCCTTTGTGGTCTCCATGCTCTGCTCCTTTCCAACTAGATCTCACCTGTGTATGGTCATGGAGTATGTAGGAGGTAAGACACATCTATTGTATTATATTCAGCCCATGTCTGCTTTCATCTTATCACTGCTCATATCATTAGGACATTGTTGGTTACATCCCCGCAGAGCATTTACTATAGGTTATCTATTACCAAGATGCTCGTAAATTCATTGATCTTGGTGCAGGGGCGCTATGGGGCTCATCAGTCGGAGGGGGTCTGTCGACGCTCAGCAGTGGGCAGCATCCCTCCACCTGTCATCACAATTTCAGCGGTATTTGCTTCTTCAAGGAGGTGGGGCTGGTGGGGGCAAAAATACTGAGTAGGTGGCTAGTAGGGGCCAAAATACTGAAAGGGGGCCGTATGACTAGATATGGGGGGACTGTGAATGCTGAGTGGAGGTCATCATATTAAGTGGGGTGCTGTGGGGGTCCTCACTCTATATGGAGGCCCCCATTCTGTGTGGGGACATCATACTGAGTGGGGAGTTATGCGGACCATTATATTGTGTGAGGGACTGTGGGAACCATTATCCTGAGTGGGAGGGTTGCTGTGGGTGCCATCACACCGAGTAGGGGGTTGTGGCTGGCCTCCTTCTAAGTGGTGGCCTCCTTAGGAGGATTCACTGTGGGGATACCATACTCATTGAGTGTGGGTGTGGGCATTTTTGGGAGCATCATACTCTAAAATGGCCATAAAAGTTGTATTGCTGGTGAGAACACCAAGCTGCTTCAACAGGGATATAAATATATTTCTTTTTTATTTTTTAGGGTGGGGGGCAATTACAACTTTTGATATGGGGTCTTGTGATTTCTATGTACGCCACTATCTGTGTGATCTCCCCAGGATGTTTCCGCTCACTGCTCATTATACATCATGGTTATCTGCTCGTGGTATATCATGGTTATCTTCTGTATTAACCCCTCACTGGTCATATTTCCTTTCTTCTATAGGTGGAGACTGTGGGACCCTTCTAAGCACCAGGGGTCCTTTCTCTGTCCCCATGGCCCGCTTGTACTTTGCAGAGGCGGTACTTGCCGTGGAATACCTGCATAGTTACGGTGTGGTGCACAGAGACCTGAAGCCGGAAAAGTAAGTGCCCCCGTAGTATAATAAAGTGGGGAAAGTTGTCATTTATTATCATTCAGTCTGTGAGGCTAAAACCATCTTCTCTTTTGCAGCCTCCTGATTACATCTACTGGACATATTAAAGTTACCGATTTTGGGATTTCAAAACTTGGTCTAATGATACCGAAAACCAACACCTACAAGGAATTAGCAGTGGACATCTCCAGAGAGTTCCAGGACCGTGAGGTCAGCATCACCTACAAGAACTTAGCTTGTTATTTGCAAATCTCATCACACTATTGTCTCTTCTCTACGTTCTTCCTTTCTAGAGAACTTTTCCACTAATATTTTATCTTCTGCATTGTGTTTTAACGATGATATCTTGTCATAATAATTGTTTCATCGATTCTCATCTCTATGTTCTGTTGGTTTCCAGTTCTGTGGCACCCCATGTTACATAGCCCCAGAGATCATCCTGAAAGAAGGCTATGGAAGACCTGTTGACTGGTGGTCATTGGGGATCATCCTGTATAAATTCCTGCTGGGATGTGTACCATTTGATGCTGATTCCCTCACTGAGCTTTATAAAAGGGTTGTCATTGGTGAGTAGAATAATCCGATCATTGCGTTGATTGGTTACATTTGTTTAGTTATTTCCTTTGCTTTATGTTACAGTCCAGTAAAGAGGTTTTATTTTCTGTAATTTTCTATGTAACAGGAGAACTAATTTGGAATTGTGATCGCGCTCCACCCCTGGATGCTCAGAATCTCATCACTGAGCTGCTCAGAAGAAATCCTGTGCGTAGACTTGGGACAGGTAACAGATATACTAGTATTAATATTCCCTTATTAGACCAAGGACATATCGCTCATGTCCATGAAGATCAGCATTTCTCTATCAGCTCATCTACTGTATTTCTAGTTCTCCACACTAAGACTTTCAGTTTATTTCCTTCATGTCGGCTCAGTTTTGTCATTAGTTCAGATTACGATAAACTGTTCAGATATGGAGCCATCCCTGACTATGTCCGCATCACTTTTGTTTTTCTTTTTCTAGGAGGAGCATTTGAGATCAAGGTTCATCCATTCCTGAGTGACTTGGACTTTGACAACATTCTGAGCCAGGAGCTGGAGTATGTTCCTCAGCTTGTTTCAGATGCAGACACCAGCTTATTTATCAGTAAGTAGAAGGAGACGTCATCTAGACTAAGCGACTGTTTGTCTCATCTTCCCTAATATGTGATCATCTGTTCCCATTAATATTAGTGATAAATAGTGACTGTGTTATACTGACAACCTCTAATAATACTTCATTACCTATTTCTTGTAGATCATTCTGATATAAACAAACATCTGGTCTCAAAGGATGAGGAAGGCACAAGTGAGAACAATGAGAGCCTTGACTTCCAAAATTTTACGTCATCTTCTGAAAAGCTTTGTAAAGTAAGTATGTGATTAATAAATCCAAAATATGTAAAAAAAAATGTAAAACAACTCTAAAAGTACATAAAAAAAATATTTTATATCTTATTTTTATCCGTATTTAGCTCTGTATCATCGCTACCAGGATGGTGAACAATGAGGATCCCAATGCCCCTCCAGAGTATACACCAGAAACCAACACAAACATCTCAGAAATGTGAGTAGATTATAAAGGGTCATTACTTCATTACTGGGAGCTCCAGGCTGATCTATGTACACAACACCAAATATAGGACATAAATATCAGAATATCAAATGCAGCATTCACCGCTTCATGGTTAACGGTCATTGTACTTTTGGCTTCAGAAAATGCAGAAGATAACAGCCCATAATTGTGGCAGGTCATGCATTTTTAGCACTGCCTACTCTGTAGGAGAGCTGTAGTATTACTTGCCAGCCATTCTTGGTAGTTGTGTTCTGATCCATGGAAGGTAGTTTTGAGCAGAAAACCTTCCCCACTATGACAGTCATATGTCCTATTAGGCCTTATAGTCAGTGTTCTTATAGTGAGACAACCCATTTTATACTGTGTTTACTTACGATTTACATGTTTTTCTTCTTCAAACAGGCAGAAAGAATCTGTTCCTGTATGTAATACAGACGATGCTGTTACCATCTTGCCACCCTCATCCCCATTGCCAGGTATGTACATGTCTACAGCACCAACAATGTGAATGTTGACTTCAAGGCTCAAATATTTCCACATGGTTTTTCTGGTCTACTATGTTATCCATGTTTCATGGATCTCAGCTATGTTGACCATGGGTTCGTACTGTATCCCTATTTCCCTAATTTTGTACAGGAGTTTTTTTTCATGTATTCTGTATATTACGTTGCATCATCTATTAACCTAGTGAGATATAGCGACTGTGTTATACTGACACCCTCTAACAATCCTTCATTACCTATGTCTTGTAGATCACTCTGATGAAAACAACCATCTGATCTCAGAGGATAAGGAGGGCACAAGTGAGGACGATGAGAACTTTATCTTCCGAATATTTGCATCATCATCTTCTGAGAGGCTTTCTAAAGTAAGTATGTGATCGATAAATCCAAAATATGTACAAAAAAAGGATCTATAAAATTAAAAAGTATGTATATTTAATAACTTATTGTTATCCACATTTAGCACTCTACCACCACTAACGGGATGGTGAACAACGAGGATCCCAAGGCCCCTCCAGAGTGTACACCAGAATCCAACACAAACATCTCAGAAATGTGAGTAGATTATGGGGTCATTACTGGGAGCTCCAGGCTGATATATGTGCACAACACCAAATATAGGACATAAATACCATAATATCAAATGTAGCATCCACCGCCCCATGGTTATGGGTCATTGTGCTTTCAGCTTTCGGAATTGTTGGAGATAACAGCCCATAATTGTGGCCGGTCATGCACTTTTAGTGCTGCCCTCACTGTAGGAGAGATGTAGTATGAAATGCCGGCCATTCTTGGTAGTTGTTTTCCTCTCAGCTCTCTATAAAAGGTAGTCTTGAGCAGAAGACCTTCCCCACTATGACAGTCATATGTCCTACTAGGCCTTATAGTCGGTGTTCTTCTAGTGAGACAACCCCTTTTATATGGAGTTTACTTGAGATTTACATGTTTTTCTTCTTCAAACAGGCAGAAAGTATCTGTTCCTGTATGTAATACAGACGATGCTGTTACCATCTTGCCACCCTCGTCCCCATTGCCAGGTATGTACATGTCTACAGCACCAGCAATGTGAATGGTGACTTCAAGGCTCAAATATTCCCACATGGTTTTATACAATACTATAGGTCTCTTATGTTATCCATATTATGACAAAGCAGATCCTATAAGAAGATATTGTTACTGATTTTTTTTTTAATTTTTCATCAGAATTTCCATCTCATGAAGAAAGAAAATCGGCAATAAATCTGAGTATGGAGCAACAAAACTCAGAAAATGGAAAAAATGGGAAAAAGAGACGAGGTAAGTGTGAGAATCAACTCCATGTTGTGTGATGTCAGTGAGAATAATTCATGTGGAGTAGATGTCATCTGTCAGTGATGGGATTGTCACATGTATGATTGCTGACAATGACCCCTGACCTCTGTATGATAATATTCCTCTGCCGTCCGGCCACAGTGACTGCACAGCATTATCATGTAATATGGAGTCCCATCACTTACATTATATTTATTTCTCTTCTCATAGGTTCCATCTTCCGCCGGATCTTATCATCCTGCCGGCGTGGATTATCCAGGGCTGCTCGCGCATTTGCATGCTGTCACTGTTGCCCTAAAACCATCTAAAAGACGGGACACCTAAGCATCCAGCGCCCTGAAGTCCAGCAGATCCATCATCACTGCTGGAGCTGTATAGAAGGACCTTCACCATCTACCTGTGGCCTTCTGACTGGTCAACCTGGACAAGTTTCAGTAACGCCTCTGTCATCGGGCTCCGCGGTATTCATACTGCTCGTCTGACTTGTCATTTACTGATCACCTGGTATCTGACCTCGGCTATCTTCCTGACTTTGATTTATTCTATTGACAATGTTCACGATTTTATTCATCCCATTATTAATTAAAAAAAAGTAAAATCTGTTACTGTTGCTCTGATTCCTTTTTGTCTTGAATTCACAAATACTTGTAACTCACTAATTGCTCTTCTTCCCACTAAATGTATTTCTCATTATCCTTAATGCAGCAGTCAGTCTCATATTTCTGTCCAGCAATTACACTGGTGCATCCACCCTGTACCAGTCATTACACTCATCCACAAACCTCTCCACACTGCTGCACAGTCCTGCATCTCTACCATATCTACACTCCAATGAGCTAAGATTAACATCCTCCATAATCAGGACCTCCCACTCTCATGTCCAAGACATTTTCTCTGCTGCACCAGCTCTCAGGAGTGCACTACTGCAGGCAATCAGGTTCATTCCCACTATCAGAGATTTTAAGTGTGCAGTAGAAACAGATTATTTGTGGCAGGACTGTCAAATCACCTCACTATTCTAAGTTTTTCCTACAGCACTCAGTAGCACTTAATATTTGTACATATACAGATAATGGTTGGTGACTGGTTCATGCAGCCTTAATTCCACAAAGATAGAAATAAAAGGTCAACATGTTTCATACATCCAAACCATCCTTAATCATGGCAGAAAAACATAATTTTAAGTTCCCACTATGAATATTTGGTGAGATATCACAGCTGTGTATTTTCACAGCACAAAGAACGCATCTTACAGATCAGCAAATCACAGTGTGCTGACGCTTAGTGTTGTAGTTTTGAACAACACCATTCATTTTATCATATAATGTGTTGAAAAATGAGAAAAAATGCCAGGTTTGGGTTCCTTCATTTTACAGTGTGTATTGTGTTGTAAAAACAAACTGACAAAATGATTCAGAGTCAGTAGTACGATTACTGTGATACCAAACTTATAAGGTTTATATATATATATATATATATATATACAGTACAGACCAAAAGTTTGGACACACCTTCTAATTTAAAGATTTTTCTGTATTTTCATGACTATGAAAATTGTACATTCACACTGAAGGCATCAAAACTATGAATTAACACATGTGGAATTATATACTTAACAAAAAAGTGTGAAACAACTGAAAATATGTCTTATATTCTAGGTTCTTCAAAGTAGCCACCTTTTGCTTTGATGACTGCTTTGCACACTCTTGACATTCTCTTGATGAGCTTCAAGAGGTAGTCACCGGAAATGGTCTTCCAACAATCTTGAAGGAGTTCCCAGAGATGCTTAGCACTTGTTGGCCCTTTTGCCTTCACTCTGTGGTCCAGCTCACCCCAAACCATCTCGATTGGGTTCAGGTCTGGTGACTGTGGAGGCCAGGTCATCCGGCGTAGCACCCCATCACTCTCCTCCTTGGTCAAATAGCCCTTACACAGCCTGGAGGTGTGTTTGGGGTCATTGTCCTGTTGAAAAACAAATGATGGTCCAACTAAACGCAAACCGGATGAAATAGCATGCCGCTGCAAGATGCTGTGGTAGCCATGCTGGTTCAGTATGCCTTCAATTTTGAATAAATCCCCAACAGTGTCTCCGTCAAAGCACCCCCACACCATCACACCTCCTCCTCCATGCTTCATGGTGGGAACCAGGCATGTAGAGCCATCCGTTCACCTTTTCTGCATCGCACAAAGTCACGGTGGTTGAAACCAAAGATCTCAAATTTGGACTCATCAGACCAAAGCACAGATTTCCACAGGTCTAATGTCCATTCCTTGTGTTCTTTAACCCAAACAAGTGTCTTCTGCTTGTTGCCTGTCCTTAGCAGTGGTTTCCTAGCAGCTATTTTACCATGAAGGCCTGCTGCACAAAGTCTCCTCTTAACAGTTGTTGAAGAGATGTGTCTGCTGCTAGAACTCTGTGTGGCATTGACCCGGCCTCTAATCTGAGCTGCTGTTAACCTGCGATTTCTGAGGTTGGTGACTCGGATAAACTTATCCTCAGAAGCAGAGCTGACTCTTGGTCTTCCTTTCGTGGGGTGGTCCTCATGTGAGCCAGTTTCTTTGTAGCGATTGATGGTTTTTGCAACTGCACTTGGGGACACTTTCAAAGTTTTCCCAATTTTTCGCACTGACTGACCTTCATTCCTTAAAGTAATGATGGCCACTCGTTTTTCTTTACTTAGCTGCTTTTTGCTTGCAATAATACAAATTCTAACAGTCTATTCAGTAGGACTATCAGCAGAGTATCGACCAGACTTCTGCACAACACAACTGATGGTCCCAACCCCATTTATAAGGCAAGAAATCCCACTTATTAAACCTGACAGGGCACACCTGTGAAGTGAAAACCTTTTTCGGTGACTACCTCTTGAAGCTCATCAAGAGAATGCCAAGAGTGTGCAAAGCAGTCATCAAAGCAAAAGGTGGCTACTTTGAAGAACCTAGAATATAAGACATATTTTCAGTTGTTTCATACTTTTTTGTTAAGTATATTATTCCACATGTGTTAATTCATAGTTTTGATGCCTTCAGTGTGAATGTACAATTTTCATAGTCTTGAAAATACAGAAAAATCTTTAACCGAGAAGGTGTGTCCAAACTTTTGGTCTGTACTGTATATATATATATATATATATATATATATACAGTGTTTAGCATAAATCAGTACACCCAAATAGATTTGTCAGTAAACCTGTAGTTTCCTTTCAGAATCATCATTTTATATGGGATACCATACTACAAAATACTCTCGCAAATTTGAGCCATTGAATGCAAACAAGATTTGGTATTTTGCAGACCCCAAAAAAGTAATTTTCTTAACAAACTCATTCAAGATCATGTTTCAAAAATGAGAACATCCCAGTAACAGTCTTAAGAGAAAAGCTAAGTTTAGACAACAAAATTCTAATTAACAAGAACTGAACCACAGGTAAGTGTAATTATTCATTAAACAGATGTCCAGCAGACAGGTGTCTGTAAAAGGAAGTTACTTAATAAAGAAAACTCCTTCCCATTTCATGCTATCAGCAATGGCACCACATAGAAGGGAAATGTCACAAAACCTGAGAAAGAAAATAATTTCTTTGCAATAAATGTAAAGTCTACAAGAAGATCAGCAAAACTTTACTTATCAGTCAGAATACTGTAGCAAAAGTGATGCAAAACTATAACAAAGATGGAACTGCAACCATCTTACAGAGACGTCCAGGCCGACTATGGAAGTTAACACCTAAACAAAAGCGTCCTCTGATGAGAAGGGTAAGTGGCACCACATAGAAGAGAAATGTCACAAGACATTTCTGAGAAAGAAAATAATTTCTTTACAAAAAATGTGAAGTCTACAAGAAGATCAGCAAAGCTTTTCTTATCAGTCAGATGGAAGTTAACATCTAAACAAAAGCATCTTCTGATGAGAAGAAAATCGACAGGCAAATTCATTGCTATTAGCTGAAGAAGTAGAAAGCCAAACTAAGGTGAGTGTTTTCCATGACACGACACGATGTACACTGCAAATGAATGGCATTCATGAGTGTCCTCCACAAAGGAAGCCTCTCTCCCTTAAAGCCCATGAACAATAAAAGTCCGTCTACAATTTGCCAGGGTCCATGCTTAAAACTATGAGGACTACCGGGACTCTATACTGTGTATGTGCATCTTATGTGTATGTCCGTATTTTATGTTTGTGTGCACTATGTATATGTGACGCGCCCTGGGCCTATGTGACGTAGCGTTGCGCACGCAGGGACTACCCGGAGCCGGATCTGATAGGGGTAGTAGTCTCGTGGCGGTGACCCGGTCCGTGCCCAGGGAGTCAGACTAAGTGGCGGTATATTAGCAGTAGATGTAGGATGACTACGCCACCCGTTGAATGCAGCTATGGAGCTGCCGCTGCAGGGCAGACTGCTGAGGCCGGTGGAAGGATGGTGCAGCGTGGATGGTATAACCCCCAACGGGAGGGGTATGGCCTCAGGGCAGCCGACGTGGAAGATGGGGGTAGCAGGAACCACTCAGAGACGATGCGGTGTAGTTCAGGGTCTTTACTGGTGACAAAGACAGACCCTCCCGGAGTACTTGCTAGCGATCGGGGCCTGGTCAGTCCTTGAGCAGATGGGATCTCCCCTGGCCAGGTGGAGTTGTAGGCCTTCCCAACTAACTGTACTCTTCTGGCTACCTTGCTAGAGGCGGGTAAAAGTAGCCCACGTCCCTGAGTGTACCGTGTGGTGCTCACCCGTATGGCCGGTGACTCGGGGCCTTCTAGTGCCTTCCGCTCCACGACGGCGGTGCTGGTCCCACACGTGTGACCGTGCCTTCGGGTTTCTGGGCCAGAGGACTTGAAATCCCCTGCCGGACGGTTTCTGCTGCTGGGTAAGGGTTAGTCTCCACAGCCTCGGACTCCGGGTCCGGTGATAACTTCTCAGTCAGGGCGAGCTCTGCAGCTGCCAGCCCCTGACTCCTTGTAGCACTGCTCCCACAGAGCTCCTGTTGTTTCTTCCTATGCTGCTTCTCTTCTCTGTCTCTACTTCTGGCATGGCCCGGGAGCTGGGCCCAGCCGGAGCCACAGCTCCCTGTCCGCCCTCCTGGCTCAACTCTCCCTTTGAACTCTCTAACCCTGCCTCAGCCCCAGGTTTATATAGGGGAAGTCCTTCCCCTCCCAGGACTGGGCAGGAGGTGTGGCATGCATAGGATTCCTGACCAAGAGACCTCCCACCTGCTCTCAGACATAACATTGCTGTTACTGTGGAAACCAGACCCCTGGGGTGCCACATTCCCCCCTAGTGAAATTTAGTACTCCGGGACTGAACATACTTTTGTCAACATAACAAGGCATAAAAAAAAAAATAACATTACAATAAGGAAACACATAAAGACGGTCACGGCGTGTCCGCAACCGGGTGCAGTCTTTGAAGAAAACAAAGGTGTCCATTTCACCAAAACAGGGAGACGTAACCAGGTAGGGGTCTGTCCTGCCCCGAGTCCTTAACAGTCTTTAGTCCATCCTGGGTTACGCTCCACTAACTGTACAAGGATTCCCGGTAAATCCACCAAGGACTCCTAAAAATAACTAGAAACACATAATTATTTACAGGATATGGCCGCTCTCAGGCCTCGGCCAGTGGGGATAAGGATTGGCTGCTCACAGTCCTCAGCCTGGTAAGGGATAGGGACACACGGGGAACAATTCACTAATCCCAACGGGGACCATATTTTAATTAGCAGCAGTCCTTGTACCCTAACGGGTAACTATGTACAGCTCTTTATTCACGCTACTTCCCTTCAGCAGCTATGTCCTCTTTGTGCTCCCTCCTGAGGGTAGTCCTCAGACCCGTCCGGGTCCTCTTGGCTTTCCTCGTATTGGTAGTACTGCAGCTCCTCCTCGGTTAGCCGGGTTAGTATCTCTGCGACAGTCCTCCTCCCAGGTGGCCAGGACTTTACCTCCCTTTGGGCTGCCCCGGTTAATTGGGCCACCAGGATGCTCACTTTTTGCTCTTCTGTGAGGGGGTACACCTGGAAGAGGCTATCCAGCTTTTCTCTAAAGTCATGTAGGGTATGTGACTCCCCTGAGTACTGGGGTAGCCAGGCCGCTCCCGGGATATAGGGCATGGTGAAAGGCATGACTGCAGCAGCGGTGGCGCTGGCGGGGGTTGAGGCAGTGAAGCTCTCCTCCGTATCCGACATCTTCCTCCCCCCTAGTGGACCGTGGCCTACCTTGCGATGATCCTCTTCCGTAGGCCGCGGCTCCGCAGTGGATCGTCAGGGTTGAGGACCTCTCGTCGCGCTCCTGTGACGTCGGCGTCTGCTGGGCTCCTTCCAGGACCTTACGCAACGTCCGGACGAGAGGCGGGGCTTCAGTTCTCGCGGGCTTTTCGGAGTCCACGCCCCTCTTCTTCCCGCGCGGCGTCCTCAAAATGGCGTCCAACGGCGGGAAAACTCCACAGATGGCGGGAAGAAGGCTGAAGATGGCGCCGGATGGAGGGAAAACTTCACGGATTGCGGGAAGAAGGCTGAAGATGGCGCCGGATGGCGGGAATCTTCACCACAGGTAAGTTTTAAAAGTCTCTCTTTCAGGCACGCAGTACCCGGTGGTTGCGGGCACGAAATCCTGCCGACTACGCCAAAAGTTGACGCGCCCTGGGCCTATGTGACGTAGCGTTGCGCACGCAGGGACTACCCGGAGCCGGATCTGATAGGGGTAGTAGTCTCGTGGAGGTGACCCGGTCCGTGCCCAGGGAGTCAGACTAAGTGGCGGTATATTAGCAGTAGATGTAGGATGACTATGCCACCTGTTGAATGCAGCTATGGAGCTGCCGCTGCAGGGCAGACCGCTGAGGCCGGTGGAAGGATGGTGCAGCGTGGATGGTATAACCCCCAACGGGAGGGGTATGGCCTCAGGGCAGCCGACGTGGAAGATGGGGGTAGCAGGAACCACTCAGTTCAGGGTCTTTACTGGTGACAAAGACAGACCCTCCCGGAGTACTTGCTAGCGATCGGGGCCTGGTCAGTCCTTGAGCAGATGGGATCTCCCCTGGCCAGGTGGAGTTGTAGGCCTTCCCAACTAACTGTACTCTTCTGGCTACCTTGCTAGAGGCGGGTAAAATTAGCCCACGTCCCTGAGTGTACCGTGTGGTGCTCACCCGTATGGCCGGTGACTCGGGGCCTTCTAGTGCCTTCCGCTCCACGACGGCGGTGCTGGTCCCACGCGTGTGACCGTGCCTTCGGGTTTCTGGGCCAGAGGACTTGAAATCCCCTGCCGGACGGTTTCTGCTGCTGGGTAAGGGTTAGTCCCCACAGCCTCGGACTCCGGGTCCGGTGATAACTTCTCAGTCAGGGCGAGCTCTGCAGCTGCCAGCCCCTGACTCCTTGTAGCACTGCTCCCACAGAGCTCCTGTTGTTTCTTCCTATGCTGCTTCTCTTCTCTGTCTCTACTTCTGGCATGGCCCGGGAGCTGGGCCCAGCCGAAGCCACAGCTCCCTGTCCGCCCTCCTGGCTCAACTCTCCCTTTGAACTCTCTAACCCTGCCTCAGCCCCAGGTTTATATAGGGGAAGTCCTTCCCCTCCCAGGACTGGGCAGGAGGTGTGGCATGCATAGGATTCCTGACCAAGAGACCTCCCACCTGCTCCTAGACATAACATTGCTGTTACTGTGGAAACCAGACCCCTGGGGTGCCACATATGCATACGTTAAAATGTGTATAGAGTATTAGCATGTGCAAATTTTATATGTGTGCCTAATATAAATATACATGGAAATGTATATGTAGGTGGTGCCTGATGGAGGGTGGGGGGCCCAGATCAGAAGTCCTGATTAAGGGCCCTTCACTGTCATTGTCTGCCCCTTATATAAACAGTAAAATCCTCTTTAATAACTGGACTTCCATTGGGGTGGACTTCTCATAGATGGCCAGTATGCATACTATATTGTGAATCTGGGCATCTCTCACAGAAAATCTGATCTGGATATGAGGGTGGTCTTCTATAAGCGGTGATGTTTTGGAGAGATTTAGGGAAAAGTCCCAATTCTTATCCATCGATCTGGTAATTTGAGTAAAATATTTGTGTTGATAACTGATCACAAAGTCACAAAATATGTAAGATTTGGCATAACCTGGTTCATTTTTCAAAAAGTTATGCTCAATTTTTTTAGCACCAAGTTTTGTTGCTTTTTTGTAGACTTACACTAACTTAGTATATTGTGTGAGAATTAAATGAATTATGAATTAGTTGGCGCATTTTACCACACTCTGGGGGTCCCTGACAGTCCTTCTTTACCGGCCCTGTAGTGATGCCAATGTAAACTTCCAAGTGACCGCGCAGTCAATCACTGTCACGAATGCAGGACAACCTATGATTAGCTAATTTTTGGGAAATCCTTATAACAAAAGGGGATTGAAAATATTTACAATTATTTTAAAAGCATTAAAAAAAAACAGACCCAATACTTATAATTAGTTTGTTGAAAGTAGTCTAATTAAAGGGAGCTGAAAGGATTAGAGATTATGAACCCGATTCACCAGTGTTTTTGCCAGAAAACTGGCATAAAGCTCTTGAAAAGTTGCAAAGTTTTGTGACTTTTCCCATTTTCACATAATTTTAACTTCTTTAAAGCCCAAGACGTACTGATACGTATCTGCGCCCTGGGACTTAAGAGCCTGATACGTATTAGTACATCTTTGCGATCGCGCCCGCACACAGGCTGTGCGGGCGTGATCGCCGCCGGGTGTCAACTGATTGTCACAACTGACACCCGGTGCTATGTGCTGGGAGAGGTCCCGCACATTAACCCCCGCAATGCTGGGATCTAAGTCGTTCGCAGCATTGCGGGGGCAAGGGGAGGTGATCGGGATAGTCACCTCTCCTGCCGGCGTCCAGCAATGTGTGCAGCGGCTTCCCGGATGTTGTCATGATGACCCGATTCACTGAGGGGTGCAGTTTTAAGAATGGTATCACTTTTGGGTATTTTCAGTCATAAAGACCCCTCAAAGTGACTTCAAATGTGATGCGGTCCCTAATAAAATGGTTTTGTAAATTTTGTTGGAAAAATGAGAAATCGCTGGTCAATTTTAACCCTTATAGCTCCCTAATAAAAATAAATTTGGGTTCCAAAATTGTGCTGATGTAAAGTAGACATATGGGAAATGTTATTTATTAACTTTTTTTGTGTGACATATCTCTCCGATTTAAGGGCATAAAAATTCAAATTTTGAAAATTGCAAAATTTTCTAAATTTTCGCCAAATATCTGTTTCTTTCACAAATAAACACAAGTGATATCGAAGAAATTTTACCACAATCATAAAGTACAATATGTCATGAAAAAATATTCTCAGAACCAGGGGGATCCGTTGAAGCGTTCCAGGGTAATTACCTCATAAAGTGACAGTGGTCAGAATTGTAAAAATTGGCCTTCTCATTAACGTGCAAACCACTTTGGGTTGTAAAGGGGTTAAGGACTCTACCTGCATATACAGTCATGGCGGAAAGTGCTGGCACCCTTGAAATTGTTTCAGAAAATTACACATGTTTTATTACACGCATGTTTATTTCCTTTGTGTTTATTGGAACAACACAAAAAAACTGAGAAAAAAAAGGCAAATTGGACATAATTTCACACAAAACTCCAAAAATGGGCCGGAATACATATATATATTTTTGATGGGACAACACTGAAGATGCGACACTTTGATACAATGTACAGTAGTCAGTGTACAGCTTGTTTAACTGTAAATTTGGTGTGCCTGCAAAATAACTCAACACACAGCCATTAATGTCTAAACCGCTGGCAACAAAAGTGAGTACACCCCTAAGTGTGTTCTCAGCTGATGTTATTTGTGGGTTTTTCTTTGCATCCCGAACAATTTTCTTGGCAGTTGTGGCTGAAATTTTTGTTGGTCTACCTGACTGTGGTTTGGTTTTTACAGAGCATCTGATTTTCCATTTGTTAATCACAGTTTGAACACTGCAGACTGGCATTATCAATTCCTGGGATATCTTTTTGTATCCCTTTCCTGTGTTATACTCTTTTTGCCTCCCTTTCCTGTGTTATACAGTTCAACTACCTTTTCCCGTAGATCCGTTGATAATTCTTTTGCTTTCCCCATCTCAAAATCCAGAAACGTCAGTGGCTGGATCCCAGAAACTCACTCAGCTTTATGCACACACACTGATTACAAGCAAACAGGTCATAGGTGAGGATGTTACCTTTAGTAGCCATTCAAACCCATTTGTGTCAAATTCTGTGCATGTTATCAGGCCAAAATCACCAGGGTATGTGAACTTTTTGATCAGGATTATTTGGATGTTTTTGGTTGTCATTAGTGATGAGCGAGCACTAAAATGCTCGAGTACTCGTTGCTCGGGTCGAGCAAATTGAAATACTCGGGTGCTCAACCCGAGCAATGAGCCCAATATAAGTCTAGGGGAAACTTGAGCATTTTTCAGGTGGCTCCCCACGGCGGTCTGCAGAGGGCCTAAAAATTGCCCAAATCGATGGGAACTGTGCTCAAATGACATGTGAACAGCATGGGGAAGACCCCTGGAAGCATCTCTGACTCCCAGATCACTGCTGTCAACAACGTCGTCAGAGTATTACGCCACTTTTACGGCGTAAGGAACATCCTTTCCAGGGTGATGACTTGTATATAAGGCAAAATAAATAAACAAAAACACAAATACTCCTACACACCTTGGGCTATGTTCACACGTAGCATTTTTGACACGTTTTTGCACTTTTGCATTGCTTTCAACCAAGACAAATGCATTCACCAGGAAATGTCATTTTAACATTTTACAACCTTATCTGGCCATGTGGTGTGTGACACATCATCAGACACATGCATACAGTGCTGAAAAGACATGGGAACAGCAAGGGGAAGACCTCTGGAAACATCTCTGAATCCCAGGTCACTGCCTAAATGTGTGCCCATCATAAGTGATCCTTGGCACATGCGAAGATGCCTCCCGCCATGCACCTGTCGTTGCAGACTTGCAACAATCACCGTCCACGTCCTTGTCCCACTGCAGTGTTCAGTTGTCCCTACCCCATTCCTTGGAATGCAAGCACAAGAATGCCGGCAGCCACCCACCCACAGGCTGCAATACTATACTGCCAAATTTTTGACAGCTGCTTGCACTTGAAATGTGGCCTTTTAGGCTCGTGGAGGCGGAAGCTTTTCATAACCTCATGCCGGCGGCGGCCGGGTGTCCATACTCGGTCCCCAGTCACCACTATATTTCCCGGTATCGCCTCCGCCTTCCACAACCACGGGTCCAATAACATTACCCGTGCCCTCCCCAGTGCACTTACTGGGAAGGACCGCCTAACCACAAACACGTGGACAGGTGAATGTGGCCAGGGACGGTACGGAGCCAGTCCACAACTTTTTTTGCTAAGAGTTGTATTTAGCTCGGTGAAAGGACTGGCATAGAGGGAAACCGTATCTACCCTGCGTGTCATTTCTCCCAGAAAATCCTGTAATTGAGCTTGTTGCAGAAGCAATGGCAGCCCATCCAACATCAACTCGCACTTGTCAATGGTGCTTTGACACACACACATCTTTCTTTGCGCATTTAATTTCTTGAATACAGAATTGGAAAATGGCCTGATCCGTAATGCGTTTTGAGAAATAACATGCATAAGCATGGCCGATCCGCATTAAAAAAGCAGCCATAGAGTGTCCGGGAACCTTCCCCCACACTTTTCTTAGCCAGGGCTGCTTTTCGGCAGGGTTGCACGGGCCCACCAGAGAACCAGAGACTCCTCCGGCGGGCCCTGGCTTCTCCTTCAGGAGAGTTCATAGTGCCGAGGTGAGGCCATGATGATGATAGAGGCCATCATCTGCTTAGTTTTCTGTTACTTGGAATGCAATTGCAAGTATGCAGCCAGCCACCCACCCACCCACAGGCCGCAACACTAAACTGACAGATTTCTGGGCAGCTCTTTGCACTTGAAATATGGCCTTTTAAGCTTGTAGAGGTGGAAGCTTTTCACAACCTCATGCAGGCGGCGGCCGGGTGTCCATACTCGGTCCCCAGCCGCCAGTATTTTTCCGGTATCGCCTTCGCCTTCCACAAGCACGGGTCCCACAACATTACCCATGCCCTACCCAGTGCACTTACTAAGAAGGACTGCCTAACCACAAACACGTGGACAGGTGAATGTGGCCAGGGACGGTACGGAGCCAGTCCACAACTTTTTTTGATAAGAGTTGTATTTAGCTCAGTGAAAGGACTGGCATAGAGGTAAACCGTATCTACCCTGAGTGTCATTTCTCCCAGGAAGCCCTCTAAAGCTGCTTGCACTTGAAATCTGGCCTGAACATTACTGCTGGTACTTTTCTGTGGCAATTTTCTTGCCTCCTACCAGCCTGGAATATTTCCAGCAAACTATGGTACAACACCATGGTATTAGCACTGCCCCCAGTACCAGCAGCGAAGCCATCCTCAATTTCCTTCTCTGGAATTTTATTTGGTAGACTGAGTGGCTGCCAAAATAAATTTTCTCACAAAGGAGCTGATGATAGAGTGGCAGTAGGTTCAAGTTTCTCCAGCCTGTTAGATATTAGAGGGTGAACGGCAGCACATTGGATCAGTGGTTAGCACTGAAGTCTTGCAGCACTGGGATCCTGGGTTCAAATCCCAGCAAGGACAACATCTGCAAGAAATTTATATGTTCTCCCACAGGGTTCGACAGTCCCACCAGAGAATTCTCTGGTGTGCCTTGGCTTCTACCTCAGGAGAGTTCATGATAGCGCTAACTTTGCAGCTGCTATGGGGCTCTTGAGCGGGTGAGAAAGGTTAGCCCTCAGAAACAAATCCTCTGGTGGGCAGAATGTTTTTCAATCTGAAACAGCTTCTCAGTGGGAGTTGTATTTCACAGCATGCCATATTCTTTAGCTCTGTGAAAGGACTGGCATATAGGGAAACCTTATTTACCCCGGTTGTCATTTCTCCGTCACCAGGTTCCGCCCATTGTAACACACGACCATGCCTGGCTGTATGTTCAGCGGTGAGAGCCACAGATCAAGCTGCTGTGTTACAGCTTTCAACAACTATGCAGCGCTGGGCGGTTTGTTAATTAAGCATTAAGCATGTTATCTTCAGCACAGCCTGCTGCTGTTTGGCCAAGGCAGTGCAGCAGTGCTGTCAGCTTGTGACTGATGTGGTCATTTCGGAGATGGAGGAGGAGGTGCATGAGCTGAACAATGTGATTACATTGAGGTTAAATTGGTGATGCTGTTTTTTATACTAAAGAAAGATCCTATTGTTATGTTTTTTTATGTTATTTTTTATGACAAATGCATTCACCGGGAAAAGTCATTTTAACATTTTACAACCTAATCTGGTAATGTGGTGTCATCAGACACATCCTGTTTTATTTATGATGGAGGGACTCTGAAAGTCATAAAGCCTATTTTTATAGGAACATCAGACGGCCCTTACTATTCTTAAAAGGCCAGCAGTCGGCCCTAGCTATTGTTAGAGAGCCATCAGAGGGCTATGCTTTGTTGTTCCCATTATTAACAAGTGGGTCTCCTATACTGTTATTGCGCATCCAGTGACTGCAAGGGTTGTCAAAAATTTGGACGCAACCTAATACCCCTTTGAAGAGACATAGAGGAGGGTCTCAGTAAAAAAAATGTTCCCATTATAAAGGAGCGGGTCTTCTATAGTGGTAATGCCCATGCTGTGACTGCAAGGGTGGGCAAAATTTTTGAATAAAACACTAACAATTTAAAGACACAAAGAGCATGGCCACAGTAACAAGGTACGACATGTTCCCGTTAGAAAGGAGAGGGTCTGCTATACAGTTATAGGGTATGCAGTGAATCCAACGGCTGACAAATTTTAGGAAAAACCCCACTAAGAATTTAAGGACACACAGAGCAGGGCCACATTAACAAGGTACGACATGTTCCCATTAGAAAGGAGAGGGTCTGCTATACAGTTATAGGGTATGCAGTGAGTCCACCGGCTGACCAAGTTTAGGAAAAAACCCACTAAGAATTTAAAGACACATAGACCAGGCCACAGTAATGACAAATTCCCATTAGAAAGGAGAGAGTCTCCCATAGTGTTGGACTATGCAGTGACTGCAAGAGCTGCCAAAAATTTGGAGGCACTTCAATGGCCCTTGGAAGAGACGTGGAGGAGCGCATCATAAAAAATTGTTACCATTAGAAAGGAGCGGGCCTCCTATACTTGTAATGCCATGCACTAAGTGTATGGGCTGACAAACATTTACTCCTGGGGGGTATACATGAACATACTGTATAAAAAATTTTTTTTAAGGGCATCATAAAAATGTAGCGCCCCGAGGGCTCGACCGCTACAGGGGTATTGCACCTCTGCCAGAGGTGTGATATTCCACTCCCGGGTAAGGATGGAGTATGGACCAGGGTTCAGTTAGCTGCATACAGCACACTCACCCCATTTCCGAGGGACAGCTCAACGGTGCTCCCATTAGACAGAAATGCAGGCACGACAGACCATGTCCCTGGCTGGAGTGGGGAGGGGGTAGGAATACCCAGTGATGTAGGAGCAGATAGGGGTTGGTTCCTGAGCGTAGATAGGAGCCCATTGTTTGCTGGTCACCTGGGCTCATGTTCTAGAGGGAGGTATAAAAGGTGGGCACCATCTTAGAACAGTGTTCAGTCAGAGAGAAGAAGTGACAGAGTGGCGGCCTCTGCAAGGGGCTCTTCTCCGTAGGCGGGCCTAGCCTCTGAGGCCCAGCCAGCACAGAGAGAAGAGAAGAAGAGAAGTTCAGTGAGTGGAGTAAGAGAAGGAGTTCAGCCAGAGAGGGCTGACAGGGAGCTGTGGCTCAGTCTGGGCCCAGCTCCACGAGGCAGGCCTAGGGTGAAGGCCAGGAACAGAAAGGAACAAGAACAGAAAGGAACAAGAACAGAAAGGAACAGAAGAGAAAGAGAAAGAGAGAAACAGAAGGGCTCAGGAACAAGACGGCAGAAGGGACCCTAAGAACCAACGAGAATACAGGGTGAAGGGTCAGGCAGATTAAGGGTACCGGATCCCAAGTTGGTGGCGGAGAAACAGCCCTCAGCCAAAGACCGGAGGTCGTGATCATTTATTGGTGCGACACCTCATCAAACCTGCTAGGAAGGCACCATATAGGACAGCGGGGAACGGGAACCACATTTACCCGCACAAGTCCGCGGCAGCTGGACAAAAGTGGGTCACTGGTGAGGCAGGCCAGAGAAAGGATTGAAGGGGTCCTGTGTCATGCTCCTGAACTGCCTGGGGTTGACCGAGCCCCTCACCTGGTGGACGCAGCACGGCTCGGGCGGTCATTGCTGACAGAAGTGACCCGGAGTACATGAACTGTGAGTAAAAGACATTGGACTGCAGTACGTTGTCTGTGTACTCTTTCGCTCCTCCAGCACTAACGGCACTGGGACTCTCTGCACCATCACCCCCACCATCCACTACACTGCCCTGGGGCTGCACTCTTCCCGTGGGGAGTCACACTACCTCAGCTGCATACATCATCAGCCCCAGCGATCTGCCTTGCAGCGGCGGTTCATAATAACCGCAATCCACGGGTGGCGCAGTCGGACATCACTTAGGACGGCTAAAGGACTACCACTGGTCTGACCACCCTGAGCCACGGAACCGGGTCGCCACTACTACCCCCACCGTCTCCCTATTGCCCGGCTCCGAGTGCCCCATGGCCCAGGGGCGAGTCAAACACCCTTAAAAAAAATTATGTGGGTGTTGCATCATGGACCACGGTCACCCTGGTGATATGGTGGTGGAGGATGAGGAGAAGGAGGAGGACAAGAGCAAATAGCCAAAATCAGGAAGCGTATACCCATGTGTGGGTGTGAAAAGGTGCATGGGAATACACCTCCCAAGAAAAGACACTGGATTTGAGTTTATGTTACGCTGCTATTGTAGCACCCTGAGGACTCGGCTGCTACAGGGGTATTGCACCTCAACCCAGAGGTGTGGTATTCCACTCCCGGGTAAGGATGGAGTGTGGAACTGAGCTTAGTAGGCTGCATGCACTACATACATCCCATTTCCGGGGGACAGAACTACGGTACTCCCACCAAGTATATATGTGCAGGTACGACAGCGTCTGTCCCTGGCTGGAGTGGGAAGGGGGGTGGAACATCCCAGTAGTGTAGGGGCAGATAGGGGGAGCACTCTGGGTAAAGCTAGGAGCTCATTGGGTGCTGGTCACCTGGGCTCACACATAGAGGGAGTATATAAGGTGGGCACCATCTTAGGACAGGGTCTTTTTAGGAGCTGAGGAAGAGTTCAGCCAGGAGGGCTGACAGGAGCTGTGGTTCCGTCTGGGCCCAGCTCCAGGGCTAGGCCTGCAGTGAGGAGAGAGGAAGAAGGAAGGCCCAGAGTGGAAGACAAGAGGGAACCCTGAGAACCCAGAATTAAGCCAGAAGGGTGAAGGGTTGGCGGACACGGGTACCGGAACCCAAGCTGGTGGAGGTCAATCATCCTCAGCCAGGAACCGGAGGTCATGGTCAAGATTTGCCACGACCCCCACCAAATCCACCAGAAAGGCACACCAAGTATAGGGTCAGGGAACCCAGAGAAGGTTTAACCACCAAGAGACCCGAGGGAGCCGGCCAAAGGTGGATCCCTGGTGGGGACGGCCAGGAGAAAGAGAGGAGAGAGGGAAGCTCAGGACCACGCTCCGGAACTGCCTGGGGGTTGGCCGAGTCCAGGACCTGGTGGACGCAGCACGGCTCGGGTGGTCACTCAAGGCCAGAGTGACCAAAGGAACACCCGTGAGTTAAAAACCCTGAAACTGCATCCCACGTCTCTGACTCTCCCTTCTACACTACAACTACCCCCATCATCCGCATCTGCTGCCCTGAGGCCATACCCCTCCCGTTGGGGGTTATACCACCACGCTGCACATCCTGATACACCTGGCCTCAGTGGACTGTTCTGCAGCGGCGGCTTCAAAGCCGCACTCAACGGGTGGCGTAGTCGATCAAGTTAACATCTACTGCCATAGACTGCCACTTAGTTTGACACCCTGGGCACGGACCGGGTCACCGCCACAAGGACTACTACCCCTATCCAGATCCGGCTCCGGGTATCCCCTGAACATGGCCCAGGGGGTGCGTCAACTTTGGCGTAGTCGGCAGGATTACGTGCCCGCAACCACCGGGTACTGCGTGCCTGAAGAAAAGTTCACATTTACCTCAAAAAGAAGTCTCCCGCCGGTTCCGGAGGGTCCCCGCCATCGGACGCCATCTCGGATCGTTTCCCGCCGTTTGCCAGTCATCTGCAGTCTTTTCCCGCCATCCACGGAGTTTCCCGCCACTGGGAGACGATTCCCGCCATCTGAGAAGATTTCCCGCCCTGGCAGAGCGGACGCCATTATGGGCGTGCCAGAGGGTGGCAAGAGGCCACCTCCCATCGTGGGCCAGGTCCAAGAATGGCGCCAAAAGCGGAAACCGCCCCCACCAGCAGAGACTGTAATGATAGAGATGTCCATCAGCGTGAGGGGACTGCCCCTGGAACTGACAATCACCGAGTTGCCCCGGGACCGCCCTCAGTATGGGCGGATACAGAACAAAAGAGCGAGGATGGGTGCAGCCTGGAGGAGTCTGGAGAGGTCGCACCCGGAGATGGAGGGAGAGTCAGGCAGCACCGACCCTGTGGTCAGGAGCCTGTTGCAAGCAACCACCCCACTAGGCCTGGTGGAGATCCTGGCACAGCTCCCCCAAGACCGGGAGCGTGCACAGACCGCGCTGGAGGGCCTCGCACGGAGGATGGCCCGGGTGCAGCGAGAAATGCTGACTGAGTGGAGTAGGGAGATGGCCCAGCAGGCTGGAACCCGCCAGCGGAGCACGCCACCCGAGACGAGGAGTCTGACCGCCTCTGAGGATGGTGCAGGAGGAATGAAGGCCGGAGACGACGCCGAGGAAGGAGCTGAAGAGACGGAGGCAGGTAAAGGGGACGTCACAA
Source organism: Phyllobates terribilis (assembly GCF_046119375.1). Taxonomy (NCBI): domain Eukaryota; kingdom Metazoa; phylum Chordata; class Amphibia; order Anura; family Dendrobatidae; genus Phyllobates; species Phyllobates terribilis. Next base: position 358,761 of record NW_027363161.1, on the reverse strand, counting down.
CCCCAAGCCTAATAACCGTGAACCTGCCCCAGCTCCCCGTCGCAGAGCCCGAAATTCCCCCTACCGTGCCTGTCGCTGCACCGCCACCGTTCCCAGCTAGGCCTCAAGCGGCAGGAGCCGCGGCCACGCCCCCTGTGACGTCACGCGCCTCAACCCTGAGCGCGGCCAAGCAGGAAATGCCACCGGCCTGGTCGCAGGGCCGAGTACCCCCGGGCGCCGCAGACCCAACAGCGCCCTCTACCTCCACTAAGCCACCGGCCTGGTCGCAAGGTCAAGTACCCCCGGGCGCCGCCGTCTCCACGGTGCCCTTTACCTTCAGGGTGCCCCAAGCCTGGTCGCAAGGCCTGGAAGACCCGGGCGCCGCTGCCACCACCGCGCCCTCAACTTCCACAGTGCCGCACCTGGGTGAAGACCTATTCGCCCAACACACTTGCCCGGATGGGCAGCCCTTTGTGTGGCCACCGGAGTACTACCATCTCCGACTCCGGAAGGAAGGACCCCTGTGCGAGCCCCTGATTCCGGCTCCGGCGCCTGTCAAGATCACCCCACTCTCGTTGGAGGAGGCGCAGTTCGCGTGGGACCCCACTGGAGGAGACCTCATCGGGTTCACTCAAGAAACCCGGGCGGCCGCAGCTGAGCGTGCGGAGTGCTGCCGGCAGCAATTGGAGGTCTTCGACAGGGAACGGAGAGAGAGGCGGGTCCGCGAGGAGCGGCTGCAAGTACAGAGTGCAGAGCAGAAGAGCCGGACCCGACGGAACCCCCGTGCAGCCCATGGTCCCCGTGCCACCGGGACTGTAATCAAATTCCAACTGCAGCATGGTTGGGGCTTCATCCGGGACCACCGCACCCCCGGCGACGTCTTTGTGACCCGCAGGGACGTCGAGAGCCATCTGCCGGAGGGACACAGAGGTCGTGACCTATACCTGGGTGACGAGGTCACCTTTACCCGGCATCAATGTGCCAAAGGACCCTACGCCCTTCATGTACACCGGTTGACGGAGGAAGAGCTGCGGTGTGAGGAAGGACAAGAGGACCCGGACGGGTCTGAAGCCTACCCGCGATAAGGAGCAGGAGGACGCCGTTACTGAAGTACGGTAAAGTGGAACTGTAAATAGTTACCCGTAAGGTTACAGGAACTGTTGCCAGAAAAGTATAGTCCCCGTTGGGACAAGTGTGAACTGTTACCCGTGTGTCCCCTATCCCTTAACAGGCTGAGGACTGTGAACAGCCAATCCTTATCCCCACTGGCCGAGGACTGAGAGCGGCCATAACCCCTTGTATATAGTTGCGCTTCCTAAGGCGCCCCCTACCGGTTTTATAGGAAACTGTGTTTTTTCTAAAAGAGACTGTTGCACTTTACCCGGTCACAAGTTGCACCGTGGCCGGAGGAACAAGAATGTTTACAATGAAAAGTTTATTATGAAAAAGTTTTATGCTGCTGATAATGTATATAATGTTTTATATGTTTATGGATGTTATGAAAAAAAATTGTATGTTTTGGTATGTTTTTATTCTTTTACAGCCCGAGGACGTGCTGTGATTTACCAGGGGGGAATGTAGCACCCTGAGGACTCGGCTGCTACAGGGGTATTGCACCTCAACCCAGAGGTGTGGTATTCCACTCCCGGGTAAGGATGGAGTGTGGAACTGAGCTTAGTAGGCTGCATGCACTACATACATCCCATTTCCGGGGGACAGAACTACGGTACTCCCACCAAGTATATATGTGCAGGTACGACAGCGTCTGTCCCTGGCTGGAGTGGGAAGGGGGGTGGAACATCCCAGTAGTGTAGGGGCAGATAGGGGGAGCACTCTGGGTAAAGCTAGGAGCTCATTGGGTGATGGTCACCTGGGCTCACACATAGAGGGAGTATATAAGGTGGGCACCATCTTAGGACAGGGTCTTTTTAGGAGCTGAGGAAGAGTTCAGCCAGGAGGGCTGACAGGAGCTGTGGCTCCGTCTGGGCCCAGCTCCAGGGCTAGGCCTGCAGTGAGGAGAGAGGAAGAAGGAAGGCCCAGAGTGGAAGACAAGAGGGAACCCTGAGAACCCAGAATTAAGCCAGAAGGGTGAAGGGTTGGCGGACACGGGTACCGGAACCCAAGCTGGTGGAGGTCAATCATCCTCAGCCAGGAACCGGAGGTCATGGTCAAGATTTGCCACGACGCCCACCAAATCCACCAGAAAGGCACACCAAGTATAGGGTCAGGGAACCCAGAGAAGGTTTAACCACCAAGAGACCCGAGGGAGCCGGCCAAAGGTGGATCCCTGGTGGGGACGGCCAGGAGAAAGAGAGGAGAGAGGGAAGCTCAGGACCACGCTCCGGAACTGCCTGGGGGTTGGCCGAGTCGAGGACCTGGTGGACGCAGCACGGCTCGGGTGGTCACTCAAGGCCAGAGTGACCAAAGGAACACCCGTGAGTAAAAACCCTGAAACTGCATCCCACGTCTCTGACTCTCCTTTCTACACTACAACTACCCCCATCATCCGCATCTGCTGCCCTGAGGCCATACCCCTCCCGTTGGGGGTTATACCACCACGCTGCACATCCTGATACACCTGGCCTCAGTGGACTGTTCTGCAGCGGCGGCTTCAAAGCCGCACTCAACGGGTGGCGTAGTCGATCAAGTTAACATCTACTGCCATAGACTGCCACTTAGTTTGACACCCTGGGCACGGACCGGGTCACCGCCACAAGGATTACTACCCCTATCCAGATCCGGCTCCGGGTATCCCCTGAACATGACCCAGGGGGCGCGTCACTATCATTCGGTGGTGTTGAGAAGTCTGGCCCAATCCAGCCCTTGTTCATTTTTATAAGAGTCAGCCTGTCAGCATTTTCAGTTGACAGGAGGATGCGCTTATCAGTTATAATTCCACCAGCGGCACTAAAAACCCGATCTGATAAAATGCTGGCAGCAGGGTAGGCCAGGACCTCCAAGGCATAGAGAGCCAGTTCATTCCACATATCTAGCTTGGATACCCAATATTTATAAGGCACAGAGGAATCACGGAGGACGTTGGTACGGTACGGCAAGGTACTCCCTCAGCATCTTCCCAAACTTTGCACTCCTTGTGAGAGTACCCTGCGCCTCAGGGCCTGTGCGATGGGAGGGTCTGAGAAAACTCTCCCAGAACTTTGACAGTGTTCCCCTGCCTCTGCTGGATTGAAGTTGTGTCTCTCTCGCCTGTACTCCTTGGTTGTCGAACGAAGTGTGCCCTCTGCCTCCAGCATTTTAAGATGGGAATTTTTTTAATAGGTCCGCAACAAGGGCCTTCTGGTACTGCCTCATTTTTGTACACCTGTCCGCCTCAGGAATAAGAGATATAAAGTTCTCCTTGTAGAGTGGGTCTAGAAGTGTCACCAACCAGTAATGACCTAAAATTTTGAGAATGCGAGGGTCATGGGAAAGGCAGCATAACATAAACTCAGCCATGCGTGCCAGACTACTAACAGGCAAGACTTCCGTGTCCTCACCAAGAGGATGACTGACCATGCTCTCCTCCTCCTCCTCTCTGTCCTCTGGCCATCCACGCTGAACAGACGGTATGACAGCTGTGCAGATAGCACCGTCTATAGTGCATGAAACTAGTTCCTGTCCTTCCTCCTCCTCCTCTTCCTCATTGTCACCCAATCCACGTTGGGATGAGATGAGGCTTGGCTGTGTGTAATCACCCTGTATGGTTAATTGCTCCATCTTATCATTCTCCGCCTGCAATGCATCATCTTTGATTGTGAGCAGAGAGCGTTTCAGAAGACAGAGAAGCGGGATGGTGACGCTAATTATGGCGTCATCGCCGCTCACCATCTTGGTGGAGTCCTCAAAGTTTTGGAGGATGGTACATATGTCTGACATCCACGTCCACTACTGAGGTCTTATGTGTGGAGTCTGAACTGAATACCGATAGCCTTTTTGATGCTGGTACTCAACAACTGCCCTCTTCTGCTCACAAATCCTTCCCAACATCTGCAATGTAGAGTTCCAACGTGTGGGGACATCACACACCAGTCTGTGAGCCAGAAGCTGCAAACGCTGCTGAAACACTGCAAGGGCAGCGGAAGCTGTAGCTGACTTTCTAAAATGGGCACACAGGCGGCATACTTTAACAAGCAGATCCGGCAGCTCCGGGTAGGATTTGAGTAACCGCTGAACCACGAGGTTAAGCACATGGGCCAGGCATGGTACGTGTGTGAGCTCGCCTCGCCTCTGAGCCGCCACCAGGTTCCAGCCATTGTCACACGCGACCATGCCTGGCTGTAGGTTCAGCGGTTTGAGCCACAGATCTGCCTGCTCTTTCAGAGCTGTCCATAACTCTTCAGCATTGTGTGTTTTTTCACCTAAGCATATTAGCTTCAGCACAGCCTGTTGCCGCTTGGCCGAGGCAGTGCTGCAGTGCTTCCAGCTTGTGACTGATGTGGTCATTTCGGAGATGGAGGCTGAGGAGGAGGAGCAGGCTGAGGAGCATGAGGTTCAGGAGCTGTAGACCGTGGGGGCAACCCTGATTGACCTAGGGCCTGCAATCCTTGGCGTCGGGAGGACGTGTTCCGTCCCAAGGTCCGACTGGGTCCCGGCTTCCACTATGTTAACCCAGTGTGCCATCAGCGAGATGTACCGTCCCTGCCCACAAGCACTTGTCCACGTGTCCGTGTTTAGGTGGACTTTACCGGTAACTGCGTTGTTGAGGGCACGGCTAATGTTTTGGGACACTTGCTTGTGTAATGTGGGGACGGCACACTGGGAGAAATAGTGGCGGCTGGGGACAGAGTACCGAGGGACGGCCGCCGCCATCAGGTTGCGGAATGCTTCTGTTTCCACAAGCCTAAAAGGCAACATTTCGAGCCAAGCAGTCGTGAATTGTGAGAATTTAGTAGTGTGGCCTGTGGGACGTTGGCTGCATATTTGCGCTTGCATTCCAAGGACTGGAGTATGAACAACTGAACGCTGCGCTGGGACAAGGACATGGACGTGCTTCCTGATGCTGCTACTTGAGAGTGTGCAATGACAGGAGCAGGGCAGGAGACATCTTTGCATGCACTATGGACAGGGGATTGACTTGCATGCACAACAGCAGAAGAAGCAATGGTGCCACCTGTAGACACTGTTCCTGGACCCTGGTGTTCGGCCCACAAAGTCGAGTGCTTTGCTGCCATGTGCCTCATCATGCTGGTGGTGGTCAGGCTGGTCGTTTTGCCACCCCTGCTGATGCTGGTCTGGCTCGTGATGCAAATGGCCTTTTTGGAGTTATCGGCAGAGTCTTTAAAAAACAACCAGACTCGGGAAGACCTAACAGTTGTAGTGGCAACTTCCTTCATGTTGGTGTTACGGGAAACGGTAGCCTGCCTTCTGTCTGCGGCCACCACACTGCTTCTTCCTGCCTGTTGGGGTGCTCTGCCTCCCTCCCCCTGTGTGCTGCTGTCCTTGCTCTGCATGTCCTCCTGCCAGGTTGGGTCAGTTACTATATCATCCACCACCTCGTCTCCCACTTCTGCACCCTGGTACTATTCCTGACTTTCTGTCAATTGTGTCTCATCATCGTCCACCTCTTATGACAGTTTCCCACCGTCGCCTTCGTGTGACCGTGGCTGCTCAAATATTTGGGCATCGCTACACGTGATCTCCTCTTGCCCCGCTTCAAGTGGACCGGGCGAGAGGCCCGAATCTATAAATGGAAAAGTGAACAGCTCTTCAGATTGTCCAAGTGTGGGATCAATTGTCTCTGGGTACTCGGCATGGTGGGAGGAAGGAGGATCAGGGTGAGGAATATGAGGTCCAGACTCATGGCTACTGAGACTTGACCGTGTGGAAGACAGGGTGGTGGTGGTGGCTAAGTGACTGGAAGCATTATCCGCTATCCAACCAACAACCTTTTGACACTGATCTGGGTTCAATAGTGGTGTGCTGCGGTCCCCTAGAAATTGGGACAGGAAGGTCAGGCGAGAAGATGTGGGTGTTTGTTGTGGCACAATTTCGGCTTGCCCACGGCCTTGTCCTCGGCCTCTGCATGCACCATTACCATCACGTCCAGTTCCCCGTCCCTTGCCACGTGCCTTGCCCATTTTAAATGGAGGATAGTATCTTCCACGCTCACTACAAATGATTGAGTTTGAAGCGAAGTTATATGTGATCGGTGTGATGGAGAAAACAGAGTTTTAAATTCCTGGCCTGTAGGTAAGTAGTGTGAACAGCAAACTGCTGTGAATTGCTTCACTGACACACTGAAAAAATGGAGGCCAGAAATGGCAGTATTTTCTGACAACGTATATGTGATCTGTGTGACGGAGAAAACACAGTTTTAAATAGCTGGATTTCTAGCGCTCTAATATGGAAAGGACCTGGCTGTATTCTGCAGTGCCAACAAGCAAATGGTGCAGAAAAACGGTGTTCTCTGGATTGCTTTATAAGCAAATAATGAGGATTAAGATCTAAAGAAAAGTATTCCTCGCCCCTGAGACCTGGGCCTTTGTATAGAAATATCTAACAGCAGCAGAAGGCAGAATTGGAATGGAGCCTCTTGTGCTATATGCACTGCAGTCTGCTATATACACTGCCTGCCTGCCTATTTACACTGCCTGCCTGATATCTCTGCAGATGGATTAGTCCTCAGAAGGACTGTTTGTTGAGATGTATATGTGTAATGTGCGGTTTTTCTCACTACACTACCTAATGCACGATCAAATCTCTCCCTAACGCAGCAGCAGCTCTCCCTACACTGTCTGATCCGGAGTGACTGTGATGAGCATGGCGGTGCCAGGTCAGATATAGACCTGATGACGCTGTGCAGCCAGCCAATCACTGTAATGCCCACAACCAACATGGCTATGGCATTACAGTGCATGGCAGGCAATCCCTGCATGTTCATTGGCTCTGTAAAGAGCACCAAACATGCAGGGATGGGTCCCGACTTCCCGCCCGACCAACCCGGAAATACTCGGTGAGCGCAGAGCATCTCGAGCAGTGAGATACTCGGGCGAGCACCAAGCAGTAGCGAGCATGCTCGCTCATCACTAGTTGTCATTAAGATTTAAAAAGAGAAAACACAGAAATGTGACAGTAAATGGCTTCACCCAACCAATAACCATGAGTGGAGAAAAAGTGTTTTTGTTATCATTCATTTTTTCTGAAACAAGGCCAAGAAAGGAAAAATTCTGCCGGGGTATGTAAACTTTTGAGCAGAACTGTATATGCGCCAGCCCCAGTGTCTCCTATTCTATATACTCCAGCCCCAGTGTCTCCTATTCTATATACTCCAGCTTCTTCTGTGATGTATATGCTCTAGCCCCAATGTATCCTGTGATGAATATACGCCAGCCCCAGTGTCTCCTATTCTATATACTCCAGCCCCAGTGTCTCCTATTCTATATACTCCAGCTTCTTCTGTGATGTATATGCTCTAGCCCCAATGTATCCTGTGATGAATATACGCCAGCCCCAGTGTCTCCTATTCTATATACTCCAGCTTCTTCTGTGATGTATATGCTCTAGCCCCAATGTATCCTGTGATGAATATACGCCAGCCCCAGTGTCTCCTATTCTATGTACTCCAGCCCCAGTGTCTCCTATTCTATATACTCCAGCTTCTTCTGTGATGTATATGCTCTAGCCCCAATGTATCCTGTGATGAATATACGCCAGCCCCAGTGTCTCCTATTCTATTTACTCCAGCCCCAGTGTCTCCTATTCTATATACTCCAGCTTCTTCTGTGATGTATATGCTCTAGCCCTAATGTATCCTGTGATGAATATACGCCAGCCCCAGTGTCTCCTATTCTATATACTCCAGCTCCAGTGTCTTCTGTGACGTAGCTAATGTAGCCCTAATGTCTCTTATGCAGAGGCGTCGCATGATAAAGCAGTGGGACACAAGCTCCCTGCCCTATCACTATCTCTTTCATATGCCACAGATCGCCATAGGCCTGCGGTTAACGAGATGTCAGCATCCTCACGCAGGTGGCTCGGTGACATCATTGCATCGCTCTGCTCTGCTGTCCCGCCATGGAAGAGGAGACAGAGGCCGTGATGTAGGGAATCAGGATTAAGTGAGATATTTTTTTAAATGATCGGGCAGTGGAGCCATCCTACTATATATCTGGAGTAGTGGGTCCATCATACTACATATGGAGTAGTGGGGCCATTATACTATATGTATGTGGGGCAGTGGGACCATCATAGTATATACAGGTGCATCTCACTAAATTAGAATATCTTCAAAAAGTTAATTTATTCCAGTTCTTCAATACTGTTTCAGTATGCTCCACAATCATGAGGAAGACTGCTGACTTGACAGATGTCCAGAAGGCAGTCATTGACACACTCCACAAGGTCCTAGAGTTCCAATTTTCATTTGGAAATCAAGGTCCCAGAGTCTGGAGGAAGAGTGGAGAGTCCACAATCCAAGCTGCTTGAGGTCTAGTGTGAAGGCTCCACAATCAGTGATGGTTTGGGAGGCCATGTCATCTGCTGGTGTAGGTCCACTGTGTTTTATCAAGACCAAAGTCAGCACAGCCGGCTACCAGGACATTTTACAGCAGTTCATGCTTCCCTCTGCCGACAAGCTTTTTGGAGATAAAAATGTCATTCTCCAGCAGGACTTGGCCCCTGTCCACACGGCCAAAAGTACCAATACCTGGTTTACACACAACAGTATCACTGTGCTTGATTGGCAGCAAACTCGCCTGACCTTAACCCCATAGAGAATCTATTATTGAGAATCTATGGGGTATTGTCAAGAGGAAGATGAGAGACACCAGACCCAACAATGCAGATGAGCTGAAAGACAGCTTTTTGTATTGAAGAACTGAAATAAATTAACTTTTTGATGATATTCTAATTTAGTGAGATGCACCTGTATATGGAGCAGTGGGACTATCATGCTATATATATGGAGGAGTGGGGGCATCATACTAAATATAGAGCAGTGTGTGTGTGTCACCCCAGGCCTGGATGCCACAAACAATAATCTGTTTCTGAAAGCAGGAGGGAGGTCCCCTGGTTAGGGACAATTAGCATACAGCACCTCCTGTCCCAGGCCAGCAGGGGGAGCTGGCTGCCCCTATAAAAGCTGGAACTGGGGGCAGGGTTAGAGAGAACTGGAAGACCTAGCTCAGGAGTGAGACTAGTCCCAGAGAAGGAGGGACAGTTCAGCTGTTGCTGAGGAGTCCGTGAGGCAGAGGAGAAACTGCAAGCCAGGGACAGAGGCGACGAGAGCCGGTCCTGGCAGAGAACCAATCTACTGGACATTGGGGTCCGAGGCTGTCAGGGTTACAAGCCCAGCAGCAGAGAACCAAGCTGCGAGGGATTTCAGGTCCCTTGGCCTAAGAAGCCTGGAGGCTCCGCCACACAGAGGGACCAGTACATCGAGGAGCAACAAACAGGTACCCAAGGCCTGAGTCGCAAGCCATACAGGAGAGAAGTACACGGCCAGCTCAGGGACGTGGGCTATTACACCACGAAAAGGGGGATAGTCAGAAAGAGCATAGAGAGAACGGTAGGCCTACACACTCACCCTGACCAGTGGGGCTCGCCCGAATGCTCTCAGACACCCAGGCCCATTCCTAACCGGTACTGTTGGGCCATTAATAATATCTACAATAAAGACCCTGAACTGTTTGAAGCGGACTCTGAACTCTTACTATTGCGGCCTGCACTATCACCCCCAACATCCACCTACACTGCCCTGAGGCTACACTCTTCCCATGGGGAGTTATCCTACCCCTATGCTGCACACCAGCACCAGCCTCAGCGGTCTGCCTTGCAGCGGCGGTTATCTCCAACCGCAATCCACGGGTGGCGTAGTCGGACATTCAAAACACTGATAAATAGACTGCCACCATTTGGTCTGACCACCCTGAGCCACGGGATCGGGTTGCCACTACTACCCCCATCAGCACCGTACACTAGAAGGCCCGGTTCCGGGTACCCCACGGCCCAGGGGGGGAGTCAGCTTTGGCGTAGTCGGCAGAATTGTGACCAACCCGCCACAAACGGGTATTGCGTGCCTGGAAAAGACTCTATACATATCTGAGTGAAGTTTCCCGCCATTTGGGGCCATTTCCCGCCAATCGGAGCCGTTTCCCGCCATCGGGCGCCATCTTCGGGACGACGCGCGGGAAGAAGAGGGGCGTGGACGTCCAAAAACGCGTGAGACCTGAAGCCCCGCCCTACGCTGAGACGCTGCTCAAGGTCCTGGATGGAGATCCAGCGGATGCCGACGTCATCACCGAGCAACGCAAGGTCCTCTCCCAGAGCATCGCGAGGGAAGCCGCGGCCTACAGAAGAGGATCGCCAGAAGGTAGGCCACGGTTAATTAGGAGGGAGGAAGATGTCGGACGCGGAGGGACCCTCTACCACCAGCGTAGCCGCTGCAGCTGTGATGCCGTTTTCCATGCCCTATATCCATAGGCGGATTATAATGAGGGCAATCCGGGCGACCGCCCAGGGCCCTGAGCCTGCAGGGGGTCCACGGCTCCAGGCGGGGTGTCTAATGCCGGATTGCCCTCATTATATGTGCGGGCCGCCGCGGCACATAGCGGTAGCAGTGGCGGGAGGGGGGGGCCTGGACTGCTCCCCCAGCAGCGGCCACCGCTACTTCTTCATCGGCCGGGCCAGCACTGCAGCAGTTAACTTCCCTGTGCTGGCCCGGCCGCGTCACTGCTAGGAGAGATGGCCCTGTGCGCGGCTGTGTCTCCTAGCTGTGACGTCACACAGTGCGCCCCGGCCTGCAGTGCTGCACCGGAAAAGAGAGAGAGCAGGCAGGAGGAATTGAGCCGGGGGATGGTGAGTGTGTGTGTGTGTGTGTGTGAGCAGATGTGTGTGTGGGCAGGTGTGTGTGTGTTTGTGGGCAGGTGTCTGTGGGGGCAGGTGTCTGTGTGGGCAGGTGTGTGTGTGTGTGTATATGTGTGTGTGTGTATATGTGTGTGTGTCTGTGTGGGCAGGTGTGTGTGTGTATATGTGTGTGTGTGTATATGTGTGTGTGTGTGTGTGTGTGTGTGTGGGCAGGTGTCTGTGTGAGCAGGTGTGGGTGTGTGTGTGGGCAGGTGTGTGTGTGTGTGTGGGCAGGTGTGTGTGTGGGCAGGTGTGTGTATATGGGTGTGTGTGTGTGTTTGCGGGCAGGTGTCTGTGTGGGCAGATGTGTGTGTGGGCAGGTGTGTGTGTGTGTGTGGGCAGGTGTGTGTGTGTGTGTGGGCAGGTGTGTGTGTGTGTGGGCAGGTGTTGGTGTGTGTGTGTGGACAGGTGTGTATGTGTGTGGGCAGGTGTGTGTGTGTGTGGGCAGGTGTGTGTGTGGGCAGGTGTGTTTGTGTGTGGGCAGGTGTGTTTGTGTGTGGGCAGGTGTGTGTGTGTGTGTGGGCAGGTGTGTGTGTGTGTGTGTGTGTGGGCAGATGTGTATGTGTGTGGGCAGGTGTGTGTGTGTGTGTGTGTGTGTGGGCAGGTGTGTGTGTGTCTGTGTGGGCAGGTGTGTGTGTGTGTCTGTGTGGGCAGGTGTGTGTGTGTATATGTGTGTGTGTGTGTGTGTGTGTGGGCAGGTTAGAAAGTCTTGCCCTGTTGAACACTACACCTGACTTGAGGCCACCACCTCTTGGTTGTCCAATGTTCTTGCTTCTCTAGGGCTCTTCTCAGATATTCATTATACCAGCTCCCCAGAATACCAAAGTTAGGGTGGGTGACCGCGAGCCCTGGTGGTGGTCATAACTGCGGCCACCCAGGGGCAATACTCCATAACAACAATCCCCTGAGGTGGTGTAGGATGTAAGGACCTATTCACACTACATTCAGCGCTGCATTCAGGTCTTTACACAAGGCTTACAACTGAATCCCTGAAATTCAGGATTGTGCTGTCTGAAATGAGACATCTGAAAGCAGAGAAAATGGAGCTTAAAGATTCAGACTTTAGCCTCGGTTTGCCTTTGTTCAAATCAATGGCTATGTCAAGGCACATCTGAATGCCATTTTTCAGGGATTTAGATAGAAGCCTGGAAAGAGGAGATGAATGCATTGCAAAATTCAGTGTGAATAGGCCCTTATATCTGGAGTCTTGATATTGATGCCACAAGCATTTTACTTGTTTTTAACTTAAAAAAAAAATACACACACACAAATTATACACACACACACACACACTATACATACACACACAGTATACATACACACACATTATACACACACACACACACTATACATACACACACACAGATGTGTATGTGGGCAGGTGTGTGTGTGTGGGCAGGTGTGTGTGTGGGCAGGTGTGTGTGTGTGATGTCTGTCTGTTTGTGTGTGTGTGTGTGTGTGTGGGCAGATGTCATTGTGTGATGCCTGTTTGTATGTATTTTTGTGTTTCAAATGTGTTTATGCGTGTCTGTATATGTTTGTGTGTGTGTATGACTGCATGCGGCCTCCTGCTGAGTATAGTTGGCGCCGTGCGGCCTCCTGATGTCTCTGGGGGGGCTCCGTGCAGCCTCCCGCTGTGTATAGATGGCTACGTGCGGCCCCTCGCTGTTTATAGACGGCGCCGTGCGCCCCCCCGCTGTGTATAGATGGCTACGTGCGCCCCCCGCTGTGTATAGATGGCTACGTGCGGCCCCCCGCTGAGTATAGATGTCGCCGTGCGGCCTCCTGCTGTGTATAGATGGCTACGTGCGGTCTCCCGCTGAGTATAGATGGCGCTGTGCGGCCTCCTGCTGTCTCTGGGGGGAGCGCCGTGCGGCATCTATACTCAGCAGGAGGCCGCACGTAGCCAGCTATACACGTATACTCAGCAGGAGGCCGCACGTAGCCATCTATACGGTGCCATCTATACACAGCGGGAGGCCGCACGGCGCCATCTATACACAGTGGGAGGTCGCACGGCGCCATCTATACACAGCGGGAGGCCGCACGGAGCCATCTATACACAGCGGGAGTCTCAGTGTTTTGCAAGAGCAGTCAATAAATTCTGCTTGACTAATTCTGAGCACCATAAAGTCTGGTTCGCTTCTAACCTGCTGTCTTCATTTTCAGCTTGCTGAATTCTAACTCATTTACTGTCATTCGAGACGATGCCTTTGCTGGTCTCTTTCACCTTGAATACCTGTAAGTGTTCCACTTAATGTCATATTTTTGATTCTGTTCTTCTTCATCTTTTGGCATGTGCAATTGTATGAGCAAGTATTCATATGAATTTATGACCTACTTAAACCTTGGAGGACCTTAAATTTTATTCAATCAATTTTTTTTCCAGTTTAAAACTATGGGACATATATGTGCCTTGGTCCTCAAAGGGTTTTTAAAGGGGCTGCAAACATAAATATGAAAAAAATAATTCAATTAGTGCTTTTTGTGTTTATTTAATTTTTATTTGAAGTCCATTTTTTTTATATACTTTGAAATTAAGCTCTACCCCATGGAATGAAGCCCTACCTACATGACATCTGAGAGCTACATGGATCCCGCTTGTGTGGTGCCTGTCCGTTACTACTATTCAGTTTTAGGGTCCACTCACTAAGCCATATATTCTCTCATGCAAGAGAATAGGGCCAATTATGCTAATGACACTCGGCTCAAACTCTGTCAGAGCTTCAACTGAGTGTGATCCGATTCTCTCGCAGCACAGATATGGAGAAGATGGAGAACTTACTTTCTCCATCTTCTCCATAGTCTCTGTGAGTGTTCATCGGACTGCACTTGGATGACGTCCGAGTGCAGTCCAATGTTTTACGTGCACCCATAGACTTGTATGGGTGCACATGGTCCGAATATCGAATGAGATTATTTTCTCATGCCAATAATCGCACTGTCCCATAGTATAACATAGAGCCGAGTCCTATCCGATAAAACATCACATAGCATTCGGCCGTGTTATACGACAGTGTGAGCGAGCCCTTAGAGTCAAGGAATATTTACATGTAGATGATGATATTACTCTCCAAGTGTATATTTTTTTAGGCGAGTTCATAGTAAATGCTTTGCATTTTTGACATGTGATCAACTAAAGAGCAAGAAAGATTTAGGACCTCCCCTATAGAGAAACGAAAAATAGTTTGGAGGACTTGCATGTCCTTTTTATTTATTATGAGAAAATCATAAAAGATCCAGTTTTTTAACCATGCTGTGACTTTCTGCTGAGGGAGAGGGAGAGAGCTGCCCTATTCAGAGTCTGTAATAAGACCTGCTGACAAAAGTGTTGAAGATACAGTCTAACGTGAATTAACAATGAAAAAAAGTTAATTTAACAAATGGCTTGTATTTTTTTTAATACAAACTTTTTTGTCTTTACAGCTCTTTTAAAGGGAATCTGTCATCAGGTTTTTGCCACCTAATCTGAGAGCAGCATAATGTAGGGTTAGAGGCACTGATTCCAGTAATGTGTCACTTACTGGGCTGTTTAGTGTTGTTTTGATAAAATCATTGATTTGTCAGAAGGTAATTATCACTAGATGACTAGTAAGTTCTGTAGGACCCCACCCCCATCACTGATCAGTAGATTTCTGTGTACACTGAGCATGGGCAGAAAGCTGCCAATCAGTGGTGTGGGTGGGGCTATACAGAGCGCAGCATTCAGAGAGCTGCTAGATCTGCAGCAGATAAAACGGTGATTTTCTCAAAATGGCAACAAGTAGCTGAAAAAGTGACACATCGCTGGAATCAGGGTATCTGCCCCAATATTGTGCTGCTCTCAGATGAGGCAGCACAATTAATATTATGCCAAATTAAATTCCCATGAACTATCACATGATCTATCACAGGGGATCATGTGACATGTCACGTGATAAATCAGCTGTGTGGAGGGGGCCCGCGCCTTCTAAACTGCCCGGGGCCCTTGCTACTCTTAATCCACCCCTGCCTATATCCCCGGAGCGGCCTGGCTGCCCCTGTATGCCGGCGAGTCGCATACCTTGGGAGACTTTAAAGAAAGGCTGTATAGACTGTTCAAAGTTTATCCCCTGACAGAAGAACAGAAGGTAAGCATACTGATAGGGCAGTTAACTGGTGCGGCCCAGCGGGAGGTAAAGTCTTGGACAGCTGAGGAGAAAAGGACTGTAAGGGGGGTTCTGACCCGTCTACGGGACACCTTTGATACCCGTACCTCAGCAGAAATCAAAATGCGGTTCTATGGATGTAAGCAGCGAGCTCAAGATAGCATCCGAGATTATGCCCTAAATTTACAGGAAGCCTTGGGGGCAATTAAGCAAGCTGACCCTGGCAGCGTGCAGGATACAGATAAACTATTGACTGACCAGTTCATAGAAGGTCTGCTGTCCAGCGCCCACAGAACCCAGCTGCGCCTCAAGGCCCTACAGAACCCCGATTTGACTTTTGCACAGTTCAACGATAGGGCCATCCGGGTGCTCCGAGAACCTGCACCGGGTGGCGCTGTAGCTTCCCGGCGCCCAGCCATCCCTTACCACCAGGGGGCGGCACCCTATCCCGCAGACCTTGTGGGGGCTGATGCGCAGGCCCTAAATCCATCCCCGCCTGCAAACCTGCACCATCAGGTCCAAGAACTAACAAAGAGTGTTGCTGCATTGTCCAGGACCGTACAGTCGTTACAGATGGACCCGTCAGGACCAATCAAGCTGGCTTCCAGTCCGGAGGATGTCCCGTGGCGTCGACGGAGGAGGATCCCGTCGTTCAGAGGGAGGCCCGCCGATCATTACACTGAGGATGGACAGCCGATTTGCCGCCGTTGCAGCCAGCCGGGACACGTAGCCAGGTACTGTACTTTAAATGGGTCCGACCTGGGGCAAAGGGCCAACCCCCAGGCATAAGGTCATCAGGCCCATCTAATTGGCGTGATAAGTAGGTAGGGGAACGCCCGGTTTTACCCGTAGTGCTGGACGGTATCCCCATGAGTGCACTGCTGGACACCGGGTCCCAAGTGACTACCATCCAATATGTACTTTTTAAGCAGTACTGGAGTGACACTGATATAACTCGTTATCCAGATGATGACTTGAGCATCATCGCCAGCAATGGTCAACCCGTGCCGCAGGTGGGGTTCAGAGAGATGACCATTAAGATTGGTAAAGTTGAACTGCCAGCACAGGGAGTGATCATTGTGGACATTGACCGTCGAGAAAGTCACCCTAAAATAACCTTGGGTACTAATGTGATTGAAAATTGTCTTTCAGAAGCAATTGTAATTTTGCAGCAGGTGGCGATGAATGTGAGCTCCAGCCAGCAGAGGGTCCTCCAGAAGGAGATAAGAGCCCTGATGAGATGGCAACAGGTAGAACTGTCTGGTGGTGAGATCGGTAGCGTGAGGAATGGATGAGCGACCCGTTCCCCATTGCCATGCCCCCCAAAAGTGAAATGATCTGGTGTCGGAATGCAATCGGGTTAAGAGGGAGAGACTACCAAGCCATGGTAGAACCCGTGTACTCAGACAGCAGGCCCACCATTTTGACAGCCCAGGGGGTGGTCGATGTCCGCCATGAAAGGGTGCCCGTCTGGATCTTAAACATTGGGGAAAGGGAAGTACACTTGCCTTGGTACGCTACACTAGCCAAATTGTATACTGTTGAACACAATGCTGTCAGGGCCATGGAACCCTTGCCTCCATCTCCCCAAGCAGAGGGTAATGGTTCCCAGAAACCCAAGGAGGACTGGTGCCAGAAACTCCACGTGGGTGCTGACTCCACTCCCTTGCACCAAAAACAAGGAGTCTACCGGGTGGTTCAAGAGTACGAGAGAATCTTTAGTAAGCACCCGCTAGACTTCGGCAGAGTGAAAGGGGTAGAACACCACATCCCCATGGGGAGCCACCCACCAATAAAAGAAAGATACAGATCTGTACCACCCCGCACACTATCAGAACGCAAAGGGCATGCTGAGAGAAATGAAGGAAGCCGGGGTCATTAGAGACAGTTGTAGCCCCTGGGCAGCCCCCTTGGTTCTGGTAAAAAAGAAAGACTGTACTATGAGAATGTGCGTGGACTATAGAGAAGTCAATCGTATCACCCATAAAGACGCATACCCGTTGCCTAGAATAGAGGAGTCTTTGGTCGCACTAAAATCAGCTAATTTCTTCTCTACTTTGGACCTTACTAGTGGGTACTGGCAGGTTCCTGTGGCAGAGGCTGATAAGGAGAAGACCGCCTTCACCACCCCGATGGGATTAAGTGAATTCAACTATATGCCGTTCGGGTTCTGCAACGCACCCGGGACCTTCCAGAGGCTGATGGAATGCTGTCTAGGGCACCGAAACTTTGAGACGGTCCTACTTTACCTGGACGACGTGATTGTCTATTCGAAGACTTACGAGGACCATCTAAAGCACCTGGCCGAGGTGTTCGATGCCCTGGCAGGCTTTGGCATGAAAGTGAAACCCTCCAAGTGCCATCTGTTAAAGCCGAAGGTACAGTACCTGGGACATGTGGTGAGTGCAGAAGGAGTAGCCCCCGACCCTGCAAAATCACGGCAATAAAGAACTGGCCAAGCCCCTCTAACATAAAAGAAGTGAGGCAGTTCCTCGGGTTGGTAGGCTACTACCAAAGGTTCATCCCCAGGTTCACCAAGATGGCAGCCCCTATGCAGGACCTCCTTATAGGACAATCTAAGACCAGAAGCCAAAAGCCACCCTTCAAGTGAGACAAGCCGGAAGAGGAGTCCTTCCGCCAGCTGAAGATGGCCCTCACGGGGGATGAGATCCTGGCCTACCCTGATTATGGCCAGCCTTTTATCCTCCACACAGACGCCAGTAATGTGGGGCTGGGAGCCGTACTGTCACAGAACCAACAGGGCAGAGAAAGGGTGATCGCGTACGCCAGCCGGAAGCTGAGGCCCACCGAGAGAAACCCGGAGAATTACAGCTCCTTTAAGCTGGAGTCCTTGGCAGTGGTGTGGGACGTAACAGAACGTTTCAAGCATTACCTGGCCTCTGTGAAGTTCACTGTGTACACGGACAACAATCCGTAGACACATCTGGACAATGCGAGACTTGGTGCCCTAGAGCAGCGGTGGATGGCCCGGCTAGCAAACTATGACTTCACCATCAAGTACCGGGCAGGCCGAGCCAATGCCAATGCAGATGCCCTATCGAGAATTCCCCACTTGCCTGATGAGGGAGAAGATCCAGATGAGTTGGAGGAAATAGAGCTCCCTGCATTCCACCGGTACGGGGCCACTCAGTACTCCCACCGTGTAAGAGACAAAGACTTGACCACTGTCATGTTCAATCCCTTACCTCACCACGGCTGGGCTGAAACGCAAGATAGTGACCCTGCAATTCGCCTGGTGAAAGACCTGTTGACCCAGGCAGACGCTAGCCCTGGCTCGGACGCTCCAGAGGAAGCCAAGCAGTTATGGAAGGAGAAAAGCAGGCTATTCCTCTACAAAGGTAAGCTGTACAGAAGGCTTGTCAACCACCGGACGCACGAGCTGACCTGGCAGGTAGTGGTCCCGAGACGAGATGCAGCAATGGTCCTGGAGGCCTACCATGACAGAGCGGGACACTTCGGGTGGAAGAAACTGGAGTTCCTACTGAGAGAGCGGTTCTACTGGGTCGGAATGAGAGGGGCCATAGAGAAGTGGTGCAGGGACTGCGGCCCATGTAACCTCAGAAGGAAGGACGGTACCAGCCAGAAGACGCCCTTGATGCCCATCATCACCAGGCAGCCTCTTGAGCTGGTAGCTCTGGACCATGTGAAACTGGCTCCAAGCCGGTTGGGCTACGTCTATGCCCTGACAATAGTGGACCACTATTCCCGGTTCCTGGTGGTGGTTCCTGTTAAAGACTTGACAGCCCAAACAGCGGCCAGAGCCTTCCAACAACACTTCTGCCGTCCACACGGGTATCCGGAACAGGTCTTGACAGATCAAGGTCCAGGGTTTGAGGCTGAAATCTTCCAGGAGTTCTGCAACCTCTACGGCTGTAAGAAGATTCGGACAACGTCTTACCACCCACAAACCAACGGGCTATGTGAGAAAATGAATAATATCGTCATTGATCTCCTCAAAACGTTGCCCCTGGAAGAACGCAGCCTGTAGCCGGAGAAGCTGCCAGACCTGATAGACTTATACAACCATATCTTGGTGAATGCTACAAATTGCACCCCGGCTTACCTGATGAGGGCAAGACCAGGTAAGCTGCCGATAGACCTGGACATGGGAGTCCTGACCCCCGAGGACACCTCCCCAGACGCGGACTGGGATACGGAACGGCGGCTACAGTACAAGAAGGTACAGGAGAGTGTGGAGAGGAGTCTGGCTCAAGCGAGAGAAAAGCAAGAGAGGCTCTTCAACCAACACGCCCCTGCTGGTTCCCTGGAACCTGGTGAGCAGGTCCTGAAGCGGAAGAGAAGGCTTCACAAGCTAGATGACCAGTGGGAGAGCGACCCGTACACAGTACTGCAGTCCAACCACAACAACCCGAAGGTATGTGTAATTACCAAGGATGGAGGAGAAACCACTAGCACCGTCTCCAGAGACCACCTAAAAAGGTGCCCCAAGCAACTACAGAGTGCAGGAGAAGATCAAGATGACCTTGAACCCGCAGAAGACAAGAAAGAAATGATCAGCACAGTTCTTGGAGAGTTCCCCCGGTCCTGGACTCGGATAAATGATGCAATAGTGGTACCCGTCCTACACTTCCTTCAACCAACCCAGCAGGAACCTACAGGAGAGCAGGAGGAATTAGAAGACCAAGCAGCCCTAGAGGCAGAAGAACCCATGCCAGCAGCCCAAGAGAGTCAACCCTCTGCTGACAGTGAGCCTGCCATACCTGCGGTAAGCCAAAGGACCCGCAGATAGCTGCCTGCACTGCCTGTAAACCCAGCTAGAAGCTGTACCCTGAATGCTAGTGGGGAAAGTCAGGTTAGACCACCACCAGACAGTGGGTTACGCAGGTCAACCCGGAGCACTAGGGGGCAAATACCAGCTCGCTGGAAGATCTAAATGCTGTATATTGTAAATGTTTTATGTTTGTTGCCTGGTTGCTAATTATGTTTTTCCAGTCTTTCTAGTTCATGGACTAACAGGTTATGGACGCTGAATAACCGGAACTGTCTTGTAGATAGTTGCACTTGGTGCCCTCTTTCGAAGATGGCCACGGAAGAAAAATCTGTCCGGTGTGGCCTCCTTGTGGCCCAAAGTAGAGAGCTCAGCCTTGTCGCCACGCCCAAGGCCAGGAACTTGGGGTTTATGGAAACAGGTCCCCACACCGTGGAAAACTTCACCTTGTTGGGTGACATGGACACCCGGTCACGGAAGCGCTGTGACCTCAAGGACAAAATATACTTGTGTATATGTTATGTTGTCATTTATACCCTGTATTTGTGGTTCCTGTTTAGTCCGAAGTACTAAATTTTACTAGGCGAGAATGTGTCACCCCAGGCCTGGATGCCACAAACAATAATCTGTGTCTGAGAGCAGGAGGGAGGTCCACTGGTTAGGGACAATTAGCATACAGCACCTCCTGTCCCAGGCCAGCAGGGGGAGCTGGCTGCCCCTATAAAAGCTGGAACTGGGGGCAGGGTTAGAGAGAACTGGAAGACCTAGCTCAGGAGTGAGACTAGTCCCAGAGAAGGAGGGACAATTCAGCTGTAGCTGAGGAGTCCGTGAGGCAGAGGAGAAACTGCAAGCCAGGGACAGAGGCGACGAGAGCCGGTCCTGGAAGAGAACCAATCTACCGGGCATTGGGGTCCGGGGCTGTCAGGGTTACAAGCCCAGCAGCAGAGAACCAACCTGCGAGGGATTTCAGGTCCCTTGGCCTAAGAATCCTGGAGGCTCCGCCACACAGAGGGACCAGTACAGCGAGGAGCAAGTGACGCACCCCCTGGGCCAGTGTTGTTTGGGGAATACCCGGAGCCGGATCAGATGGGGGTTGTAGTCTCCGAGTGGCGGTGACCCTGTCCGTGCCCAGGGTGTCAAGCTCAGTGTGTGGCAGTCCTTACAGATGTTATTAGTGTTCTTTTGTGTCGACTACGCCACCCGTTGATGTGCGGTCAATACGGCCGCCGCTGCAGCAGGGTCCGCTGAGGCTGGTGGTGTGTGCGCAGCTTGGTAGTAGTATAACCCCCAACGGGAGGGGTATAGCCTCAGGGGGTCAGTCGCAGAGGATGGGGGTTGTGGTGGTGCAGTGAGAGTGGTAATAAGACTCCGAGTCGGGCTGTGCAGTTCAGGGTTTTTACTTACTGCAGATGTTCTGGTCACTCCGGCCTTGAGTGACCACCCGAGCCGTGCTGCGTCCACCAGGTCCTGGACTCGGCCAACCCCCAGGTGATTCTGGAGCGTGGTCCTGAGCTCCCTTTCTGACTTGTCCTCCTCTCTGGCCTTCCCCACCAGGGATCCACCTATGTCCGGCTCCCTCGGGCCTCTTGTTGGTAAACCCTTGTCTCTGGGTTCCCTGACCCTATGCACGGTTTGCCTTCCGGGTGGATTTAGTGGGTGGTCGTGACAGATTCTGCCCACGACCTCCGGTCTCTGGCTAAGGATTAGTGCCCTCCACCAGCTTGGGATCCGGTACCCTTGTGCCAACTCTTCACCCTCTGGTCTAATTTGGGCTCTTGGAGTTCCTTCTTTCTCCCCCTCTGGGTCCTTCTTTCTCCTCTCTCTCTCTGGGCCTTGGAGCTGCTCTGCTTCTCTGCTCTCTTCCTCTACAAAAGACAGGCTGACTGACTGACCCTGATCTAAGATGGTTCCCACATTATATACTCCCTCTATGTGTGAGCTCAGGTGACCAGCACCCAATGAGCTCCTAGCATTACCCACACTGCTCCCCCTATCTGCCCCTACACTACTGGGATGTTCCACCCCCCTCCCACTCCAGCCAGGAACAGACACGGTCGTACCTGCACATTTCTTAAGTGGGAGTACCGTTGGTCTGCCCCCCCGGAAATGGGATGTATGTAGTGCATGCAGTCTATTTGAGCTCAGTTCCACACTCCATCCTTACCCGGGAGTGGAATACCACACCTCTGGGTTGAGGTGCAATACCCCTGTAGCAGCCGAATCCTCAGGGTGCTACATTCCCCCCTGGTAAATCACAGCACGTCCTCGGGCTGTAAGATACAAAAACATCCAAAACATACAATTATTTTTCATAAACATCAACATATAAAACAACATATAAAACATCACATATATTATCAGCAATAAAAACTTTTTCATATAAAACATTCTTGTAAATATTCTTGTTTCTGGTTCCTCCGGTCACGGTGCAACTTGTGACCGGGTAAAGTGCGACAGTCTTTTCTTGAAAACAAAACTCGGCTTTCCTATAAAACCAGTAGGGGGCGCTTTAGGAAGCGCAACTATATACAAAAGGGGATATGGCCGCTCTCAGTCCTCGGCCAGGTATTAGGAATAGGGACACACGGGTAAACAGTTCACTCTTGTCCCAACGGGGACATATTTAAAGCAGCAACAGTTTTTGGTACCCCGACGGGCAACTATATACAGTCTCTTCTCTACCATACTCAACGACGGCGTCCTCCTGCTCTTTCTTTGGATTCAGTTTCTGTTTCAGACCCGTCCGGGTCCTCTTGCTCCTCCTCACACCGCAGCTCCTCCTCCGTCAGGCGATGCACATGGAGGGCGTAGGGTCCTTTGGCACACTTGTGCCGGGTGAAGGTGACCTCGTCCCCTAAATACAGGTCACGACCTCTGTGTCCCTCCGGCAGATGGCTCTCTACGTCTCTGCGTGTGACAAAGACGTCGCCGGGGGTATGATGGTCTCTGATGAAGCCCCACCCATGCTGCAGATTGAACTTTATTACAGTCCCGATGGTGCGGGGACCATGCGCTGCACGGGGATCTCTCCTGGTCCGGCTCTTCTGCTCCGCGCTCCTTATTTGGGCTTGCTGTTCCCGGACCCGCCTCTCTCTCCGCTCCTTCTCGAAAACCTCGAGCTGCTGCCGGCAGCACTCTGCACGCTCCGCTGCGGCCGCCCGAGTCTCCTGAGTGAACCCCATGAGGTCTTCTCCGGTGGGATCCCACTCAAACTGTGCCTCCTCCAGCGGGGGCGAGGTCCTCTTTACGGGCTTCGGAGCCGGAATCAGGGGCTCGCACATGGGCCTTGCTCTCTGGAGCTCCAGTTGAATGTACTCCTCAGGCCATATGAAGGGCTGCCCATCCGGGCACGTGTGCTGGGCAAATAGATTTTCGCCCAGGTGCGGCACTCGAGATGCTATAGGCGCTGTGGTGGTAGCGGCGCCCGGATTGACCAGGCCTTGCGACCAGGCCGGCGGCACCTTAAAGACAAAGGGCACCGTAAGAACGGCGGCGCCCTGGGTTATTCGGCCCTGCGACCAGGCCGGGGGCTCCGCGGAGGTAGGGGGCGCTGTTGGTATTGCGGCGCCCGGGGGTACTAGGCCTTGCGACCAGGCCGATGGTACTTCCTGCTTGGCCACGCTCGAGGTCGAGGCGTGTGACGTCACAGGGGTCGCGGCCGCGGCTTCCGGTTGAGGCCTAGTCGGCGGCGGTGACGATGCAGCGACGGGCACGGCAGGGGGAACTTCGGGCTCTGCGACGGGGAGCTGGGGCAGGTACGCGGTTTCCCGGCTCGGGGTATAGACGTCCCCTTTACCTGCCTCCATTCGTTCGGCTCCCTTCTCGGCGCCGTCTCCGGCCTTCAGTCCTCCTGCACCATCCTCAGAGGCGGTCTGTCTCCTCGTCTCGGGTGGCGTGCTCCGCTGACGGGTTTCGGTCTGCTGGGCCATCTCTCGGCTCCACTCCGTCAACGCCTCCCGCTGCACCCGGGCCATCCTCCGTGCGAGGCCCTCCAGCGCAGTCTGTGCACACTCCCGATCTCGGGGGAGCTGTGCCAGGATCTCCACTAAGCCTAGTGGGCTTGTTGCTTGCAGCAGGCTCCTGACCACTGGGTCGGTGCTGCCTGTCTCTCCCTCCATCTCCGGGTATGTTCTCTCTGGACTCTTCTCCAGACGTCTTGTCTCCGGGTGCGCTCTCTCTAGACTGCTCCAGGCGGCACCCATCTTTGCTCTTTTGTTCTGTCTCCGCCCACATCGAGGGTGGTCCCGGGGCAACTTCAGTTCCAGGGGCAGTTCTCTCACGCTGATGGACACTTCCAGCATCACAGTCTCTGTTGGTGGGCGCGGTTTCCGCTTTTGGCGCCATTCTTCGACCTGGCCCACGATGGGAGGTGGCCTTTTGCCACCCTCTGGCACGCCCATAATGGCGTCCGCTCTTCCAAGGCGGGAAATCTTTGGAAATGGCGGGAATCGTCTCCCAGTGGCGGGAAACTCCATGGATGGCGGGAAAAAGCTGCAAATGGCGGGCAACCGGCGGGAAACGACTTGTGATGGGGCCCGTTGGCGGGGACCCTCCGGAACCGGCGGGAGACTTCTTTTTGAGGTAACGGTGAACTTTTCTTCAGGCACGCAGTACCCGGTTGTTGCGGGCACGTAATCCTGCCGACTACGCCAAAGTTGACGCACCCCCTGGGCCAGTGTTGTTTGGGGGATACCCGGAGCCGGATCAGATGGGGGTTGTAGTCTCCGAGTGGCGGTGACCCGGTCCGTGCCCAGGGTGTCAAGCTCAGTGTGTGGCAGTCCTTACAGATGTTATTAGTGTTCTTTTGTGTCGACTACGCCACCCGTTGATGTGCGGTAAATACGGCCGCCGCTGCAGCAGGGTCCGCTGAGGCTGGTGGTGTGTGCGCAGCTTGGTAGTAGTATAACCCCCAACGGGAGGGGTATAGCCTCAGGGGGTCAGTCGCAGAGGATGGGGGTTGGGGTGGTGCAGTGAGAGTGGTAATAAGACTCCGAGTCGGGCTGTGCAGTTCAGGGTTTTTACTTACTGCAGATGTTCTGGTCACTCCGGCCTTGAGTGACCACCCGAGCCGTGCTGCGTCCACCAGGTCCTGGACTCGGCCAACCCCCAGGTGATTCTGGAGCGTGGTCCTGAGCTCCCTTTCTGACTTGTCCTCCTCTCTGGCCTTCCCCACCAGGGATCCACCTATGTCCGGCTCCCTCGGGCCTCTTGTTGGTAAACCCTTGTCTCTGGGTTCCCTGACCCTATGCACGGTTTGCCTTCCGGGTGGATTTAGTGGGTGGTCGTGACAGATTCTGCCCACGACCTCCGGTCTCTGGCTAAGGATTAGTGCCCTCCACCAGCTTGGGATCCGCTACCCTTGTGCCAACTCTTCACCCTCTGGTCTAATTTGGGCTCTTGGAGTTCCTTCTTTCTCCCCCTCTGGGTCCTTCTTTCTCCTCTCTCTCTCTGGGCCTTGGAGCTGCTCTGCTTCTCTGCTCTCTTCCTCTACAAAAGACAGGCTGACTGACTGACCCTGATCTAAGATGGTTCCCACCTTATATACTCCCTCTATGTGTGAGCTCAGGTGACCAGCACCCAATGAGCTCCTAGCATTACCCAGACTGCTCCCCCTATCTGCCCCTACACTACTGGGATGTTCCACCCCCCTCCCACTCCAGCCAGCAACAGACACGGTCGTACCTGCACATTTCTTAAGTGGGAGTACCGTTGGTCTGCCCCCCGGAAATGGGATGTATGTAGTGCATGCAGTCTATCTGAGCTCAGTTCCACACTCCATCCTTACCCGGGAGTGGAATACCACACCTCTGGGTTGAGGTGCAATACCCCTGTAGCAGCCGAATCCTCAGGGTGCTACACAAGCAACAGGTACCCAAGGCCCTAGTCGCATGCCATACAGGCGAGAAGTACACGGCCAGTTCAGGGACGTGGGCTATTACACCACGAAAAGGGGGATAGTCAGAAAGAGCATAGAGAGAACGGTAGGCCTACACACTCACCCTGACCAGTGGGGCTCGCCCGAATGCTCTCAGACACCCAGGCCCATTCCTAACCGGTACTGTTGGGTCATTAATAATATCTACAATAAAGACCCTGAACTGTTTGAAGCGGACTCTGAACTCTTACTATTGCGGCCTGCACTATCACCCCCAACATCCACCTACACTGCCCTGAGGCTACACTCTTCCCGTGGGGAGTTATCCTACACCTGTGCTGCACACCAACACCAGCCTCAGCAGTCTGCCTCGCAGCGGCGGTTATCCCTGACCGCAATCCACGGGTGGCGTAGTCGGACATTCAAAACACTGATAAATAGACTGCCACCATTTGGTCTGACCACCCTGAGCCACGGGATCGGGTTACCACTACTACCCCCATCAGCACCGTACACTAGAAGGCCCGGTTCCGTGTACCCCACGGTCCAGGGGGCGAGTCATGTGCATCAAATTATACATACAGATATGGGGCAGTGGGGCTTCATACTATATACAGGTGCTTCTCACAAAATTAGAATATCATCAAAAGTTAGTTTATTTCATTTCTTCAATGCAAAAAGTGAAACTCCTATATTATATAGAGTCATTACACACAGAGTGATCTATTATATAGAGTCATTACACAGAGGGATCTATTATATAGAGTCATTACACACAGAGGGATCTATTATATAGAGTCATTACACAGAGGGATCTATTATATAGAGTAATTACACACAGAGGGATCTATTATATAGAGTCATTACACAAAGAGGGATCTATTATATAGAGTCATTACACACAGAGTGATCTATTATATAGAGTCATTACACACAGAGGGATCTATTATATAGAGTCATTACACACAGAGGGATCTATTATATAGAGTCATTACACACAGAGGGATCTATTATATAGAGTCATTACACACAGAGGGATCTATTATATAGAGTCATTACACACAGAGGGATCTATTATATAGAGTCATTACACACAGAGGGATCTATTTTAAGTGTTTATTTCTGTTAATGTTGATGATTATAGCTTACAGCCAATGAAAACACAAACGTCATTATCTCAGTAAATTAGAATACTTCATAACAACAGCTTGAAAAATGTTTTTAAAATCCGAAAAGTTGGCCTACTGAAATGTATGTTTAGTAAATGCCCTCAATAGTTGTTCGGGCTCCTTGTGCATCAATTACTGCATCAATGCGGCAATGTGGCATGGAGGGATCAGCCTGTGGCACTGCTGAGGTGTTATGGAAGCCCAGGTGGCTTTGATAGCAGCCTTCAGCTCATCTGTATTGTGGGGTCTGGGGTCTCATCTTCCTCTTGACAATACCCCATAGATTCTCTATAATAGATTCTCTATGGGGTAAAGGTCAGGCGAGTTTGCTGCCAATCAAGCATAGTGATACTGTTGTGTGTAAACCAGGTATTGGTACTTTTGGCAGTGTGGACAGGGGCCAAGTCCTGCTGGAGAATGACATTTCCATCTCCATAAAGCTTGTGGGCAGAGGGAAGCATGAAGTGCTGTAAAATGTCCTGGTAGACGGCTGCGCTGACTTTGGTCTTGATAAAACACAGTGGACCTCCACCAGCAGATGACATAGCTCCCCAAACCATCACTGATTGTGGAGACTTCACACTAGACCTGCAGCAGCTTGGATTGTGGCCTCTCCACTCTTCCTCCAGACTCTGGGACCTTGATTTCCAAATGAAATGCAAAATTTACTTTTCATCTGAAAACAACACCTTGGGCCACTGAGCATCAGTCCAGGTCTTTTTCTCTTTGGCCCAGGTAAGACGCTTCTGGCGTTGTCTATTGGTCATGAGGGGCTTGACACAAGCAATGCGACACTTGTAGCCCATGTCCTGGATACGTCTGTGTGTGGTGGCTCTTGAAGCAATGACTCCAGCAGCAGTCCACTCCTTGTGAATCTCCCCCAAATTTTTGAATGGCCTTTTCTTAGCAATCCTTTCAAGGCTGCGGTTATCCCAGTTGCTTGTGCACCTTTTTCTACCACACTTTTTCCTTCCACGTCCATTAATATGCTCGGATACAGCACTCTGTGAACAGCTGCTTCTTTAGCAATGACCTTTTGTGGCTTACCCTCCTTGAGGAGTGTGTCAATGACTGCCTTCTGGACATCTGTCAAGTCAGCAGTCTTGCCCATGATTGTGGAGCCTACTGAAACTGACTAAGGGACCTTTTTAAATGCTTAGGAAGCCTTTGCAGGTGTTTCTTGTTAATTCTAATTTACTGAGATAATGACTTTTGTGTTTTCATTGGCTGTAAGCCATAATCATCAACATTAGCAGAAATAAACACTTAAAACAGATCACTCTGTTTGTAATGACTCTGTATAATATATGAGTTTCATTTTTTAGGATTGAAGAACTGAAATAAATTCACTTTTTGATGATATTCTAATTTTCTGAGAAGCACCTGTATGTAGCAGTGCGGCAATTATACTATATACAGTCAGGAGTATAAGTACTTGATACACTGAAAATTTCGAAAGTTTTTCCACCTACAAAGAATGAAGAGGTCTGTTTTGTTCTACTTAACTGCTGCAACTTGGACCTTTAACAGGATTTATATTTCACCTATGAGAAAGCATACTATGTGTATTTGGCAGATTAACTCAGGCTTGTTTATGATAAACTGAATACATGGATTGGAGTCCTATTTGTATACAGAATATTGACTATTAATGCTGGCAGAGTAAGTCTTAGGCTATATTCACACTAGGTGTTTTTTTTCTGCAGCAAAACATAATCTCTTGGCAGGAAAGAAGTAGCGTCAAAAACGCAGGTTTTGGTGTGTTTTTTTGCAGTGGTTCTTGGTGCATTTTTGGTGCGTTTTTCAGGATCCCAAAGTTCAGCTTTGCTTCCACCATAGACACATGAAAACAGGTCACCATTGCAAGACATATGTTCATGAAAAAGTACACATTACAAATGTAATAGGGGGGGGTGAATTGGTCTGGAATAGTTTATCTAAGACCCTGGCAGTGCATTGAATTTGTAGGACACTATTTACTTTCATATTATGGTTTGCCATTGAGTTGCTCAGGCATTGTTCATTTTCACACCTCCCTGGGCCACACGTGTTGTTCAATCTCACACCTAGCTCAACCAATGTTTACTTTGTAGGCATCACTAATTTAATTAAACTGTAATAATCCAAGCTGCTATATCAGGTGACCAAGACAAGATGGTTTAAACTTGGGAAAATCACAAAAGTAAATGTGTGTCACATACTTGCTTTTTTCACTAAAAACGCAGCAAAATGTTCACACTAGGCTTTTTTTCAGCATTTTTTTCCACCACCCTTTTTTTTAATGGGTGAAAAACGCTGAAACAAGTGACATACTCTATTGCAAAAAGCCATGGAAAGCACAAAATACTGAGGACAAATAAGCAAGCTTTGTGCATGAGATTTCGGAAATCTCATAGACTTTGTTGGTACTGTAAAACGCAGCTGAAAATTTGCATAAAAAAGCCCGCTAAAAAAACGTCTAGTGTGAATATAGCCTTGTATAACAGTTCGCCAATGAGTTAGGATATATGACCATGATGCAGAAATGCTGCGGATTTTTCCTAAGCGTTTCTGCATCTCCCTGGATTGTCAAGCGCTTTGCCAAGTGATTTTAGCATCACTTGGAAAAGTGCTTGACAACTTGGTCACACTATATAATTCCATGCAACCGGCATGAATTTATATAGTGTGACCAAGTTACAATGCTGCAAATGCAGCATCAATAATAAAAAAAAAGAATAATAATGGTGAAAAATAAAAAAAAACCATTATACTCATCTTCCGATGGTCCTCGATCTTCTTCTCCGGTGCGTCCGGTGTCTTCGGCGGATCACGGTGCTGTAAAAGGACCTTCCATGACGTCATTTAGTCATGTGACAGGTCACGCGACCGCCGATGTCAGCGGTCGCTTGACCTGTCACATGACTAAATGGCATCATGGAAGGTCATTTTACCACCGCGAGCAGCCGAAGAGCCAGCAGCACCGCCGGGAGCAGACAGGGGCCATCAGAAGGTAAGTATATTTTTATTTTTTATTTTAATTCTATTTTAACTACAGGTACTATGGTACCCGGGTCTGGAGGAGAGTCTCTTCATCTCCTGACCCGGGTACCATCCATGCATTGAGTCGTATAGTATCCACATGTGTATTTTTAGTCATTCGGATGTTATGCGTTCCAATGCAAGTCAATGGCGGCTAAATCGCAGCGACTCTGCAAAATTAAAGGACGTGCTGCGGATTTTTCCGCAATGATAATCCGCAGCGGAAATCTCTGCAGCATGTGCACAGCACATGCGGATTATCATTGGGAACCATTGCAGACCTATCACCAAGCGTTTTTTAAGTGTTTCCGCGGCGGAAGTTACGCTGCAGAAACGCCTAAGAAACGCATAGTGGGCACACAGCCTTAAAAGTTCTATGGTGAAGAAAAACACGTGAGATAATAAATGCGAAATATACAATATTTCCCATAATATGACTGAGGATATCTTTAGGGTGTATTCACTGTTTTTTCTTCTGCAGCAAAAATGCTGTGTTTTACAGCACCATCTTAGTGAATGACATTTCTGAAATCTCATTCACATGCTGTTTTTTTGCATTTTTTTTAAATCTGCAGCTTGTCAAGTCTTTCAGAGGTTTTGCAGCATTTTTCACCCATTCAAATGAATGGAAAAATAAACACAAGTAAAAACACCTGAATTTTAAGCAGCGTTTTTCCTGCCTCCTTTGATTTTTGAGGTAGAAAAAAAATGCTGCCAAAATCCAACTTGTGAACACACCTTTATCCTGGTTGTGTTCTAATTGGATATAAAATAGAACGGCCATGATAACATGGGTAGTTAATTGTATGGTGTTTTCACTTTATATATTACCAGGCCGCATTCTATTTGCGCAGAGCTGCTCCGTGAAGATTCTATCACAAGATTCCGTGATGACATCACAGGTGATGGTGACATCACTGCTCACAGTCGCTATATATACAATGCACATAGGCTCACCCGTGCCTTTCTTGGCTCTATAGTGACTGATAGCACTTGCAGTTTTTCACTATGGCTGGAATTGTTTTGGACATTTCTCAGGTAAAAGCACTATTGTTGATCCTTATGATCAATCGTCCTAACAGTGTGCTTCTACCACCCGATGGCGTCCTCAGCTTCACTCACCGGCTGGTGATGGAGCTAGTAAAGGATTGCCTGACCAAACACCGACAACGTCGTCTAACGTCAGACTATCTGACGGATTTACTTCAGAACATCAGGACATTACTACACCAGGTAAGTGGCGGACACTCTGCACAGAACATCTCAATATTAATAGATAATAATGGAGGGATAGAAGCTTTTTCTTCTAATATATCGTATTTTGCAGACCATAAGACGCACCAAAAATTTTTGGGAGGTAAATAGGAAAAACATTTATTATAATAAAATGGGGGTCTGTCTTATAGTCCTGTCTTATAGTCCGAATTTTCGGTTTCTTACTGAGGGGGGTGGTGGCAGTGGAGCGAGGTCACAGGAGGCAGAGTCGCTGCTGCAGGAAGTCGGCAGTAGGAGTGGGGCGCTGCTGTGGGCCCCAAGCTGGGAGGAGCGGGGTGTCCAGAAGGTGCGAGGCTGCGGGCCCTGGGCTTCAAGGAAATGTTAGCGGTAATTCAGGAGGGGAGGCCCTGCTCTGCTTATTGATTTCTCTGCAGTGGGCTTCAAGAAGTAGGCTGCTGGAGATGGCCAATACACAAATTGAGATCTCAGCTCGTCATTGAGCCGAGATCTAAATCTGCACATGCACTGCCTCCAGCGGCCATTTGCCTGAAGCCCACCGCCAGAAAATCAATGGGCAGAGCGGGGACTCCCCTCCTAAATCACCGCTAACATTTCCTTGAAGCCCAGGGCCCGCAGCCTCGCACGTCCTGGACACCCCGCTGGCCCGCAGGAGCGCCCCATTTCTACTGCCGGCTTCCTGCAGCAGTGACCCCACCTCCTGTGACCTCACTCCACCACAGCCACCCCCCTGGTAAGCTACATTCAGACAATTATTATTATTAATAATCTGTCTGATATGCTGGGGTGGAGAGCTCCAGAGTAGGGGGGATGCACGGGAGAAATCTTGTATGCGATTGTGGGAAGAGGAGATAAGAGGGGAGTAGAGAAGAAGATCTTGTGAGGATCGGAGGTTGCGTGCAGGTAAGTACCGGGAGACTAGGTCACAGATATATGGAGGAGACAGGTTGTGGGTGGCTTTGCATGCCAAGGTTAGGGTCTTGAACTGGAGTCTCTGGGTAATGTGGAGCCAGTGAAGGGATTGGCGGAGCGAGGGGAAAAGCCAGGGAATAGCGGGGGGACAGGTGGATTAGTCAGACAGCAGAGTTTAGGATAGATTGGAGGGGTGCGAGAGTGTTAGAAGGGAGGTCAAAAATTTTGGAAAAAAAAGCATCTTATAGTCCATAAAATACGGTAAAACACAACGAGTCCCCAAATACAGTATGTAGTCATTGTATCTGCAGACAGAGAACCGATGTCACATACAATTTCCGCCTCCATTCTGACCGCTCTCATCTGAAAATTCTCTTTTCCATTTTTCCTTCTTTATAGGCTGAAGAAAGATCTCAGACTGAAGATTTGGCTGTCTTTAAAGAACTGGCCGAAAAAGTCCTGTCTATACTAGAACGCTCATTGGAACGCCCGGTAAGGATCAATATTAATAGACGTATCTTAATCCACCGTATCTGAGGAGACTTTCTGAGAAAAGGTCTGAAGATGGCGCGGGATTTGTATCGTTACAATTGGTGCATCTGTAAATGTTGGTTTAGTCCTTCATGATTTATGTATTTGGTGATTTAGTAAAATCTTCCACATATTAATTATATATATTATATCTATCAGGAAACAACAGGAGGCGACGCCAAATATGGGCAAAATGTGAGCCCGAAAATCCCTGACCCTAATAGGAGTCAGCCGGAGCTGAACAGCGATCTGATTACAGGTGAGCGATCACCCGACCTTCTACAAGGAATGTCCAGATATTACAGAGGACGGAGGATAATGTTAGATTTACTCTCTACTCTGTGTAATGGGAACCTGGCAGCACATTGTTACATATAGAAGTAGTGGTGTGACGGTATAGGCCATTGTCCCCTAATAATAATTGTTTGTAGAAATCCAATGTGCCAGTCAGGAGAAATGTAAAGTAGACACCATATACAAATCAGAATGGAAGTGCGCTGGGGGCGTGAAAGAAGAAATCCAAGTGCAGTGACACGCCCCCAGTGCACTTCCAGGCTAATTTGCAAATCTCTCCTATGTTTCAGCTCTCTTACCATCACTCGTATGTGCAGCGTGGGTGGGGGCTTCCTCATTCATGTGATGGAGGGTCCATTCTGCAGTGCTATAGCAAGTAACATGAAATAAATTAAATTTAAATTGCATTACTGCTCTAGAAAATGGGAAAAAACTAAGATACTGAGCACATAATTTGGCCAATTCATGAATGCCCAGCAGCCAATGACAAGGCGATCTTTTTGTTGGAATCCTCTCCTAATGTGAATCCTCTCCTAGGCTGAAGCCTACATTTATATGGGTAGGTAGGATCCTGTTGTAATTAAAACCACCCCGGGCTGATGTGTGGAGATAGGTTCCCAGCAAAAAAGGTCGCCTTGCCGTGACTGCTAGGCATGCACCCAGCAAAAGAAGGTCGTCTTGCCGTGACTGCTGGGCATGCACCCAGCAAAAAAAAGGGTCACCTTGCCGTGGCTACTTGGCATGCACCCAGAAAAAGAAGGTCGCCTTGCCGTGGCTGCTGGCCATGCATGAATTGGCCAAATTATGTGCTAAGTATCTTCCTTTTATCCTATTTTCTACAGCAGTAATGCAATTCAAATTTAATTTATTTCATGTTTACATGCTATAGCGTTACAGAGTGCAACTTTGTTAGTTATATATTTGGATGGCTACTCTTAGTATGCACCTGTTCACACCCATTTTCTTTTCGGAAGTGATGGTCAGTCTTTTGTTATTTATGAAGGGGTTCCTCCATCATTTACATTACATTTATCTATGGATTCCCCGTATATTCTCATATTTAGAATCCCCATATAACGAGTATTAATCCCATTTACAGACATATTGTCATTTCTCCGTTATATTGCTGTATTATCTATGTAGGAATAATATCCTCTAATACATTTCATTTCTTCATCATTATTTTAGAAACAACTGAGCTGTCGAATCCTAACAATGGAATTAGTGAGATCCCGGAGATCCAAGAATCCGTAAGTATCATAGAGGGGGATGCGTGTGTGTCATCAGATCATGGGGTGTGAATGACTCGTCCAGTATTATCCCCCATACAACCATGGGACGTCTCTATTCTAAGTGTAGATGACCCTATGGTGTTAATTACATTTGAATTACAGGGAATCTGTCACCAGGTTTATGCTATTTGGTCTGAGAGAAGCATGATGCAGGGACAGAGACCCTGATTCCATGTGTTGATTACTTTACTCGGTGGAGTAGTTGTGATAAAATCACTATTTTTTTCTGCTGCAGAGCTCTGAATGCTGAGTCTTGTATAACCCCGCCCACACCATTGATTGGCAGCTTTCTGTGTACACTGTGCATAGGCAGAAAGCTGCTAATCAGTGGTGGAGGCAGGGGTACAGAGCAATAGGACTACCTGGCTAGACAGATAGTCTTCTAGTGATAATCTACTGATTTTATTGAAACAGCCACACACAGCCTAGTAAGTAACACATCACTGGAATCAGGGTCTCTGCCCCTACATCATGGTGCTTTCAGAATACATAGCAAACACCTGG
This sequence comes from Phyllobates terribilis, assembly GCF_046119375.1. NCBI lineage: Eukaryota > Metazoa > Chordata > Amphibia > Anura > Dendrobatidae > Phyllobates > Phyllobates terribilis. The sequence goes on along the minus strand of NW_027363161.1, from coordinate 324,232 downwards.
TGACAGATTACCTGTAAGTCCTCCTCTGTGTGATCTCCCACATTATCCAGAATGTTATAGTAATGTATGATGACCGTTGCAGGGCGGCTCCAGGATTTCGTGGGCCCTGGGCGAAAGAGTCTCAGTGGCCCCTTTAACACATACCACGATTCATGATGCACAGATACCGCAGATAAATATATATATATATATATATATATATATATATATATATATAGTACAAGGCCGAAGATTTCACTTCTTACATTACATGAGCGATATCTATTGTAAATTCCACAATAACTCAGAAAGCGGCGAATCCTCACAGCTCACAGTGCAGACCGGACAGTAATGTCCTCCACACAGTATAATGGCACCACATAGTCCTCTATACCGTATTATGAGCTCCATATATTGCTCCATATAGAATAATGGACCCCATAAAATGCTCCACGCAGGCTGTGCCCCCATATAATGCCCCATGCAGGCTGTGACCCCACACATAATGCCCCATGCAGGCTGGCCCCCCACATAATGCCCCATGCAGGCTTTGACCCCCCACATAATGCTCCATGCAGGCTGTGACCCCCACATAATGCCCCATGCAGGCTTTGACCCCCACATAATGCCCCATGCAGGCTGTGCCCCCCCCCACATAATGCCCCATGCAGGATGTCCCCCTCCCACATAATGGCCCATGCAGGATGTCACCCCCCATATAATTCCCCATGCAGAATGTCCCTCCCACATAATGTCCCATGCAGGCTATGCCCACCACATAATGCCCCATGTAGGCTGTGCCCCCCCCACATAATGGCCCATGCAGGATGTCACCCCCCATATAATTCCCCATGCAGGATGTCCCCTCCACATAATGCCCCATGCAGGATGTCCCACCCCACATAATGCCCCATGCAGGATGTCCCCCACACATAATGCCCCATGCAGTATATCCCCCCCACATAATGCCCCATGCAGGATGTCACCCCCCATATAATTCCCCATGCAGGATGTCCCCCCCACATAATGCTCCATGCAGGATGTCCCACCCCACATAATGGCCCATACAGGATGTCACCCCCCATATAATGCCCATGAAGAATATCACCCCCCCCATATAATGCCCCATGCAGGATGTCCCCCCAACACATACTGCCCCATGTAGGATGTCACCTCTCACCCCATATATTGCCCCATGCAGGATGTCACCTCTCACCCCATATAATGCCCCATGCAGGATGTCACTTCTCCCCCCATATAATACCCCATGCAGAATGTCACTCCCCCCATATAATGCCCCATGCAGGATGTCACCCCCCATATAATGCCCCATGCAGAATGTCACCTCTCACCCCATATAAAGCCCTATGCTGGATGTCACTTCCCCCCCCCATATAATGACCCATGCAGGATGTCACTTCTCCCCCTCATATAATACCCCATGCAGGATGTCACCCCCCTATATAATGCCCCATGCAGGATGTCCCCCCCATATAATGCCTCATGTAGGATGTCACCTCTCACCCCATATAATGCCCCATGCAGGATGTCACTCCCCCCATATAATGCCCCATGCAGGATGTCACTTCCCCCCCCCCATATAATACCCCACGCAGGATGTCCCTACCTCCCCCCCATACAATGCCCCATGCAGGATGTCACTTCTCCCCCCATATAATGCCCCATACCTCCATACATAAAAAAAAAAAATCAAATGCTCACCTCACTGCTCACCAGCTGTGGAGAGGTAAGTATTGTGCCGGCCGTGGTCCTGAGCAAGCATTGGGGGGGGGAGCAAGGCCCACTAGCTGGCGCTGGCACCACTCTCCTCTGCTCACCGGTCCCATACCGCGCCAGGGTGCCTGACAGCAAGTGGGCCCCTCGCCTACTCAGGGCCCCGGCACTTGCCTGAGTGTGCTGGGTGCTAGCGCCAGGTCTGCCCAGCGTCCGGTTTGTATCCTCCCAACATCATATCAGTGTAAATCATCTAGGACATAATATGGGGGGAGAAGTTTTTGCATCTGTAACTTTTTTCCTGCATCTTCAATAAATCAGTATTATTTCTTATTCTTTTATAGAGCGTGATCGATTCATTGGTTCCGGCGAGAAAGCCGCATATGAGCGACTATGAAACTTCCAAACTCATCAGCAGTGGAAATTTTGGGTGAGATTTCTGTTGCCATAATCCACATTTCTCAGGGTTCCCTATGACAATGCTTCTGCCCCTGCACTCTGCCATTCAGTGTTATCATAGGGAAATTATGTGATCTGTAGCAAATCAAACTGTAAGGAAAGCGATTTAAATAATATAATTACATATAATATAATATATAATAATATAATATTATTACATTCGCCTGTGCTAGACTCTCATCTGTTCTTATGCTGCCTCCTCCACCTGAGCTTTTCTGCTCTCCACTCTGATCTTTGTTTTGATGGGGGGGCTCCATTATGAAGCTGATCAGAGAAGTTGGCTACACATGGTCACATGAAGGGTGACACCATATTGACGTCAATGACATCTACACCCTCCACCATGACCATGTGGGCCCAATCACTGGCCTCAGCAGCAGAAGAGAGCCCTGGAGCACATTCATTTTGGACCAATTTTATTTGCACTAAATTGTATTTGGTCAGTTATAGCGAATCTGCCCAAAGAGAATTTCGATAGATTCTCGTATCTATAATGTGACCTGGGTGATGGCTCCGGCAGAAGTGGCATTGTGGAGACCTCCAATAGGTGATCTATGTAGTGCTATTTTATGTATTTCTAGATGTGCATTTATAGTGGCGGCCAGACTTTTAGTATTATACATATGCAAATTGTCTCTTCAGAGAGGAAGCAAACTAGAACTCCACCTATAGGAAGTAGCAATCCTAAAAGTCAATATCGACCCTTTAACAAGCCTTGTCACATGACTTAGGATAATAGCCAAAACCAAAATCTCAATTTGCAGGAACTGCGTTCTGGGGTACTGCCCCTCTTCAGTGCAAAGTGTGAGATATGGTTTGACTGGGTGAGAGGTGTCTGACCGGTATCCAAGGGGTTGACGTTTCTCCTTGCGGACATGAGGAGACTTTTAAGCCACAATGCTCCTCTGGGAAATAGGATTGCTACTTCCTATAGGTGGCACTAGGGTGCTAGTTCTCTTCCTCTCTGAAAAGAGACAATTTGCATATTTCCCAGAAGAGCATTGCAGCTTAAAAGTCTCCTCACCTTGACATGCTTAACATGGCTTTTTCCGCAAGGAGAAACGTTACCGCTTGGATCCCGGTCAGATGCCTCTCACAGAGCCAAACCATATCTCACACTTTGCACTGATGAGTGCTTGTACCCCAAAACATAGTGTCCGAAAATTGAGTTTTTGGTTATGGCTATTATTCCATGTCATATGATAAGGCTCGTTAAAGGGTCGATATTGACTTTTAGGATTACTACTTCCTATAAGGGGCACTAGTGTTCTAGTTCTCTTCCTCTCTGAAGAGACAATTTGCATATTTCCCAGAGGATCATTGAGGCTTAAAAGTCTCCTCACCTTGACAAGCTTAACATTTCACTCTCCGCAAGGAGAAATGTTACCCCTTGGATACCAGTATTAAACATATAATGATTTCTATAGATGGATTATTAATAAGGATTTATTATAACCGATGGATTCTCCTTCTCTCCAGGGCCGTCTACTTAGTGCATCATAAAGACTCACACCAGACCTTTGCTATGAAGAAAATGGCTAAGCGGAACCTAAATACTGCACAGAGATTGGAATGGGCCTTTCTGGAGAGGGACATCTTAACATTTGCTGATTGTCCCTTTGTGGTCTCCATGCTCTGCTCCTTTCCAACTAGATCTCACCTGTGTATGGTCATGGAGTATGTAGGAGGTAAGACACATCTATTGTATTATATTCAGCCCATGTCTGCTTTCATCTTATCACTGCTCATATCATTAGGACATTGTTGGTTACATCCCCACAGAGCATTTACTATAGGTTATCTATTACCAAGATGCTCGTAAATTCATTGATCTTGGTGCAGGGGCGCTATGGGGCTCATCAGTCGGAGGGGGTCTGTCGACGCTCGGCAGTGGGCAGCATCCCTCCACCTGTCAACACAATTTCAGCGGTATTTGCTTCTTCAAGGAGGTGGGGTTGGTGGGGGCAAAAATACTGAGTAGGTGGCTAGTAGGGGCCAAAATACTGAAAGGGGGCCGTATGACTAGATATGGGGGGACTGTGAATGATGAGTGGAGGTCATCATATTAAGTGGGGTGCTGTGGGGGTCCTCACTCTATATGGAGGCCCCCATTCTGTGTGGGGACATCATACTGAGTGGGGAGTTATGCGGACCATTATATTGTGTGAGGGACTGTGGGAACCATTATCCTGAGTGGGAGGGTTGCTGTGGGTGCCATCACACCGAGTAGGGGGTTGTGGCTGGCCTCCTTCTAAGTGGTGGCCTCCTTAGGAGGATTCACTGTGGGGATACCATACTCATTGAGTGTGGGTGTGGGCATTTTTGGGAGCATCATACTCTAAAATGGCCATAAAAGTTGTATTGCTGGTGAGAACACCAAGCTGCTTCAACAGGGATATAAATATATTTCTTTTTTATTTTTTAGGGTTGGGGGCAATTACAACTTTTGATATGGGGTCTTGTGATTTCTATGTACGCCACTATCTGTGTGATCTCCCCAGGATGTTTCCGCTCACTGCTCATTATACATCATGGTTATCTGCTCGTGGTATATCATGGTCATCTGCTGTATAAACCCCTCACCGGTCATATTTCCTTTCTTCTATAGGTGGAGACTGTGGGACCCTTCTAAGCACCAGGGGTCCTTTCTCTGTCCCCATGGCCCGCTTGTACTTTGCAGAGGCGGTACTTGCCGTGGAATACCTGCATAGTTACGGTGTGGTGCACAGAGACCTGAAGCCGGAAAAGTAAGTGCCCCCGAAGTATAATAAAGTGGGGAAAGTTGTCATTTATTATCATTCAGTCTGTGAGGCTAAAACCATCTTCTCTTTTGCAGCCTCCTGATTACATCTACTGGACATATTAAAGTTACCGATTTTGGGATTTCAAAACTTGGTCTAATGATACCGAAAACCAACACCTACAAGGAATTAGCAGTGGACATCTCCAGAGAGTTCCAGGACCGTGAGGTCAGCATCACCTACAAGAACTTAGCTTGTTATTTGCAAATCTCATCACACTATTGTCTCTTCTCTACGTTCTTCCTTTCTAGAGAACTTTTCCACTAATATTTTATCTTCTGCATTGTGTTTTAACGATGATATCTTGTCATAATAATTGTTTCATCGATTCTCATCTCTATGTTCTGTTGGTTTCCAGTTCTGTGGCACCCCATGTTACATAGCCCCAGAGATCATCCTGAAAGAAGGCTATGGAAGACCTGTTGACTGGTGGTCATTGGGGATCATCCTGTATAAATTCCTGCTGGGATGTGTACCATTTGATTCTGATTCCCTCACTGAGCTTTATAAAAGGGTTGTCATTGGTGAGTAGAATAATCCGATCATTGGTTTGATTGGTTACATTTGTTTAGTTATTTCCTTTGCTCTAAGTTACAGTCCAGTAAAGAGGTTTTATTTTCTGTAATTTTCTATGTAACAGGAGAACTAATTTGGAATTGTGATCGCGCTCCACCCCTGGATGCTCAGAATCTCATCACTGAGCTGCTCAGAAGAAATCCTGTGCGTAGACTTGGGACAGGTAACAGATATACTAGTATTAATATTCCCTTATTAGACCAAGGACATATCGCTCATGTCCATGAAGATCAGCATTTCTCTATCAGCTCATCTACTGTATTTCTAGTTCTCCACACTAAGACTTCCAGTTTATTTCCTTCATGTCGGCTCAGTTTTGTCATTAGTTCAGATTACGATAAACTGTTCAGATATGGAGCCATCCCTGACTATGTCCGCATCACTTTTGTTTTTCTTTTTCTAGGAGGAGCATTTGAGATCAAGGTTCATCCATTCCTGAGTGACTTGGACTTTGACAACATTCTGAGCCAGGAGCTGGAGTATGTTCCTCAGCTTGTTTCAGACGCAGACACCAGCTTATTTATCAGTAAGTAGAAGGAGACGTCATCTAGACTAAGCGACTGTTTGTCTCATCTTCCCTAATATGTGATCATCTGTTCCCATTAATATTAGTGATAAATAGTGACTGTGTTATACTGACAACCTCTAATAATACTTCATTACCTATTTCTTGTAGATCATTCTGATATAAACAAACATCTGGTCTCAAAGGATGAGGAAGGCACAAGTGAGAACAATGAGAGCCTTGACTTCCAAAATTTTACGTCATCTTCTGAAAAGCTTTGTAAAGTAAGTATGTGATTAATAAATCCAAAATATGTAAAAAAAAAGAAAAAAAACTCTAAAAGTACATAAAAAAATATTTTATATCTTATTTTTATCCGTATTTAGCTCTGTACCATCGCTACCAGGATGGTGAACAATGAGGATCCCAATGCCCCTCCAGAGTATACACAAGAAACCAACACAAACATCTCAGAAATGTGAGTAGATTAGAAAGGGTCATTACTTCATTACTGGGAGTTCCAGGCTGATCTATGTACACAACACCAAATATAGGACATAAATAACAGAATATCAAATGCAGCATTCACCGTTTCATGGTTAACGGTCATTGTACTTTTGGCTTCAGAAAATGCAGAAGATAACAGCCCATAATTGTGGCATGTCATGCATTTTTAGCACTGCCTACTCTGTAGGAGAGCTGTAGTATTACTTGCCAGACATTCTTGGTAGTTGTGTTCTGATCCATGGAAGGTAGTTTGGAGCAGAAAACCTTCCCCACTATGACAGTCATATGTCCTATTAGGCCTTATAGTCAGTGTTCTTATAGTGAGACAACCCATTTTATACTGTGTTTACTTACGATTTACATGTTTTTCTTCTTCAAACAGGCAGAAAGAATCTGTTCCTGTATGTAATACAGACTATGCTGTTACCATCTTGCCACCCTCGTCTCCATTGCTAGGTATGTACATGTCTACAGCACCAACAATGTGAATGTTGACTTCAAGGCTCAAATATTTCCACATGGTTTTTCTGGTCTACTATGTTATCCATGTTTCATGGATCTCAGCTATGTTGACCATGGGTTCGTACTGTATCCCTATTTCCCTAATTTTGTACAGGAGTTTTTTGTCATGTATTCTGTTTATTACGTTGCATCATCTTTTAACCTAGTGAGATATAGCGACTGTGTTATACTGACACCCTCTAACAATCCTTCCTTACCTATGTCTTGTAGATCACTCTGATGAAAACAACCATCTGATCTCAGAGGATAAGGAGGGCACAAGTGAGGACGATGAGAACTTTATCTTCCGAATATTTGCATCATCATCTTCTGAGAGGCTTTCTAAAGTAAGTATGTGATCGATAAATCCAAAATATGTACAAAAAAGGATCTATAAAATTAAAAAGTATATATATTTAATAACTTATTGTTATCCACATTTAGCACTCTACCACCACTAACGGGATGGTGAACAACGAGGATCCCAAGGCCCCTCCAGAGTGTACACCAGAATCGAACACAAACATCTCAGAAATGTGAGTAGATTATGGGGTCATTACTGGGAGCTCCAGGCTGATATATGTGCACAACACCAAATATAGGACATAAATACCATAATATCAAATGTAGCATCCACCGCCCCATGGTTATGGGTCATTGTGCTTTCAGCTTTCGGAATTGTTGGATATAACAGCCCATAATTGTGGCCGGTCATGCACTTTTAGTGCTGCCCTCACTGTAGGAGAGATGTAGTATGAAATGCCGGCCATTCTTGGTAGTTGTTTTCCTCTCAGCTATCTATAAAAGGTAGTCTTGAGCAGAAGACCTTCCCCACTATGACAGTCATATGTCCTACTAGTCCTTATAGTCGGTGTTCTTCTAGTGAGACAACCCCTTTTATATGGAGTTTACTTGAGATTTACATGTTTTTCTTCTTCAAACAGGCAGAAAGAATCTGTTCCTGTATGTAATACAGACGATGCTGTTACCATCTTGCCACCCTCGTCCCCATTGCCAGGTATGTACATGTCTACAGCACCAGCAATGTGAATGTTGACTTCAAGGCTCAAATATTCCCACATGGTTTTTATACAATACTATAGGTCTCTTATGTTATCCATATTATGACAAAGCAGATCCTATAAGAATATATTGTTATTGATTTTTTTTTTTAATTTTTCATCAGAATTTCCATCTCATGAAGAAAGAAAATCGGCAATAAATCTGAGTATGGAGCAACAAAACTCAGAAAATGGAAAAAATGGGAAAAAGAGACGAGGTAAGTGTGAGAATCAACTCCATGTTGTGTGATGTCAGTGAGAATAATTCATGTGGAGTAGATGTCATCTGTCAGTGATGGGATTGTCACATGTATGATTGCTGACAATGACCCCTGACCTCTGTATGATAATATTCCTCTGCCGTCCGGCCACAGTGACTGCACAGCATTATCATGTAATATGGAGTCCTATCACTTACATTATATTTATTTCTCTTCTCATAGGTTCCATCTTCCGCCGGATCTTATCATCCTGCCGGCGTGGATTATCCAGGGCTGCTCGCGCATTTGCATGCTGTCACTGTTGCCCTAAAACCATCTAAAAGACGGGACACCTAAGCATCTAGCGCCCTGAAGTCCAGCAGATCCATCATCACTGCTGGAGCTGTATAGAAGGACCTTCACCATCTACCTGTGGCCTTCTGACTGGTCAACCTGGACAAGTTTCAGTAACGCCTCTGTCATCGGGCTCCGCGGTATTCATACTGCTCGTCTGACTTGTCATTTACTGATCACCTGGTATCTGACCTCGGCTATCTTCCTGACTTTGATTTAGTCTTTTGATAATGTTCACGATTTTATTCATCCCATTATTAATTAAAAAAAAGTAAAATCTGTTACTGTTGCTCTGATTCCTTTTTGTCTTGAATTCACAAATACTTGTAACTCACTAATTGCTCTTCTTCTCACTAAATGTATTTCTCATTATCCTTAATGCAGCAGTCAGTCTCATATTTCTGTCCAGCAGTTACACTGGTGCCTCCACCCTGTACCAGTCATTACACTCATCCACAAACCTCTGCACCCTGCTGCACAGTCCTGCATCTCTACCATATCTACACTCCAATGAGCTAAGATTAACATCCTCCATAATCAGGACCTCCCACTCTCATGTCCAAGACATTTTCTCTGCTGCACCAGCTCTCAGGAGTGCACTACTGCAGGCAATCATGTTCATTCCCACTATCAGAGATTTTAAGTGTGCAGTAGAAACAGATTATTTGTGGCAGGACTATCAAATCACCTCACTATTCTAAGTTTTTCCTACAGCACTCAGTAGCACTTAATATTTGTACATATACAGATAATGGTTGGTGACTGGTTCATGCAGCCTTAATTCCACAAAGATAGAAATAAAAGGTCAACATGTTTCATACATCCAAACCATCCTTAATCATGGCAGAAAAACATAATTTTAAGTTCCCACTATGAATATTTGGTGAGATATCACAGCTGTGTATTTTCACAGCACAAAGAACGCATCTTACAGATCAGCAAATCACAGTGTGCTGACGCTTAATGTTGTAGTTTTGAACAACACCATTCATTTTATCATATAATGTGTTGAAAAATGAGAAAAAATGCCAGGTTTGGGCTCCTTCATTTTACAGTGTGTATTGTGTTGTAAAAACAAACTGGCAAAATGATTCAGAGTCAGTAGTACGATTGCTGTGATACCAAACTTATAAGGTTTATATATATATATATATATATATATATATATATATATATATATATATATATATATATACAGTGTTTAGCATAAATCAGTACACCCAAATAGATTTGTCAGCAAACCTGTAGTTTCCTTTCAGAATCATCATTTTATATGGGATACCATACTACAAAATACTCTCGCAAATTTGAGCCATTGAATGCAAACAAGATTTGGTATTTTGCAGACCCCAAAAAAGTAATTTTCTTAACAAACTCATTCAAGATCATGTTTCAAAAATGAGAACATCCCAGTAACAGTCTTAAGAGAAAAGCTAAGTTTAGACAACAAAATTCTAATTAACAAGAACTGAACCACAGGTAAGTGTAATTATTCATTAAACAGATGTCCAGCAGACAGGTGTCTGTAAAAGGAAGTTACTTAATAAAGAAAACTCCTTCCCATTTCATGCTATCAGCAATGGCACCACATAGAAGGGAAATGTCACAAAACCTGAGAAAGAAAATAATTTCTTTGCAATAAATGTGAAGTCTACAAGAAGATCAGCAAAACTTTACTTATCAGTCAGAATACTGTAGCAAAAGTGATGCAAAACTATAACAAAGATGGAACTGCAACCATCTTACAGAGACGTCCAGGCCGACTATGGAAGTTAACACCTAAACAAAAGCGTCCTCTGATGAGAAGGGTAAGTGGTACCACATAGAAGAGAAATGTCACAAGACATTTCTGAGAAAGAAAATAATTTCTTTACAAAAAATGTGAAGTCTACAAGAAGATCAGCAAAGCTTTTCTTATCAGTCAGATGGAAGCTAACATCTAAACAAAAGCATCTTCTGATGAGAAGAAAATCGACAGGCAAATTCATTGCTATTAGCTGAAGAAGTAGAAAGCCAAACTAAGGTGAGTGTTTTCCATAACACGACACGGTGTACACTGCAAATGAATGGCATTCATGAGTGTCCTCCACAAAGGAAGCCTCTCTCCCTTAAAGCCCATGAACAATAAAAGTCCGTCTACAATTTGCCAGGGTCCATGCTTAAAACTATGAGGACTACCGGGACTCTATACTGTGTATGTGCATCTTATGTGTATGTCTGTATTTTATGTTTGTGTGCACTATGTATATGCATACGTTAAAATGTGTATAGAGTATTAGCATGTGCAAATTTTATATGTGTGCCTAATATAAATATACATGGAAATGTATATGTAGGTGGTGCCTGATGGAGGGTGGGGGGCCCAGATCAGAAGTCCTGATTAAGGGCCCTTCACTGTCATTGTCTGCCCCTTATATAAACAGTAAAATCTCCTTTAATAACTGGACTTCCATTGGGGTGGACTTCTCATAGATGGCCAGTATGCATACTATATTATGAATCTGGGCATCTCTCACAGAAAATCTGATCTGGATATGAGGGTGGTCTTCTATAAGCGGAGATGTTTTGGAGAGATTTAGGGAAAAGTCCCAATTCTTATCCATCGATCTGGTAATTTGAGTAAAATATTTGTGTTGATAACTGATCACAAAGTCACAAAATATGTAAGATTTGGCATAACCTGGTTCATTTTTCAAAAAGTTATGCTCAATTTTTTTAGCACCAAGTTTTGTTGCTTTTTTGTAGACTTACACTAACTTAGTATATTGTGTGAGAATTAAATGAATTATGAATTAGTTGGCGCATTTTACCACACTCTGGGGGTCCCTGACAGTCCTTCTTTACCGGCCCTGTAGTGATGCCAATGTAAACTTCCAAGTGACCGCGCAGTCAATCACTGTCACGAATGCAGGACAACCTATGATTAGCTAATTTTTGGGAAATCCTTATAACAAAAGGGGATTGAAAATATTTACAATTATTTTAAAAGCATTAAAAAAAAAACAGACCCAATACTTATAATTAGTTTGTTGAAAGTAGTCTAATTAAAGGGAGCTGAAAGGATTAGAGATTATGAACCCGATTCACCAGTGTTTTTGCCAGAAAACTGGCATAAAGCTCTTGAAAAGTTGCAAAGTTTTGTGACTTTTCCCATTTTCACATAATTTTAACTTCTTTAACCCCTTAAGCCCCGCGGGTGGTTTGCACGTTAATGACCGGGCCAATTTTTACAATTCTGACCACTGTCACTTTATGAGGTAATTACTCTGGAACGCTTCAACGGATCCCCCTGATTCTGAGATTGTTTTTTCGTGACATATTGTACTTCATGATTGTGGAAAAATTTCTTCGATATCACTTGCGTTTATTTGTGAAAAAAACGGAAATTTGGCGAAAATTTGGAAAATTTTGCAATTTTCAAACTTTGAATTTTTAAGCCCTGAAATCAGAGCGATATGTCACACAAAAGAGTTAATAAATAACATTTCCCACATGTCTACTTTACATGGTATCCGCTAACAATTTGAGCCGATTTTCCATTCAATTTGTTAGCGGATACCATGTTGCATTTAGAGAGTCCCTGCGTGCCCAAACATTGGAGCTCCCCCACAAGTGACCCCATTTTGGAAACTAGACCCCCCAAGGCACCTATCTAGATTCATAGTGAGCACTTGGAACCCCAGGTGCTTCACAAATTGATTCATAAAAATGAAAAAGTGTTTTTTTTTTTCACTTTTTCATTTTTACGAATCAATTTGTGAAGCACCTGGGGATTCCAAGTGCTCACTATGCATCTAGATAGGTGCCTTCGGGGGTCTAGTTTCCAAAATGGGGTCACTTGTGGGGGAGCTCCAATGTTTGGGCACACAGGGGCTCTCCAAACGCAACATTGCGTCCGCTAACAATTTGAGCCGATTTTCCATTCAATTTGTTAGCGGACACCATGTCGCGTTTGGAGAGCCCGTGATGTGCCTAAACAGTGGAGCTCCCCCACAAGTGTCCTCATTTTGGAAACTATACCCCTCAAGGATTTTATTAAGGTGTATAGTGAACATTTTGAACCCAGAGGTACGGCACAGAATTTGTTTACATTAGGTCATCATATTGAATAAGTTGTCATTATTCTTGAGCGCAAGTGCTCGCTACTTGAGTTTGCATCGGGTACTCAGGTATGCACCATGTACAGCGTGTGCTCGAGTGACATGCTCGAGTCCCTGCTCCGCATGTTTCACGGTTATTAGACACCCCAAAAAAAACATGTGGGGATCGCTCGTGCATGGCAGGCAATCCCCGTAAAGTTTTTTGGCCGCGAAGCATATGGGGCAGAGACTCGAGCATGTCACTCAAATACCCACGATACTCAATGCATACCAGAGCACCCGATGCAAACTCAAGTAGCGAGCACTTGCTCTCAACACTAGTCGCCATATCGTCATCTTTTTTTCTTACTTTTGAAAAAAATCCCAACCCCAGCCCTAACCCTAGCACAACCCTAGCCCCAGCACAACCCTAGCCCCAGCACAACCCTAGCCCCAGCACAACCCTAGCCCCAAACCCAGCCCTAACCCTAGCCCAATCCTAACCCAAGAGTTTATTTTTGACGCCGTTCCTTGTGCGGTATAAGTGATTAGACGACTTTATTCTTCGGGTCGGTGTGATTACAGCAATGCCAGAATCATATGGGGTTTTTATGACTGACAGCTGTCACACACTAAAAGACGCATTTTTTTTTAAATCTAGTTTTTGCATCGCCATATTTTGAGAGCTATAATTTTTCCAGATTTTGGCAGACAGTCATGTGACGGCTCGTTTTTTGCGGGATGACTTGACGTTGTTATTGGTGCCATTTTCAGGCACGTGACATTTTTTGATCGCTTTCTATTCCGATTTTTGGGAGGCAGAATAAACAAAAACCAACAATTCAGGAATTGTTTTTTTTTTTTTTTTTATTCTGTTCCGCGTGTGGTAAAATTGATGAGGTAGCTTTATTCTTCGGGTCAGTACGTTTACAGCGGTACCACATTTGTATCATTTTTCTATGTTTTGGCGCTTATACACAATAAAAGCTATTTTATAGAAAAAAATATTTTTTAGTATCGCTTTATTCTGAGAGCTATAACTTTTTTATTTTTCGGCTGATGGAGCTGTATGGCAGCTTGTTTTTTGCGGGACGAGATGATGTTTTCAGCGGTATCATTTTTATTTATATGCGTCTTTTTGATCGCGTGTTATTCCACTTTTTGTTTGGCGGTATGGTGATAAAGCATTGCTTTTTGCTTCGTTTTTTTTTTTTTTTTTTTACCGTGTTCACTGAAGGGGTTAACTAGTGGGACAGTTTTATAGGTCAGGTTTTTCCGGACGCGGCGATACCAAATATTTTTTTTATAATAATATTTATTGATGGGTACATTATATTTTTATTTTTGGTGTATTATTTTTTTTATTTTTTTATAATATTTTTGCACATTTTTTTTTTTTTTTCCACTTTCACACAGTTTATACACTTTATTACTTTGTCCCACTCTGGGACTTTCACTTTTTTTTTTTCTGATCGCCTGCATGGCACAGGAATGGAGCACCATCCCTATGCCATGAAGGCTGTCAGAAATGCACAGTGTGAAGATTGCTTGGAGATGCACTGCGCATGTCCAAGCAATCTTCCTGCTCTCTGGTGACCCGGATGTTGTCATGACGACATCGGGTCGTCATGGCAACACCCGGGAAGCCTTTGCAGACTGCGCTGGAAGCCGGAAGAGGAGGTGAGTATCGCCGATCACCTCCCCTTGCCCCCGCAATGCCGCGATCGACTTCGATCGCAGCATCGCGGGGGTTAATGTGCTGGGAGCGGTGCAGGACCGCTCCCTGCACATAGTACCGGGTGTCAGCTGTGACAATCAGCTGACACCCGGCGGCGATCGCGCCCGCACAGCCTATGTGAGCGCGCGATCGCGATGACGTACTAATACGAGTCTGGCTCTTAAGTCCCAGGGCACAGACGCGTATTAGTACGTCAGATGTTATTAAGGGGTTAAAGCCCAACACGTACTGATACGTATCTGCGCCCTGGGACTTAAGAGCCTGATACGTATTAGTACATCTTTGCGATCGCGCCCGCACACAGGCTGTGCGGGCGTGATCGCCGCCGGGTGTCAACTGATTGTCACAGCTGACACCCGGTGCTATGTGCTGGGAGAGGTCCCGCACATTAACCCCCGCAATGCTGCGATCGAAGTCGTTCGCAGCATTGCGGGGGCAAGGGGAGGTGATCGGGATAGTCACCTCTCCTGCCGGTTTCCAGCAATGTGTGCCGCGGCTTCCCGGATGTTGCCATGATGACCCGATTCACTGAGGGGTGCAGTTTTAAAAATGGTGTCACTTTTGGGTATTTTCAGTCATAAAGACCCCTCAAAGTGACTTCAAATGTGATGCGGTCCCTAATAAAATGGTTTTGTAAATTTTGTTGGAAAAATGAGAAATCGCTGGTCAATTTTAACCCTTATAGCTCCCTAATAAAAATAAATTTGGGTTCCAAAATTGTGCTGATGTAAAGTAGACATATGGGAAATGTTATTTATTAACTTTTTTTGTGTGACATATCTCTCCGATTTAAGGGCATAA
Source organism: Phyllobates terribilis (assembly GCF_046119375.1). NCBI lineage: Eukaryota > Metazoa > Chordata > Amphibia > Anura > Dendrobatidae > Phyllobates > Phyllobates terribilis. The sequence continues at coordinate 308,937 of NW_027363161.1, read as the reverse complement.
AAATTCAAATTTTGAAAATTGCAAAATTTTCAACATTTTCGCCAAATATCTGTTTTTTCACAAATAAACACAAGTGATATCGAAGAAATTCTACCACAATCATAAAGTACAATATGTCATGAAAAAATATTCTCAGAACCAGGGGGATCCGTTGAAGCGTTCCAGAGTAATTACCTCATAAAGTGACAGTGGTCAGAATTGTAAAAATTGGCCTTCTCATTAACGTGCAAACCACTTTGGGTTGTAAAGGGGTTAAGGACTCTACTTGCATATACAGTCATGGCGGAAAGTGCTGGCACCCTTGAAATTGTTTCAGAAAATTACACATGTTTTATTACACGCATGTTTATTTCCTTTGTGTTTATTGGAACAACACAAAAAAACTGAGAAAAAAAAGGCAAATTGGACATAATTTCACACAAAACTCCAAAAATGGGCCGGAATACATATATATATTTTTGATGGGACAACACTGAAGATGCGACACTTTGATACAATGTACAGTAGTCAGTGTACAGCTTGTTTAACTGTAAATTTGGTGTGCCTGCAAAATAACTCAACACACAGCCATTAATGTCTAAACCGCTGGCAACAAAAGTGAGTACACCCCTAAGTGTGTTCTCAGCTGATGTTATTTGTTGGTTTTTCTTTGCATCCCGAACAATTTTCTTGGCAGTTGTGGCTGAAATTTTTGTTGGTCTACCTGACTGTGGTTTGGTTTTTACAGAGCATCTGATTTTCCATTTGTTAATCACAGTTTGAACACTGCAGACTGGCATTATCAATTCCTGGGATATCTTTTTGTATCCCTTTCCTGTGTTATACTCTTTTTGCCTCCCTTTCCTGTGTTATACAGTTCAACTACCTTTTCCCGTAGATCCATTGATAATTCTTTTGCTTTCCCCATCTCAAAATCCAGAAAAGTCAGTGGCTGGATCCCAGAAACTCACTCAGCTTTATGCACACACACTGATTACAAGCAAACAGGTCATAGGTGAGGATGTTACCTTTAGTAGCCATTCAAACCCATTTGTGTCAAATTCTGTGCATGTTATCAGGCCAAAATCACCAGGGTATGTGAACTTTTTGATCAGGATTATTTGGATGTTTTTGGTTGTCATTAGTGATGAGCGAGCACTAAAATGCTCGAGTACTCGTTGCTCGGGTCGAGCAAATTGAAATACTCGGGTGCTCAACCCGAGCAATGAGCCCAATATAAGTCTAGGGGAAACTTGAGCATTTTTCAGGTGGCTCCCCACGGCGGTCTGCAGAGGGCCTAAAAATTACCCAAATTGATGGGAACTGTGCTCAAATGACATGGGAACAACATGGGGAAGACCCCTGGAAGCATCTCTGACTCCCAGAACACTGCTGTCAACAACGTCGTCAGAGTATTACGCCACTTTTACGGCGTAAGGAACATCCTTTCCAGGGTGATGACTTGTATATAAGGCAAAATAAATAAACAAAAACAAAAATACTCCTACACACGTAGCATTTTTGACACGTTTTTGCACTTTTGCATTGCTTTCAACCAAGACAAATGCATTCACCAGGAAATGTCATTTTAACATTTTACAACCTTATTTGGCCATGTGGTGTGTGACACATCATCAGACACATGCATACAGTGCTGAAAAGACATGGGAACAGCAAGGGGAAGACCTCTGGAAACATCTCTGACTCCCAGGTCACTGCCTAAATGTGTGCCCATCATAAGTGATCCTTAGCACATGCGAAGATGCCTCCCGCCATGCACCTGTCGTTGCAGACTTGAAACAATCACCGTCCACGTCCTTGTCCCACTGCAGTGTTCAGTTGTCCCTACCCCATTCCTTGGAATGCAAGCACAAGAATGCCGGCAGCCACCCACCCACAGGCTGCAATACTATACTGCCAAATTTTTGACAGCTGCTTGCACTTGAAATGTGGCCTTTTAGGCTCGTGGAGGCGGAAGCTTTTCATAACCTCATGCCAGCGGCGGCCGGGTGTCCATACTCGGTCCCCAGCCGCCACTATATTTCCCGGTATCGCCTCCGCCTTCCACAATCACGGGTCCCATAACATTACCCGTGCCCGCCCCAGTGCACTTACTGGGAAGGACCGCCTAACCACAAACACGTGGACAGGTGAATGTGGCCAGGGACGGTACGGAGGCAGTCCACAACTTTTTTTGCTAAGAGTTGTATTTAGCTCGGTGAAAGGACTGGCATAGAGGGAAACCGTATCTACCCTGCGTGTCATTTCTCCCAGAAAATCCTGTAAATGAGCTTGTTGCAGAAGCAATGGCAGCCCATCCAACATCAACTTGCACTTGTCAATGGTGCTTTGACACACACACATCTTTCTTTGCGCATTTAATTTCTTGAATACAGAGTTGGAAAATGGCCTGATCCGTAATGCGTTTTGAGAAATAACATGCATAAGCATGGCCGATCCGCATTAAAAAAGCAGCCATAGAGTGTCCGGGAACCTTCCCCCACACTTTTCTTAGCCAGGGCTGCTTTTCGGCAGGGTTGGACGGGCCCACCAGAGAACCGGAGACTCCTCCGGCGGGCCCTGGCTTCTCCTTCAGGAGAGTTCATAGTGCCGAGGTGAGGCCATGATGATGATAGAGGCCATCATCTGCTTAGTTTTCTTTTACTTGGAATGCAATTGCAAGTATGCAGCCAGCCACCCACCCACCCACAGACCGCAACACTAAACTGGCAGATTTCTGGGCAGCTCTTTGCACTTGAAATATGGCCTTTTAAGCTTGTGGAGATGGAAGCTTTTCACAACCTCATGCAGGCGGCGGCCGGGTGTCCATACTCGGTCCCCAGCCGCCAGTATTTTTCCCGGTATCGCCTTCGCCTTCCACAAGCACGGTCCCACAACAGTACCCATGCCCTACCCAGTGCACTTACTAAGAAGGACTGCCTAACCACAAACACGTGGACAGGTGAATGTGGCCAGGGACGGTACGGAGCCAGTCCACAACTTTTTTTGATAAGAGTTGTATTTAGCTCAGTGAAAGGACTGGCATAGAGGGAAACCGTATCTACCCTGCGTGTCATTTCTCCCAGGAAGTCCTCTAAAGCTGCTTGCACTTGAAATGTGGTCTGAACATTACTGCTGGTACTTTTCTGTGGGAATTTTCTTGCCTCCTACCAGCCTGGAATATTTCCAGCAAACTATGGTACAACACCATGGTATTAGCACTGCCCCCAGTACCAGTAGCGAAGCCATACTCAATTTCCTTCTCTGGAATTTTATTTGGTAGACTGAGTGGCTGCCCAAATAAATTTTCTCACAAAGGAGCTGATGATAGAGTGGCAGTAGGTTCAAGTTTCTCCAGCCTGTTAGATATTAGAGGGTGAACGGCAGCACATTGGATCAGTGGTTAGCACTGAAGTCTTGCAGCACTGGGATCCTGGGTTCAAATCCCAGCAAGGACAACATCTGCAAGAAATTTGTATGTTCTCCCCATGTTTGCATGTGTTTCCTCCTCAGTAAAAATAGAGTGTCCTGGAATCTTCCCACACACTTTTCTTAGCCAGGACTGCTTCTCAGCAGGGTTGGACAGTCCCACCAGAGAATTCTCTGGTGTGCCTTGGCTTCTACCTCAGGAGAGTTCATGATAGCGCTAACTTTGCAGCTGCTATGGGGCTCTTGAGCGGGTGAGAAAGGTTAGCTCTCAGAAACAAATCCTCTGGTGGGCACAATGTTTTTCAATCTGAAACAGCTTCTCAGTGGGGGTTGTATATCACCACAGCCATATTCTTTAGCTCTGTGAAAGGACTGGCATAGAGGGAAACCTTATCTACCCCGGTTGTCATTTCTCTGTCACCAGGTTCCGCCCATTGTAACACATGACCATGCCTGGCTGTATGTTCAGCGGTGAGAGCCACAGATCAAGCTGCTGTGTTACAGCTTTCAACAACTATGCAGCGCTGGGCGGTTTGTCAATTAAGCATTAAGCATGTTATCTTCAGCACAGCCTGTTGCTGTTTGGCCAAGGCAGTGCTGCAGTGCTGTCAGCTTGTGACTGATGTGGTCATTTCGGAGATGGAGGAGGAGGTACATGAGCTGAACAATGTGATTACATTGAGGTTAAATTGGTGATGCTGTTTTTTATACTAAAGAAAGATCCTATTGTTATGTTTTTTTATGTTATTTTTTATGAAAAATGCATTCACCGGGAAATGTCACTTTAACATTTTACAACCTCATCTGGCAATGTTGTGTCATCAGACACATCCTGTTTTATTTATGATGGAGGGACTCTGAAAGTCATAAAGCCTATTTTTATAGGGACATCAGACGGCCCTTACTATTCTTAAAAGGCCAGCAGTCGGCCCTAGCTATTGTTAGAGAGCCATCAGAGGGCTATGCTTTGTTGTTCCCATTATTAACAAGTGGGTTTCCTATGCTGTTATTGCGCATCCAGTGACTGCAAGGGTTGTCAAAAATTTGGACGCAACCTAATACCCCTTTGAAGAGACATAGAGGAGGGTCTCAGTAAAAAAAATGTTCCCATTATAAAGGAGCGGGTCTTCTATAGTGGTAATGCCCATGCTGTGACTGCAAGGGTGGGCAAAATTTTTGAAAAAAAACACTAACAATTTAAAGACACAAAGAGCATGGCCACAGTAACAAGGTACGACATGTTCCCGTTAGAAAGGAGAGGGTCTGCTATACAGTTATAGGGTATGCAGTGAATCCAACGGCTGACAAATTTTAGGAAAAACCCCACTAAGAATTTAAGGACACACAGAGCAGGGCCACAGTAACAAGGTACGACATGTTCCCATTAGAAAGTAGAGGGTCTGCTATACAGTTATAGGGTATGCAGTGAATCCAACGGCTGACAAATTTTAATGAAAAACCTCAATAAGAATTTAAAGACACACAGAGCAGGGCCACAGTAACAAGGTACGACATGCTCCCATTAGAAAGGACAGGATCTGCTATACAGTTATAGGGTATGCAGTGAGTCCAACGGCTGACCAATTTTAGGAAAAAAACGACTAAGAATTTAAAGACACATAGAGCAGGGTCACAGTAACGACAAATTCCCATTAGAAATTCTAGGGTCGGCTATACTGTTATAGGGTATGCAGTGAGTCCAACGGCTGACAGATTTTAGGAAAATCCCCACTAAGAATTTAAAGACACACAGAGCAGGGCCACAGTAACAAGATATGACATGTTCCCATTAGAAAGGAGAGGGTCTGCTATACAGTAATAGGGTATGCAGTGAGTCCAACGGCTGACCAAGTTTAGGAAAAACCCACTAAGAATTTAAAGACACATAGACCAGGCCACAGTAATGACAAATTCCCATTAGAAAGGAGAGAGTCTCCCATAGTGTTGGACTATGCAGTGACTGCAAGGGCTGCCAAAAATTTGGAGGCACTTCAATGGCCCTTGGAAGAGACGTGGAGGAGCGCATCATAAATTTTTTTTACCATTAGAAAGGAGCGGGCCTCCTATACTTGTAATGCCATGCACTAAGTGTATGGGCTGACAAACATTTACTCCTGGGGGGTATACATGAACATACTGTATAAAAATTTTTTTTTTCGGGCATCATAAAAATGTAGCGCCCCGAGGGCTCGGCCGCTACAGGGGTATTGCACCTCTGCCAGAGGTGTGATATTCCACTCCCGGGTAAGGATGGAGTATGGACCAGGGTTCAGTTAGCTGCATACAGCACACTCACCCCATTTCCGAGGGACAGCTCAACGGTGCTCCCATTAGACAGAAATGCAGGCACGACAGACCATGTCCCTGGCTGGAGTGGGGAGGGGGTAGGAATACCCAGTGATGTAGGAGCAGATAGGGGTTGGTTCCTGAGCGTAGATAGGAGCCCATTGTTTGCTGGTCACCTGGGCTCATGTTCTAGAGGGCACCATCTTAGAACAGTGTTCAGTCAGAGAGAAGAAGTGACAGAGTGGGGGCCTTGGTTGTCGAACGAAGTGTGCCCTCTGCCTCCAGCGTTTTTAGATGGGAATTTTTTTAATAGTTCCGCAACAAGGGCCTTCTGGTACTGCCTCATTTTTGTACACCTGTCCGCCTCAGGAATAAGAGATATAAAGTTCTCCTTGTAGAGTGGGTCTAGAAGTGTCACCAACCAGTAATGACCTAAAATTTTGAGAATGCGAGGGTCATGGGAAAGGCAGCATAACATAAACTCAGCCATGCGTGCCAGACTACTAACAGGCAAGACTTCCGTGTCCTCACCAAGAGGATGACTGACCATGCTCTCCTCCTCCTCCTCTCTGTCCTCTGGCCATCCACGCTGAACAGACGGTATGACAGCTGTGCAGATAGCACCGTCTATAGTGCATGAAACTAGTTCCAGTCCTTCCTCCTCCTCCTCTTCCTCATTGTCACCCAATCCACGTTGGGATGAGATGAGGCTTGGCTGTGTGTAATCACCCTGTATGGTTAATTGCTCCATCTTATCGTGCTGAGCCTGCAATGCATCATCATTGATTGTGAGCAAAGAGCTTTTCAGAAGACAGAGAAGCGGGATGGTGACGCTAATTATGGCGTCATCGCCGCTCACCATCTTGGTGGAGTCCGCAAAGTTTTGGAGGATGGTACATATGTCTGACATCCACGTCCACTACTGAGGTCTTATGTGTGGAGTCTGAACTGAATACCGATAGCCTTTTTGATGCTGGTACTCAACAACTGCCCTCTTCTGCTCACAAATCCTTCCCAACATCTGCAATGTAGAGTTCCAACGTGTGGTGACATCACACACCAGTCTGTGAGCCAGAAGCTGCAAACGCTGCTGAAACACTGCAAGGGCGGCGGAAGCTGTAGCTGACTTTCTAAAATGGGCACACAGGCGGCATACTTTAACAAGCAGATCCGGCAGCTCCGGGTAGGATTTGAGTAACCGCTGAACCACGAGGTTAAGCACATGGGCCAGGCATGGTACGTGTGTGAGCTCGCCTCGCCTCAGAGCCGCCACCAGGTTCCGGCCATTGTCACACACGACCATGCCTGGCTGTAGGTTCAGCGGTTTGAGCCACAGATCTGCCTGCTCTTTCAGAGCTGGCCATAACTCTTCAGCATTGTGTGTTTTTTCACCTAAGCATATTAGCTTCAGCACAGCCTGTTGCCGCTTGGCCGAGGCAGTGCTGCAGTGCTTCCAGCTTGTGACTGATGTGGTCATTTCGGAGATAGAGGCCGAGGAGGAGGAGGAGGCTGAGGAGCATGAGGTTCAGGAGCTGTAGACCGTGGGGACAACCCTGATTGACCTAGGGCCTGCAATCTTTGGCGTCGGGAGGACGTGTTCCGTCCCAAGGTCCGACTGGGTCCCGGCTTCCACTATGTTAACCCAGTGTGCCATCAGCGAGATGTACCGTCCCTGCCCACAAGCACTTGTCCACGTGTCCGTGGTTAGGTGGACTTTACCGGTAACTGCGTTGTTGAGGGCACGGCTAATGTTTTGGGACACGTGCTTGTGTAATGTGGGGACGGCACACTGGGAGAAATAGTGGCGGCTGGGGACAGAGTACCGAGGGACGGCCGCCGCCATCAGGTTGCGGAATGCTTCTGTCTCCACAAGCCTAAAAGGCAACATTTCGAGCCAAGCAGTCGTGAATTGTGAGAATTTAGTAGTGTGGCCTGTGGGACGTTGGCTGCATATTTGCGCTTGCATTCCAAGGACTGGAGTATGAACAACTGAACGCTGTGCTGGGAGAAGGACATGGACGTGCTTCCTGATGCTGCTACTTGAGAGTGTGCAATGACAGGTGCAGGGCAGGAGGCATCTTTGCATGCACTATGGACAGGGGATTGACTTGCATGCACAACAGCAGAAGAAGCAATGGTGCCACCTGTAGACACTGTTCCTGGACCCTGGTGTTCGGCCCACAAAGTCGAGTGATTTGCTGCCATGTGCCTGATCATGCTGGTGGTGGTCAGGCTGGTCGTTTTGCCACCCCTGCTGATGCTGGTCTGGCTCGTGATGCAAATGACCTTTTTGGAGTTATCGGCAGAGTCTTTAAAAAACAACCAGACTTGGGAAGACCTAACAGTTGTACTGGCAACTTCCTTCGTGTTGGTGTTACGGGAAACGGTAGCCTGCCTTCTGTCTGCGGCCACCACACTGCTTCTTCCTGCCTGTTGGGGTGCTCTGCCTCCCTCCCCCTGTGTGCTGCTGTCCTTGCTCTGCATGTCCTCCTGCCAGGTTGGGTCAGTTACTATATCATCCACCACCTAGTCACCCACTTCTGCACCCTGGTACTATTCCTGACTTTCTGCCAATTGTGTCTAATCATCGTCCACCTCTTGTGACAGTTTCCCACCGTCGCCTTCATGTGACCGTGGCTGCTCAAATATTTGGGCATCGCTACACGTGATCTCCTCTTGCCCCGCTTCAAGTGGACCGGGCGAGAGGCCCGAATCTATAAATGGAAAAGTGAACAGCTCTTCAGATTGTCCAAGTGTGGGATCAGTTGTCTCTGGGTACTCAGCATGGTGGGAGGAAGGAGGATCAGGGTGAGGAATATGAGGTCCAGACTCATGGCTACTGAGACTTGACATTGTAGAAGACAGGGTGGTGGTGGTGGTGGCTAAGTGACTGGAAGCATTATCCGCTATCCAACCAACAACCTTTTGACACTGATCTGGGTTCAATAGTGGTGTGCTGCGGTCCCCTAGAAATTGGGACAGGAAGGTCAGGCGAGAAGATGTGGGTGTTTGCTGTGGCACAATTTCGGCTTGCCCACGGCCTTGTCCTCGGCCTCTGCATGCACCATTACCATCACGTCCAGTTCCCCGTCCCTTGCCACGTGCCTTGCCCATTTTAAATGGAGGATAGTATCTTCCACGCTCACTACAAATGACTGAGTTTGAAGCGAAGTTATATGTGATCGGTGTGATGGAGAAAACAGAGTTTTAAATTCCTGGCCTGTAGGTAAGTAGTGTGAACAGCAAACTGCTGTGAATTGCTTCACTGACACACTGAAAAAATGGAGGCCAGAAATGGCAGTATTTTCTGACAACGTATATGTGATCCGTGTGACGGAGAAAACACAGTTTTAAATAGCTGGATTTCTAGCGCTCTAATATGGAAAGGACCTGGCTGTATTCTGCAGTGCCAACAAGCAAATGGCGCAGAAAAACTGTGTTCTCTGGATTGCTTTATAAGCAAATAATGAGGATTAAGATCCAAAGAAAAGTATTCCTCGCCCCTGAGACCTGGGCCTTTGTATAGAAATATCTAACAGCAGCAGAAGGCAGAATTGGAATGGAGCCTCTTGTGCTATATGCACTGCAGTCTGCTATATACCCTGCCTGCCTGCCTATATACACTGCCTGCCTGATATCTCTGCAGATGGATTAGTCCTCAGAAGGACTGTTTGTTGAGATAGATATGTGTAATGTGCGGTTTTTCTCACTACACTACCTAATGCACGATCAAATCTCTCCCTAACGCAGCAGCAGCTCTCCCTACACTGTCTGATCCAGAGTGACTGTGATGAGCATGGCGGTGCCAGGTCAGATATAGACCTGATGACGCTGTGCAGCCAGCCAATCACTGTAATGCCCACAACCAACATGGCTATGGCATTACAGTGCATGGCAGGCAATCACTGTATGTTCATTGGCTCTGTAAAGAGCGCCAAACATGCAGGGAGGGGACCCGACTTCCCGCCCGACCAACCCGGAAATACTCGGTGAGCGCAGAGCATCTCGAGCAGTGAGATACTCGGGCAAGCACCGAGCAGTAGCGAGCATGCTCGCTCATCACTAGTTGTCATTAAGATTTAAAAAGAGAAAACACAGAAATGTGACAGTAAATGGCTTCCCCCAACCAATAACCATGAGTGGAGAAAAAGTGTTTTTGTTATCATTCATTTTCTCTGAAACAAGGCCAAGAAAGGAAAAATTCTGCCGGGGTATGTAAACTTTTGAGCAGAACTGTATATGCGCCAGCCCCAGTGTCTCCTATTCTATGTACTCCAGCCCCAGTGTCTCCTATTCTATATACTCCAGCTTCTTCTGTGATGTATATGCTCTAGCCCCAATGTATCCTGTGATGAATATACGCCAGCCCCAGTGTCTCCTATTCTATATACTCCAGCCCCAGTGTCTCCTATTCTATATACTCCAGCTTCTTCTGTGATGTATATGCTCTAGCCCCAATGTATCCTGTGATGAATATACGCCAGCCCCAGTGTCTCCTATTCTATATACTCCAGCTTCTTCTGTGATGTATATGCTCTAGCCCCAATGTATCCTGTGATGAATATATGCCAGCCCCAGTGTCTCCTATTCTATATACTCCAGCTCCAGTGTCTTCTGTGACGTAGCTAATGTAGCCCTAATGTCTCTTATGCAGAGGCGTCGCATGATAAAGTAGTGAGACACAAGCTCCCTGCCCTATCACTATCTCTTTCATATGCCACAGATCGCCATAGGCCTGCGGTTAACGAGATGTCAGCATACTCACGCAGGTGGCTCGGTGACATCATTGCATCGCTCTGCTCTGCTGTCCCGCCATGGAAGAGGAGACAGAGGCCGTGATGTAGGGAATCAGGATTAAGTGAGAATAAACGTTATTTTTTTTTTTAAATGATTGGGCAGTGGAGCCATCCTACTATATATCTGGAGTAGTGGGTCCATCATACTACATATGGAGTAGTGGGGCCATTATACTATATGTATGTGGGGCAGTGGGACCATCATAGTATATACAGGTGCATCTCACTAAATTAGAATATCTTCAAAAAGTTAATTGATTCCAGTTCTTCAATACTGTTTCAGTATGCTCCACAATCATGAGGAAGACTGCTGACTTGACAGATGTCCAGAAGGCAGTCATTGACACACTCCACAAGGTCCTAGAGTTCCAATTTTCATTTGGAAATCAAGGTCCCAGAGTCTGGAGGAAGAGTGGAGAGTCCACAATCCAAGCTGCTTGAGGTCTAGTGTGAAGGCTCCACAATCAGTGATGGTTTGGGGGGCCATGTCATCTGCTGGTGTAGGTCCACTGTGTTTTATCAAGACCAAAGTCAGCACAGTCGGCTACCAGGACATTTTACAGCACTTCATGCTTGCCTCTGCCCACAAGCTTTTTGGAGATGGAAATGTCATTCTCCAGCAGGACTTGGCCCCTGTCCACACGGCCAAAAGTACCAATACCTGGTTTACACACAACAGTATCACTGTGCTTGATTGGCAGCAAACTCGCCTGACCTTAACCCCATAGAGAATCTATTATAGAGAATCTATGGGGTATTGTCAAGAGGTAGATGAGAGACACCAGACCCAACAATGCAGATGAGCTGAAAGACAGCTTTTTGTATTGAAGAACTGAAATAAATTAACTTTTTGATGATATTCTAATTTAGTGAGATGCACCTGTATATGGAGCAGTGGGACCATCATGCTATATATATGGAGGAGTGGGGGCATCATACTAAATATAGAGCAGTGTGTGTGTGTCACCCCAGGCCTGGATGCCACAAACAATAATCTGTTTCTGAAAGCAGGAGGGAGGTCCCCTGGTTAGGGACTATTAGCATACAGCACCTCCTGTCCCAGGCCAGCAGGGGGAGCTGGCTGCCCCTATAAAAGCTGGAACTGGGGGCAGGGTTAGAGAAAACTGGACGACCTAGCTCAGGAGTGAGACTAGTCCCAGAGAAGGAGGGACAGTTCAGCTGTAGCTGAGGAGTCCGTGAGGCACAGGAGAAACTGCAAGCCAGGGACAGAGGCGACGAGAGCCGGTCCTGGCAGAGAACCAATCTACCGGACATTGGGGTCCGAGGCTGTCAGGGTTACAAGCCCAGCAGCAGAGAACCAACCTGCGAGGGATTTCAGGTCCCTTGGCCTAAGAAGCCTGGAGGCTCCGCCACACAGAGGGACCAGTACATCGAGGAGCAAGCAACAGGTACCCAAGGCCTGAGTCGCAAGCCATACAGGAGAGAAGTACACGGCCAGCTCAGGGACGTGGGCTATTACACCACGAAAAGGGGGATAGTCAGAAAGAGCATAGAGAGAACGGTAGGCCTACACACTCACCCTGACCAGTGGGGCTCGCCCGAATGCTCTCAGACACCCAGGCCCATTCCTAACCGGTACTGTTGGGTCATTAATAATATCTACAATAAAGACCCTGAACTGTTTGAAGCAGACTCAGAACTATTACTATTGCGGCCTGCACTATCACCCCCAACATCCACCTACACTGCCCTGAGGCTACACTCTTCCCGTGGGGAATTATCCTACCCCTGTGCTGCACACCAACACCAGCCTCAGCGGTCTGCCTTGCAGCAGCGGTTATCTCCAATCGCAATCCACGGGTGGCGTAGTCGGACATTCAAAACACTGATAAATAGACTGCCACCATTTGGTCTGACCACCCTGAGCCACGGGATCGGGTTGCCACTACTACCCCCATCAGCACCGTACACTAGAAGGCCCGGTTCCGGGTACCCCACGGCCCAGGGGGCGAGTCAGCTTTGGCGTAGTCGGCAGAATTGTGACCAACCCGCAACAAACGGGTATTGCGTGCCTGGAAAAGACTCTATACATATCTGAGTGAAGTTTCCCTCCATTCAGGGCCATTTCCCGCCAATCGGAGCGTTTCCTGCCATCGGGCGCCATCTTCGGGACGCCACGCTGAGACGCTGCTCAAGGTCCTGGAAGGAGATCCAGCGGATGCCGACGTCATCACCGAGCAAAGCAAGGTCCTCGCCCAGAGCATCGCGAGCGGAGCCGCGGCCTACAGAAGAGGATCGCCAGAAGGTAGGCCACAGTTAACTAGGGGGGAGGAAGATGTCGGACGCGGAGGGACCCTCTACCACCAGCGTAGCCGCTGCAGCTGTGATGCCGTTTTCCATGCCCTATATCCATAGGCGGATTATAATGAGGGCAATCCGGATTGCCCTCATTATATGTGCGGGCCGCCGCGGCACATAGCGGTAGCAGTGGCGGGAGGGGGGGCCCGGACCGCTCCCCCAGCAGCGGCCGCCGCTACTTCTTCATCCGCCGGGCCAGCACTGCAGCAGTTAACTTCCCTGTGCTGGCCCGGCCGCATCACTGCTAGGAGACATGGCCCTGTGCGCGGCTGTGTCTCCTAGCTGTGACGTCACACAGTGCGCCCCGGCCTGCAGTGCTGCACCGGAAAAGAGAGAGAGCAGGCAGGAGGAATTGAGCCGGGGGATTGTGAGTGTGTGTGTGTGTGGGCAGATGTGTGTGTGGGCAGGTGTGTGTGTGTTTGTGGGCAGGTGTCTGTGGGGGCAGGTGTCTGTGTGGGCAGGTGTGTGTGTGTGTGTATATGTGTGTGTGTGTATATGTGTGTGTGTCTGTGTGGGCAGGTGTGTGTGTATATGTGTGTGTGTATATGTGTGTGTGTGTGGGGGGGGCAGGTGTGTGTGTGGTCAGGTGTGTGTATATGGGTGTGTGTGTGTGTTTGCGGGCAGGTGTCTGAGTGAGCAGATGTGTGTGTGGGCAGGTGTGTGTGTGTGTGGGCAGGTGTGTGTGTGTGTGGGCAGGTGTTTGTGTGTGTGTGGGCAGGTGTGTATGTGTGTGGGCAGGTGTGTGTGTGTGTGTGGGCAGGTGTGTGTGTGTGGGCAGGTGTGTTTGTGTGTGGGCAGGTATGTTTGTGTGTAGGCAGGTGTGTGTGTGTGTGTGGGCAGGTGTGTGTGTGTGTGTGGGCAGGTGTGTATGTGTGTGGGCAGGTGTGTGTGTGTGTGTGGGCAGGTGTGTGTGTGTCTGTGTGGGCAGGTGTGTGTGTGTCTGTGTGGGCAGGTGTGTGTGTGTGTATATGTGTGTGTGTGTGTGGGCAGGTGTGTGTGTGTGTATATGTGTGTGTGTGTGGGCAGGTGTATGTGTGTGTGTGTGTGGGCAGGTGTGTGTGTGTGTGTGTGTGTGGGCAGGTGTGTGTGTGTCTGTGTGGGCAGGTGTGTGTGTGTATATGTGTGTGTGTGTGTGGGCAGGTGTGTGTGTGTGTGTATATGTGAGTGTGTGTGGGCAGGTGTGTGTGTGTGTGTGTGTGGGCAGGTGTGTGTGTGTGTCTGTGTGGGCAGGTGTGTGTATATGTGTGTGTGTGTGTGGGGGGGGCAGGTTAGAAAGTCTTGCCCTTTTGAACACTACACCTGACTTGAGGCCACCACCTCTTGGTTGTCCAATGTTCTTGCTTCTCTAGGGCTCTTCTCAGATATTCATTATACCAGCTCCCCAGAATACCAAAGTTAGGGTGGGTGACCGCGAGCCCTGGTGGTGGTCATAACTGCGGCCACCCAGGGGCAATACTCCATAACAACAATCCCCTGAGGTGGTGTAGGATGTAAGGACCTATTCACACTACATTCAGCGCTGCATTCAGGTCTTTACACAAGGCTTACAACTGAATCCCTGAAATTCAGGATTGTGCTGTCTGAAATGAGACATCTGAAAGCAGAGAAAATGGAGCCTAAAGATTCAGACTTTAGCCTTGGTTTGCCTTTGTTCAAATCAATGGCTATGTCAAGGCACATCTGAATGCCAATTTTCAGGGATTTAGATAGAAGCCTGGAAAGAGGAGATGAATGCATTGCAAAATTCAGTGTGAATAGGCCCTTATATCTGGAGTCTTGATATTGATGCCACAAGCATTTTACTTGTTTTTAACTTAAAAAAAAAATACACACACACAAATTATACACACACACACACACTATACATACACACGCACTATACATACACACACATTATACACACACACACACACTATACATACACACACAGTATACATACACACACATTATACACACACACACACAATACATACACACACACAGATGTGTATGTGGGCAGGAGTGTGTGTGTGGGCAGGTGTGTGTGTGTGTGGGCAGGTGTGTGTGTGTGATGTCTGTCTGTTTGTGTGTGTGTGTGTGGGCAGATGTCATTGTGTGATGTCTGTTTGTATGTATTTTTGTGTTTCAAATGTGTTTATGCGTGTCTGTATATGTTTGTGTGTGTGTATGACTGCATGCGGCCTCCTGCTGAGTATAGTTGGCGCCGTGCGGCCTCCTGATGTCTCTGGTGGGGCTCCGTGCATTATAGACGGCGCCGTGCGGCCCCCCGCTGTGTATAGATGGCTAAGTGCGCCCCCCGCTGTGTATAGATGGCTACGTGCGGCCCCCCGCTGAGTATAGATGTTGCCGTGCGGCCTCCTGCTGTGTATAGATGGCTACGTGCGGTCTCCCGCTGAGTATAGATGGCGCTGTGCGGCCTCCTGCTGTCTCTGGGGGGAGCGCCGTGAGGCATCTATACTCAGCAGGAGGCCGCACATAGCCATCTATACACGTATACTCAGCAGGAGGCCGCACGTAGCCATCTATACGGTGCCATCTATACACAGCGGGAGGCCGCACGGCGCCATCTACACACAGCGGGAGGCCGCACGGCGCCATCTATACACAGCGGAAGGCCGCACGGCGCCATCTATACACAGCGGGAGTCTCAGTGCTTTGCAAGAGCAGTCAATAAATTCTGCTTGACTAATTCTGAGCACCATAAAGTCTGGTTCGCTTCTAACCTGCTGTCTTCATTTTCAGCTTGCTGAATTCTAACTCATTTACTGTCATTCGAGACGATGCCTTTGCTGGTCTCTTTCACCTTGAATACCTGTAAGTGTTCCACTTAATGTCATATTTTTGATTCTGTTCTTCTTCATCTTTTGGCATGTGCAATTGTATGAGCAAGTATTCATATGAATTTATGACCTACTTAAACCTTTGAGGACCTTAAATTTTATTCAATCAAATTTTTTTCCAGTTTAAAACTATGGGACATATATGTGCCTTGGTCCTCAAAGGGTTTTTAAAGGGGCTGCAAACATAAATACGAAAAAAATAATTCAATTAGTGCTTTATGTGTTCATTTAATTTTCATTTGAAGTCCATTTTTTTTATATACCTTGAAATTAAACCCTACCCCATGGAATGAAGCCCTACCTACATAACATCTGAGAGCTACATGGATCCCGCTTGTGAGGTGCCTGTCCGTCACTACTATTCAGTTTTAGGGTCCACTCACTAAGCCATATATTCTCTCATGCAAGAGAATAGGGCCAATTATGCTAATGATACTGGGCTCAAACTCTGTCAGAGCTTCAACTGAGTGTGATCCGATTCTCTCGCAGCACAGATATGGAGAAGATGGAGAACTTAATTTCTCCATCTTCTCCATAGTCTCTGTGAGTGTTCATCGGACTGCACTTGGATGACATCCGAGTGCAGTCCAATGTTTTACGTGCACCCATAGACTTGTATGGGTGCACATGGTCCGAATATCGAATGAGATTATTTTCTCATGCCAATAATTGCACTGTCCCATAGTATAACATAGGGCCGAGTCCTATCCGATAAAACATCACATAGCATTCGGCCGTGTTATACGACAGTGTGAGCGAGCCCTTAGAGTCAAGGAATATTTACATGCAAATGATGATATTACTCTCCAAGTGTATATTTTTTTAGGCGAGTTCATAGTAAATGCTTTGCATTTTTGACATGTGATCAACTAAAGAACAAGAAAGATTTAGGACCTTCCCTATAGAGAAACGGAAAATAGTTTGGAGGACTTGCATGTCCTTTTTTATTTATTATGAGAAAATCATAAAAGATCCCGTTTTTTAACCATGCTGTGACTTTCTGCTGAGGGAGAGGGAGAGAGCTGCCCTATTCAGAGTCTGTAATAAGACCTGCTGACAAAAGTGTTGAAGATACAGTCTAATGTGAATTAACAATAAAAAAAAAGTTAATTTAACAAATGGCTTGTATTTTTTTTAATACAAACTTTTTTGTCTTTACAGCTCCTTTAAAGGGAATCTGTCATGAGGTTTTTGCCACCTAATCTGAGAGCAGCATAATGTAGGGTTAGAGGCACTGATTCCAGTAATGTGTCACTTACTGGGCTGCTTAGTGTTGTTTTGATAAAATCATTGATTTGTCAGAAGGTAATTATCACTAGATGACTAGTAAGTTCTGTAGGACCCCACCCCCATCACTGATCAGTAGATTTCTGTGTACACTGAGCATGGGCAGAAAGCTGCCAATCAGTGGTGTGGGTGGGGCTATACAGAGCGCAGCATTCAGAGAGCTGCTAGATCTGCAGCAGATAAAACGGTGATTTTCTCAAAATGACAACAAGCAGCTGAAAAAGTGACACATCGCTGGAATCAGGGTATCTGCCCCAATATTGTGCTGCTCTCAGATGAGGCAGCACAATTAATATTATGCCAAATAAATTTCCTGTGAACTATCACATGATCTATCACAGGGGATCATGTGACATGTCACGTGATAAATCAGGTGTGTGGAGGGGGCTCGCGCCTTCTAAACTGCCCGGGGCCCTTGCTACTCTTAATCCACCCCTGCCTATATCCTCGGAGCGGCCTGGATGCCCAGTATGCCGGCGAGTCGCATACCTTGGGCGACTTTAAAGAAAGGCTGTATAGACTGTTCAAAGTTTATCCCCTGACAGAAGAACAGAAGGTAAGCATACTGATAGGGCAGTTAACTGGTGCGGCCCAGCGGGAGGTAAAGTCTTGGACAGCTGAGGAGAAAAGGACTGTAAGGGGGGTTCTGACCCGTCTACGGGACACCTTTGATACCCGTACCTCAGCAGAAATCAAAATGCGGTTCTATGGATGTAAGCAGCGAGCTCAAGATAGCATCCGAGATTATGCCCTAAATTTACAGGAAGCCTTAGGGGCAATTAAGCAAGCTGACCCTGGCAGCGTGCAGGATACAGATAAACTATTGACTGACCAGTTCATAGAAGGTCTGCTGTCCAGCGCCCACAGAACCCAGCTGCGCCTCATGGCCCTACAGAACCCCGATTTGACTTTTGCACAGTTCAAAGATAGGGCCATCCAGGTGCTCCGAGAACCTGCACCGGGTGGCGCTGTAGCTTCCCGGCGCCCTGCCATCCCTTACCACCAGGGGGCGGCGCCCTATCCCGCAAACCTTGTGGGGGCTGATGCGCAGGCCCTAAATCCATCCCCGCCTGCAAACCTCCACCATCAGGTCCAAGAACTAACAAAGAGTGTTGCTGCATTGACCAGGACCGTACAGTCGTTACAGATGGACCTGTCAGGACCAATCAAGCTGGCTTCCAGTCCGGAGGATGTCCCGTGGCGTCGACGGAGGAGGATCCCGTCATTCAGAGGGAGGCCCGCCGATCATTACACTGAGGATGGACAGCCGATTTGCCGCCGTTGCAGCCAGCCGGGACACGTAGCCAGGTACTGTACTTTAAATGGGTCCGACCTGGGGCAAAGGGCCAACCCCCAGGCATAAGGTCATCAGGCCCATCTAATTGGCGTGATAAGTACGTAGGGGGACGCCCGGTTTTACCCGTAGTGCTGGACGGTATCCCCATGAGTGCACTGCTGGACACCGGGTCCCAAGTGACTACCATCCCCTATGTACTTTTCAAGCAGTACTGGAGTGACACTGATATAACTCGTTATCCAGACGATGACTTGAGCATCATCGCCAGCAATGGTCAACCCGTGCCGCAGGTGGGGTTCAGAGAGATGACCATTAAGATTGGTAAAGTTGAACTGCCGGCACAGGGAGTGATCATTGTGGACATTGACCATCGAGAAAGTCACCCTAAAATAACCTTGGGTACTAATGTGATTGAAAATTGTCTTTCAGAAGTAATTGTAATTTTTCAGCAGGTGGCGATGAATGCGAGCTCCAGCCAACAGAGGGTCCTCCAGAAGGAGATAAGAGCCCTGATGAGATGGCAACAGGTAGAACTGTCTGGTGGTGAGATCGGTAGCGTGAGGATGAGCGACTCGTTCCCCATTGCTATGCCCCCCAAAAGTGAAATGATCTGGTGTCGGACTGCAATCGGGTTAAGAGGGAGAGACTACCAAGCCATGGTAGAACCCGTGTACTCAGACAGCAGGCCCACCATTTTGACAGCCCGGGGGGTGGTCTATGTCCGCCATGGAAGGGTGCCCGTCCGGATCTTAAACATTGGGGAAAGGGAAGTACATTTGCCCCGGTACGCTACACTAGCCAAATTGTATACTGTTGAACACAATGCTGTCAGGGCCGTGGAACCCTTGCCTCCATCTCCCCAGGCGGAGGGTAATGGTTCCCAGAAACCCAAGGAGGACTGGTGCCAGAAACTCCACGTGGGTGCTGACTCCACTCCCTTGCACCAAAAACAAGGACTCTACCGGGTGGTTCAAGAGTACGAGAGAATCTTTAGTAAGCACCCGCTAGACTTCGGCAGAGTGAAAGGAGTAGAACACCACATCCCCACGGGGAGCCACCCACCAATTGCTGAAAGATACAGACCTGTACCACCCCGCACACTATCAGAATGCAAAGGGCATTCTGAGAGAAATGAAGGAAGCCAGGGTCAATAGAGACAGTTGTAGCCCCTGGGCAGCCCCCTTGGTTCTGGTAAAAAAGAAAGACGGTACTATGAGAATGTGCGTGGACTATAGAGAAGTCAATCGTATCACCCATAAAGATAAATACCCGTTGCCTAGAATAGAGGAGTCTTTGGCCGCACTAAAATCAGCTAATTTCTTCTCTACTTTGGACCTTACTAGTGGGTACTGGCAGGTTCCTGTGGCAGAGGCTGATAAGGAGAAGACCGCCTTCACCACCCTGATGGGATTAAGTGAATTCAACTATATGCCGTTCGGGCTCTGCAACGCACCCGGGACCTTCCAGAGGCTGATGGAATGCTGTCTAGGGCACCGAAACTTTGAGACGGTCCTACTTTACCTGGACGACGTGATTGTCTATTCGAAGACTTACGAGGACCATCTAAAGCACCTGGCCGAGGTGTTCGAGGCCCTGGCAGGCTTTGGCATGAAAGTGAAACCCTCCAAGTGCCATCTGTTAAAGCCGAAGGTACAGTACCTGGGACACGTGGTGAGTGCAGAAGGAGTAGCCCCCGACCCTGACAAAATCACGGCAATAAAGAACTGGCCAAGCCCCTCTAACATAAAAGAAGTGAGGCAGTTCCTCGGGTTGGTAGGCTACTACCGAAGGTTCATCCCCAGGTTCACCAAGATGGCAGCCCCTATGCAGGACCTCCTTATAGGACAATCTAAGACCAGAAGCCAAAAGCCACCCTTCAAGTGGGACAAGCCGGAAGAGGAGTCCTTCCGCCAGCTGAAGATGGCCCTCACGGGGGATGAGAACCTGGCCTACCCTGATTATGGCCAGCCTTTTATCCTCCACACAGACGCCAGTAATGTGGGGCTGGGAGCCGTACTGTCACAGAACCAACAGGGCAGAGAAAGGGTGATCGCGTACGCCATCCGGAAGCTGAAGCCCACCGAGAGAAACCCGGAGAATTACAGCTCCTTTAAGCTGGAGTCCTTGGCAGTGGTGTGGGCCGTAACAGAACGTTTCAAGCATTACGTGGCCTCTGTGAAGTTCACTGTGTACACGGACAACAATCCGTAGACACATCTGGACAATGCGAGACTTGGTGCCCTAGAGCAGCGGTGGATGGCCCGGCTAGCAAACTATGACTTCACCATCAAGTACCGGGCAGGCCGAGCCAATGCCAATGCAGATGCCCTATCGAGAATGCCCCACTTGCCCGATGAGGGAGAAGATCCAGACGAGTTGGAGGAAATAGAGCTCCCTGCATTCCACCGGTACGGGGCCACTCAGTACTCCCACCTTGTAAGAGACAAAGACTTGACCACTGTCATGTTCAATTCCTTACCTCACCACGGCTGGGCTGAAACGCAAGATAGTGACCCTGCAATTCGCCTGGTGAAAGACCTCTTGACCCAGGCAGACGCTAGCCCTGGCTCGGACGCTCCAGAGGAAGCCAAGCAGTTATGGAAGGAGAAAAGCAGGCTATTCCTCTACGAAGGTAAGCTGTGCAGAAGGCTTGTCAACCACCGGACGCACGAGCTGACCTGGCAGGTAGTGGTCCCGAGACGAGATGCAGCAATGGTACTGGAGGCCTACCATGACAGAGCGGGACACTTCGGGTGGAAGAAACTGGAGTTCCTACTGAGAGAGCGGTTCTACTGGGTCGGAATGAGAGGGGCCATAGAGAAGTGGTGCAGGGACTGTGGCCCATGTAACCTCAGAAGGAAGGCGGTACCAGCCAGAAGACGCCCTTGATGCCCATCGTCACCAGGCAGCCTCTTGAGCTGGTAGCTCTGGACCATGTGAAACTGGCTCCAAGCCGGTCGGGCTACGTCTATGCCCTGACAATAGTGGACCACTATTCCCGGTTCCTGCTGGTGGTTCCTGTTAAAGACTTGACAGCCCAAACAGCGGCCAGAGCCTTCCAACAACACTTCTGCCATCCACACGGGTATCCGGAACAGGTCTTGACAGATCAAGGTCCAGCGTTTGAGGCTGAAATCTTCCAGGAGTTCTGCAACCTCTACGGCTGTAAGAAGATTCGGACAACGTCTTACCACCCACAAACCAACGGGCTGTGTGAGAAAATGAATAATATCGTCATTGATCTCCTCAAAACGTTGCCCCTGGAAGAACGCAGCCTGTGGCCGGAGAAGCTGCCAGACCTGATAGACTTATACAACCATATCCCGGTGAATGCTACAAATTGCACCCCGGCTTACCTGATGAGGGCAAGACCAGGTAAGCTGCCGATAGACCTGGAGATGGGAGTCCTGACCCCCGAGGACACCTCCCCAGACGCGGACTGGGATACGGAACGGCAGCTACAGTACAAGAAGGTACAGGAGAGTGTGGAGAGGAGTCTGGCTCAAGCGAGAGAAAAGCAAGAGAGGCTCTTCAACCAACACGCCCCTGCTGGTCCCCTGGAACCTGATGAGCAGGTCCTGAAGCGGAAGAGAAGGCTTCACAAGCTAGATGACCAGTGGGAGAGCGACCCGTACACAGTACTGCAGTCCAACCACAACAACCCGAAGGTATGTGTAATTACCAAGGTTGGAGGAGAAACCACTAGCACCGTCTCCAGACACCACCTAAAAAGGTGCCCCGAGCAACTACAGAGTGCAGGAGAAGATCAAGATGACCTTGAACCCGCAGAAGACAAGAAAGAAATGATCAGCACAGTTCTTGGAGAGTTCCCCCGGTCCTGGACTCGGATAAATGATGCAATAGTGGTACCCGTCCTACACTTCCTTCAACCAACCCAGCAGGAACCTACAGGAGAGCAGGAGGAATCAGAAGACCAAGCAGCCCTAGAGGCAGAAGAACCCATGCCAGCAGCCCAGGAGAGTCAACCCTCTGCTGACAGTGAGCCTGCCATACCTGCGGTAAGCCAAAGGACCCGCAGATAGCTGCCTGCACTGCCTGTAAACCCAGCTAGTAGCTGTACCCTGAATGCTAGTGGGGAAAGTCAGGTTAGACCACCACCAGACAGTGGGTTACGCAGGTCAACCCGGAGCACTAGGGGGCAAATACCAGCTCGCTGGAAGATCTAAATGCTGTATATTGTAAATGTTTTATGTTTGTTGCCTGGTTGCTAATTATGTTTTTCCAGTCTTTCTAGTTCATGGACTAACAGGTTATGGACGCTGAATAACTGGAACTATCTTGTAGATAGTTGCACTTGGTGCCCTCTTTCGAAGATGGCCACGGAAGAAAAATCTGTCTGGTGTGGCCTCCTTGTGGCCCAAAGTAGAGAGCTCAGCCTTGTCGCCACGCCAAAGGCCAGGAAATTGGGGTTTATGAAAACAGGTCCCCACACCGTGGAAAACTTCACCTTGTTGGGTGAAATGGACACCCGGTCACGGAAGCGCCGTGACCTCAAGGACAAAGTATACTTGTATATATGTTATGTTGTCATTTATACCCTGTATTTGTGTTTCCTGTTTATTCCGGAGTACTACATTTTACTAGGGGAGAATGTGTCACCCCAGGCCTGGATGCCACAAACAATAATCTGTGTCTGAGAGCAGGAGGGTGGTCCCCTGGTTAGGGACAATTAGCATACAGCACCTCCTGTCCCAGGCCAGCAGGGGGAGCTGGCTGCCCCTATAAAAGCTGGAACTGGGGGCAGGGTTAGAGAGAACTGGAAGACCTAGCTCAGGAGTGAGACTAGTCCCAGAGAAGGAGGGACAGTTCAGCTGTAGCTGAGGAGTCCGTGAGGCAGAGGAGAAACTGCAAGCCAGGGACAGAGGCGACGAGAGCCGGTCCTGGAAGAGAACCAATCTACCGGGCATTGGGGTCCGGGGCTGTCAGGGTTACAAGCCCAGCAGCAGAGAACCAACCTGCGAGGGATTTCAGGTCCCTTGGCCTAAGAAGCCTGGAGGCTCCGCCACACAGAGGGACCTGTACAGCGAGGAGCAAGCAACAGGTACCCAAGGCCCTAGTCGCATGCCATACAGGCGAGAAGTACACGGCCAGCTCAGGGACGTGGGCTATTACACCACGAAAAGGGGGATAGTCAGAAAGAGCATAGAGAGAACGGTAGGCCTACACACTCACCCTGACCAGTGGGGCTCACCCGAATTCTCTCAGACACCCAGGCCCATTCCTAACCGGTACTGTTGGGTCATTAATAATATCTACAATAAAGACCCTGAACTGTTTGAAGCGGACTCTGAACTCTTACTATTGCGGCCTGCACTATCACCCCCAACATCCACCTACACTGCCCTGAGGCTACACTCTTCCCGTGGGGAGTTATCCTACACCTGTGCTGCACACCAACACCAGCCTCAGTAGTCTGCCTCGCAGCGGCGGTTATCCCTGATCGCAATCCACTGGTGGCGTAGTCGGACATTCAAAACACTGATAAATAGACTGCCACCATTTGGTCTGACCACCCTGAGCCACGGGATCGGGTTGCCACTACTACCCCCATCAGCACCGTACACTAGAAGGCCCGGTTCCGTGTACCCCACGGCCCAGGGGGCGAGTCATGTGCATCAAATTATACATACACATATGGGGCAGTGGGGCTTCATACTATATACAGGTGCTTCTCACAAAATTAGAATATCATCAAAAGTTAGTTTATTTCAGTTCTTCAATGCAAAAAGTGAAACTCCTATATTATATAGAGTCATTACACACAGAGTGATCTATTATATAGAGTCATTACACAGAGGGATCTATTATATAGAGTCATTACACACGGAGGGATCTATTATATAGAGTCATTACACACAGAGGGATCTATTATATAGAGTCATTACACACAGAGGGATCTATTATATAGAGTCATTACACACAGAGGGATCTATTATATAGAGTCATTACACACAGAGGGATCTATTATATAGAGTCATTACACACAGAGGGATCTATTATATAGAGTCATTACACACAGAGGGATCTATTATATAGAGTCATTACACACAGAGGGATCTATTATATAGAGTCATTACACACAGAGGGATCTATTTTAAGTGTTTATTTCTGTTAATGTTGATGATTATGGCTTACAGCCAATGAAAACACAAAAGTCATTATCTCAGTAAATTAGAATACTTCATAACAACAGCTTGAAAAATGTTTTTAAAATCCGAAAAGTTGGCCTACTGAAATGTATGTTTAGTAAATGCCCTCAATAGTTGTTCGGGCTCCTTGTGCATCAATTACTGCATTAATGCGGCAATGTGGCATGGAGGCGATGAGCCTGTGGCGCTGCTGAGGTGTTATGGAAGCCCAGGTGGCTTTGATAGCAGCCTTCAGCTCATCTGTATTGTGGGGTCTGGGGTCTCATCTTCCTCTTGACAATACCCCATAGATTCTCTATAATAGATTCTCTATGGGGTAAAGGTCAGGCGAGTTTGCTGCCAATCAAGCACAGTGATACTGTTGTGTGTAAACCAGGTATTGGTACTTTTGGCAGTATTGACAGGGGCCAAGTCCTGCTGGAGAATGACATTTCCATCTCCATAAAGCTTGTGGGCAGAGGGAAGCATGAAGTGCTGTAAAATGTCCTGGTAGACGGCTGCGCTGACTTTGGTCTTGATAAAACACAGTGGACCTCCACCAGCAGATGACATAGCTCCCCAAACCATCACTGATTGTGGAGACTTCACACCAGACCTCCAGCAGCTTGGATTGTGGCCTCTCCACTCTTCCTCCAGACTCTGGGACCTTGATTTCCTAATGAAATGCAAAATTTACTTTTCATCTGAACACAACACCTTGGGCCACTGAGCATCAGTCCAGGGCTTTTTCTCTTTGGCCCAGGTAAGACGCTTCTGGCGTTGTCTATTGGTCATGAGGGGCTTGACACAAGCAATGCGACACTTGTAGCCCATGTCCTGGATACGTCTGTGTGTGGTGGCTCTTGAAGCAGTGACTCCAGCAGCAGTCCACTCCTTGTGAATCTCCCCCAAATTTTTGAATGGCCTTTTCTTAGCAATCCTTTCAAGGCTGCGGTTATCCCGGTTGCTTGTGCACCTTTTTCTACCACACTTTTTCCTTCCACGTCCATTAATATGCTCGGATACAGCACTCTGTGAACAGCTGCTTCTTTAGCAATGACCTTTTGTGGCTTACCCTCCTTGAGGAGTGTGTCAATGACTGCCTTTTGGACATCTGTCAAGTCAGCAGTCTTGCCCATGATTGTGGAGCCTACTAAAACAGACTAAGGGACCTTTTTAAATGCTTAGGAAGCCTTTGCAGGTGTTTCTTGTTAATTCTAATTTACTGAGATAGTGACTTTTGTGTTTTCATTGGCTGTAAGCCATAATCATCAACATTAGCAGAAATAAACACTTAAAACAGATCACTCTGTTTGTAATGACTCTGTATAATATATGAGTTTCACTTTTTGGATTTAAGAACTGAAATAAATTCACTTTTTGATGATATTCTAATTTTCTGAGAAGCACCTGTATGTAGCAGTGCGGCAATTATACTATATACAGTCAGGAGTATAAGTACTTGATACACTGATAATTTCGAAAGTTTTTCCACCTACAAAGAATGAAGAGGTCTGTTTTGTTCTACTTAACTGCTGCAACTTGGACCTTTAACAGGATTTATATTTCACCTATGAGAAAGCATACTATGTGTATTTGGCAGATTAACTCAGGCTTGTTTATGATAAACTGAATACCTGGATTGGAGTCCTATTTTTATACAGAATATTGACTATTAATGCTGGCAGAGTAAGTCTTAGGCTATATTCACACTAGGTGTTTTTTTCTGCAGGAAAACATAATCTCTTGGCAGGAAAGAAGTAGCGTCAAAAACGCAGGTTTTGGTGTGTTTTTTTGCAGTGGTTCTTGGTGCATTTTTGGTGCGTTTTTCAGGATCCCAAAGTTCAGCTTTGCTTCCACCATAGACACATGAAAACAGGTCACCATTGCAAGACATATGTTCATGAAAAAGTACACATTACAAATGTAACAGGGGGCGGGTGGGGGGTGAATTGGTCTGGAATGGTTTATCTAAGACCCTGGCAGTGCATTGAATTTGTAGGACACTATTTACTTTCACATTATGGTTTGCCATTGAGTTGCTCAGGCATTGTTCATTTTCACACCTCCCTGGGCCACACGTGTTGTTCAATCTCACACCTAGCTCAACCAATGTTTACTTTGTAGGCATCACTAATTTAATTAAACTGTAATAATCCAAGCTGCTATCTCAGGTGACCAAGACAAGATGGTTTAAACTTGGGAAAATCACAAGAATAAATGTGTGTCACATACTTGCTTTTTTCACTAAAAACGCAGCAAAATGTTCACACTAGGCTTTTTTTCAGCATTTTTTTCCACCACCCTTTTTTTTAATGGGTGAAAAACGCTGAAACAAGTGACATACTCTATTGCAAAAAGCCATGGAAAGCACAAAATACTGAGGACAAATAAGCAAGCTTTGTGCATGAGATTTCGGAAATCTCATAGACTTTGTTGGTACTGTAAAACGCAGCTGAAAATTTGCATAAAAAAGCCCGCTAAAAAAACGTCTAGTGTGAATATAGCCTTGTATAACGGTTCGCCAATGAGTTAGGATATATGACCACGATGCAGAAATGCTGCGGATTTTTCCTAAGCGTTTCTGCATCTCCCTGGGTTGTCAAGCGCTTTGCCAAGTGATTTTAGCATCACTTGGAAAAGTGCTTGACAACTTGGTCACACTATATAATTCCATGCAACCGTCATGGATTTATATAGTGTGACCAAGTTACAATGCTGCAAATGCAGCATCAATAATGAAAAAAAAGAATAATAATGGTGAAAAATAAAAAAAAAACATTATACTCATCTTCCGATGGTCCTCGATCTCCTTCTCCGGTGCGTCCGGTGTCTTTGGCGGATCACGGTGCTGTAAAAGGACCTTTCATGACGTCATTTAGTCATGTGACAGGTCACGCAACCGCCGATGTCAGCGGTCACGTGACCTGTCACATGACTAAATGGCATCATGGAAGGTCCTTTTACCACCGCGAGCAGCCGAAGAGCCAGCAGCACCGCCGGGAGCAGACAGGGGCCATCAGAAGGTAAGTATATGTTTATTTTTTATTTTAATTCTATTTTAACTACAGGTACTATGGTACCCGGGTCTGGAGGAGAGTCTCTTCATCTCCAGACCCGGGTACCATCCACGCATTGAGTCGCATAATATCCACATGTGTATTTGTAGTCATGCGGATGTTATGCGTTCCAATGCAAGTCAATGGCGGCTAAATCGCAGCGACTCTGCAAAATTAAAGGACGTGCTGCGGATTTTTCCGCAATGATAATCCGCAGCGGAAATCTCCGCGGCATGTGCACAGCACATGCGGATTATCATTGGGGACCATTGCAGACCTATCACCAAGCGTTTTTTAAGTGTTTCCGCAGCGAAAGTTACGCTGCAGAAACGCCTAAAAAACGCATAGTGGGCACACAGCCTTAAAAGTTCTATGGTGAAGAAAAACACGTGAGATAATAAATGCGAAATATACAATATTTCCCATAATATGACTGAGGATATCTTTAGGGTGTATTCACTGTTTTTTCTTCTGCAGCAATAAATGCTGTGTTTTACAGCACCATCTTAGTGAATGACATTTCTGAAATCTCATTCACATGCTGTTTTTTTTGCATTTTTTTTAAAATCTGCAGCTTGTCAAGTCTTTCAGAGGTTTTGCAGCATTTTTCACCCATTCAAATGAATGGAAAAAAAAACACAAGTAAAAACACCTGAATTTTAAGCAGCGTTTTTCCTGCCTCCTTTGATTTTTGAGGTAGAAAAAAAATACTGCCAAAATCCAACTTGTGAACACACCTTTATCCTGGTTGTGTTCTAATTGGATATAAAATAGAACGGCCATGATAACATGGGTAGTTAATTGTATGGTGTTTTCACATTAAATATTACCAGGCCGCATTCTATTTGCGCAGAGCTGCTCCGTGAAGATTCTATCACAAGATTCCGTGATGACATCACAGGTGATGGTGACATCACTGCTCACAGTCGCTATATATGCAATGCACATAGGCTCACCCGTGCCTTTCTTGGCTCTATAGTGACTGATAGCACTTGCAGTTTTTCACTATGGCTGGAATTGTTTTGGACATTCCTCAGGTAAAAGCACTATTGATGATCCTTATGATCAATCGTCCTAACAGTGTGCTTCTACCACCCGATGGCGTCCTCAGCTTCACTCACCGGCTGGTGATGGAGCTAGTAAAGGATTGCCTGACCAAACACCGACAACGTCGTCTAACGTCAGACTATCTGACGGATTTACTTCAGAACATCAGGACATTACTACACCAGGTAAGTGGCGGACACTCTGCACAGAACATCTCAATATTAACAGATAATAATGGAGGGATAGAAGCTTTTTCTTCTAATATATCGTATTTTGCAGACCATAAGACGCACCAAAATTTTTTGGGAGGTAAATAGGAAAAACATTTATTATAATAAAATGGGGGTCTGTCTTATAGTCCGAATTTTCGGTTGCTTACTGAGGGGGGGTGGTGGCAGTGGAGCGAGGTCACAGGAGGCAGAGTCGCTGCTGCAGGAAGTCGGCAGTAGGAGTGGGGCGCTGCTGCGGGCTCCAAGCTGGGAGGAGCGGGGTGTCCAGAAGGTACGAGGCTGCGGGCCCTGGGCTTCAAGGAAATGTTAGCGGTAATTCAGGAGGGGAGGCCCTGCTCTGCTTATTGATTTCTCTGCAGTGGGCTTCAAGAAGTAGGCTGCTGGAGATGGCCAATACGCAGTTTGAGATCTCAGCTCCTCATTGAGCCGAGATCTAAATCTGCACATGCACTGCCTCCAGCGGCCATTTGCCTGAAGCCCACCGCCAGAAATTCAATGGGCAGAGCGGGGACTCCCCTCCTAAATCACCGCTAACATTTCCTTGAAGCCCAGGGCCCGCAGCCTCGCACCTCCTGGACACCCCGCTGGCCCGCAGGAGCGCCCCACTTCTACTGCTGGCTTCCTGCAGCAGTGACCCTACTTCCTGTGACCTCACTCCACCACAGCCACCCCCCTGGTAAGCTACATTCAGACAATTATTATTATTAATAATCTGTCTGATATGCTGGGGTGGAGAGTTCCAGAGTAGGGGGGATGCACGGGAGAAATCTTGTATGCGATTGTGGGAAGAGGAGATAAGAGGGGAGTAGAGAAGAAGATCTTGTGAGGATCGGAGGTTGCGTGCAGGTAAGTACCGGGAGACTAGGTCACAGATATATGGAGGAGACAGGTTGTGGGTGGCTTTGCATGCCAAGGTTAGGGTCTTGAACTGGAGTCTCTGGGTAATGTGGAGCCAGTGAAGGGATTGGCGGAGCGAGGGGAAAAGCCAGGGAATAGCGGGGGGACAGGTGGATTAGTCAGACAGCAGAGTTTAGGATAGATTGGAGGGGTGCGAGAGTGTTAGAAGGGAGGTCAAAAATTTTGGAAAAAAAGGCATCTTATAGTCCAAAAAATACGGTAAAACACAACGAGTCCCCAAATACAGTATGTAGTCATTGTATCTGCAGACAGAGAACCGATGTCACATACAATTTCCGCCTCCATTCTGATCGCTCTCATCTCAAAATTCTCCTTTCCATTTTTCCTTCTTTATAGGCTGAAGAAAGATCTCAGACTGAAGATTTGGCTGTCTTTAAAGAACTGGCCGAAAAAGTCCTGTCTATACTAGAACGCTCATTGGAACGCCCGGTAAGGATCAATATTAATAGACGTATCTTAATCCACCGTATCTGAGGAGACTTTCTGAGAAAAGGTCTGAAGATGGCGCGGGATTTGTATCGTTACAATTGGTGCATCTGTAAATGTTGGTTTAGTCCTTCATGATTTATGTATTTGGTGATTTAGTGAAATCTTCCACATAGTAATTATATATATTATATCTATCAGGAAACAACAGGAGGCGACGCCAAATATGGGCAAAATGTGACCCCGAAAATCCCTGACCCTAATAGGAGTCAGCCGGAGCTGAACAGCGATCTGATTACAGGTGAGCGATCACCCGACCTTCTACAAGGAATATCCAGATATTACAGAGGACGGAGGATAATGTTAGATTTACTCTCTACTCTGTGTAATGGGAACCTGGCAGCACATTGTTACATATAGAAGTAGTGGTGTGACGGTATAGGCCATTGTCCCCTAATAATAATTGTTTGTAGAAATCCAATGTGCCAGTCAGGAGAAATGTAAAGTAGACACCATATTCAAATTAGAATGGAAGTGCACTGGGGGCGTGAAAGAAGAAATCCAAGTGCAGTGACACGCCCCCAGTGCACTTCCAGGCTAATTTGCAAATCTCTCCTATGTTTCAGCTCTCTTACCATCACTCATATGTGCAGCGTGGGTGGGGGCTTCCTCATTCATGTGCTGGAGGGTCCATTCTGCAGTGCTATAGCAAGTAACATGAAATAAATTAAATTTAAATTGCATTACTGCTCTAGAAAATGGGAAAAAACTAAGATACTGAGCACATAATTTGGCCAATTCATGAATGCCCAGCAGCCAATGACAAGGCGATCTTTTTGTTGGAATCCTCTCCTAATGTGAATCCTCTCCTAGGCTGAAGCCTACATTTATATGGGTAGGTAGGATCCTGTTGTAATTAAAACCACCCCGGGCTGATGGGTGGAGATAGGTTCCCAGCAAAAAAGGTCGCCTTGCCGTGACTGCTGGGCATGCATCGAGCAAAAGAAGGTCGCCTTGCCGTGGCTGCTAGGCATGCACCCAGCAAAACAAGGTCGCCTTGTCGTGACTGCTGGGCATGCACCCAGCAAAAGAAGGTTGCCTTGTCGTGACTCCTGGGCATGCACCCAGCAAAAGAAGGTCGTCTTGCCGTGACTGCTGGGCGTGCACCCAGCAAAAAAAAAGGTCACCTTGCCGTGGCTACTTGGCATGCACCCAGAAAAAGAAGGTCGCCTTGCCGTGGCTGCTGGCCATGCATGAATTGGCCAAATTATGCGCTAAGTATCTTCCTTTTATCCTATTTTATACAGCAGTAATGCAATTCAAATTTCATTTATTTCATGTTTACATGCTATAGCGTTACAGAGTGCAACTTTGTTAGTTATGTATTTGGATGGCTACTCTTAGTATGCACCTGTTCACACCCATTTTCTTTTCGGAAGTGATGGTCAGTCTTTTGTTATTTATGAAGGGGTTCCTCCATCATTTACATTACATTTATCTATGGATTCCCCGTATATTCTCATATTTAGAATCCCCATATAACGAGTATTAATCCCATTTACAGACATCTTGTCATTTCTCCGTTTTATTGCTGTATTATCTATGTAGGAATAATATCCTCTAATACATTTCATTTCTTCATCATTATTTTAGAAACAACTGAGCTGTCGAATCCTAACAATGGAATTAGTGAGATCCCGGAGATCCAAGAATCCGTAAGTATCATAGAGGGGGATGCGTGTGTGTCATCAGATCATGGGGTGTGAATGACTCGTCCAGTATTATCCCCCATACAACCATGGTACGTCTCTATTCTAAGTGTAGATGACCCTATGGTGTTAATTACATGTGAATTACAGGGAATCTGTCACCAGGTTTATGCTATTTGGTCTGAGAGAAGCATGATGCAGGGACAGAGACCCTGATTCCATGTGTTGATTACTTTACTCGGTGGAGCAGTTGTGATAAAATCACTATTTTTTTCTGCTGCAGAGCTCTGAATGCTGAGTCTTGTATAACCCCGCCCACACCATTGATTGGCAGCTTTCTGTGTACACTGTGCATAGGCAGAAAGCTGCTAATCAGTGGTGGAGGCAGGGGTACAGAGCAATAGGACTACCTGGCTAGACAGATAGTCTTCTAGTGATAATCTACTGATTTTATTGAAACAGCCACACACAGCCTAGTAAGTAACACATCACTGGAATCAGGGTCTCTGCCCCTACATCATGGTGCTTTCAGAATACATAGCAAACACCTGGTGACAGATTACCTGTAAGTCCTCCTCTGTGTGATCTCCCACATTATCCAGAATGTTATAGTAATGTATGATGACCGTTGCAGGGCGGCTCCAGGATTTCGTGGGCCCTGGGCGAAAGAGTCTCAGTGGCCCCTTTAACACATACCACGATTCATGATGCACAGATACCGCAGATAAATATATATATATATATATATATATATATATATAGTACAAGGCCGAAGATTTCACTTCTTACATTACATGAGCGATATCTATTGTAAATTCCACAATAACTCAGAAAGCGGCGAATCCTCACAGCTCACAGTGCAGACCGGACAGTAATGTCCTCCACACAGTATAATGGCACCACATAGTCCTCTATACCGTATTATGAGCTCCATATATTGCTCCATATAGAATAATGGACCCCATAAAATGCTCCACGCAGGCTGTGCCCCCATATAATGCCCCATGCAGGCTGTGACCCCACACATAATGCCCCATGCAGGCTGTGCCCCCCACATAATGCCCCATGCAGGCTTTGACCCCCCACATAATGCTCCATGCAGGCTGTGACCCTCACATAATGCCCCATGCAGGCTTTGACCCCCCACATAATGCCCCATGCAGGCTGTGCCCCCCCCACATAATGCCCCTTGCAGGATGTCCCCCTCCCACATAATGGCCCATGCAGGATGTCACCCCCCATATAATTCCCCATGCAGAATGTCCCTCCCACATAATGCCCCATGCAGGCTGTGCCCCCCACATAATGCCCCATGCAGGCTGTGCCCCCCCACATAATGGCCCATGCAGGATGTCACCCCCCATATAATTCCCCATGCAGGATGTCCCCTCCACATAATGCCCCATGCAGGATGTCCCACCCCACATAATGCCCCATGCAGGATGTCCCCCACACATAATGCCCCATGCAGGATATCCCCCCCACATAATGCCCCATGCAGGATGTCACCCCCCATATAATTTCCCATGCAGGATGTCCCCCCCCCACATAATGCTCCATGCAGGATGTCCCACCTCACATAATGACCCATACAGGATGTCACCCCCCATATAATGCCCCATGCAGGATGTCACCCCCCCATATAATGCCCCATGTAGGATGTCACCTCTCACCCCATATATTGGCCCATGCAGGATGTCACCTCTCACCCCATATAATGCCCCATGCAGGATGTCACTTCTCCCCCCATATAATACCCCATGCAGGATGTCACTCCCCCCATATAATGCCCCATGCAGGATGTCACCCCCCATATAATGCCCCATGCAGAATGTCACCTCTCACCCCATATAAAGCCCTATGCTGGATGTCACTCCCCCCCCCATATAATGACCCATGCAGGATGTCACTTCTCCCCCTCATATAATACCCCATGCAGGATGTCACCCCCCTATATAATGCCCCATGCAGGATGTCCCCCCCATATAATGCCTCATGTAGGATGTCACCTCTCACCCCATATAATGCCCCATGCAGGATGTCACTCCCCCCCATATAATGCCCATTGCAGGATGTCACTTCTCCCCCCCATATAATACCCCACGCAGGATGTCCCTACCTCCCCCCCATATAATGCCCCATGCAGGATGTCACTTCTCCCCCCATATAATGCCCCATACCTCCATACATAAAAAAAAATCAAATGCTCACCTCACTGCTCACCAGCTGTGGAGAGGTAAGTATTGTGCCGGCCGTGGTCCTGGGCAAGCATTGAGGGGGGGGGGAGCAAGGCCCGCCTACTCAGGGCCCCGGCACTTGCCTGGGTGTGCAGGGTGCTAGCGCCAGGTCTGCCCAGCGTCCGGTTTGTATCCTCCCAACATCATATCAGTGTAAATCATCTGGGACATAATATGGGGGGAGAAGTTTTTGCATCTGTAACTTTTTTCCTGCATCTTCAATAAATCAGTATTATTTCTTATTCTTTTATAGAGCGTGATGGATTCATTGGTTCCGGCGAGAAAGCCGCATATGACCGACTATGAAACTTCCAAACTCATCAGCAGTGGAAATTTTGGGTGAGATTTCTGTTGCCATAATCCACATTTCTCAGGGTTCCCTATGACAATGCTTCTGCCCCTGCACTCTGCCATTCAGTGTTATCATAGGGAAATTATGTGATCTGTAGCAAATCAAACTGTAAGGAAAGCGATTTAAATAATATAATTACATATAATATAATATATAATAATATAATATTATTACATTCGCCTGTGCTAGACTCTCATCTGTTCTTATGCTGCCTCCTCCACCTGAGCTTTTCTGCTCTCCACTCTGATCTTTGTTTTGATGGGGGGGGCTCCATTATGAAGCTGATCAGAGAAGTTGGCTACACATGGTCACATGAAGGGTGACACCATATTGACGTCAATGACATCTACACCCTCCACCATGACCATGTGGGCCCAATCACTGGCCTCAGCAGCAGAAGAGAGCCCTGGAGCACATTCATTTTGGACCAATTTTATTTGCACTAAATTGTATTTGGTCAGTTATAGCGAATCTGCCCAAAGAGAATTTCAGTAGATTCTCGTATCTATAATGTGACCTGGGTGATGGCTCCGGCAGAAGTGGCATTGTGGAGACCTCCAATAGGTGATCTATGTAGTGCTATTTTATGTATTTCTAGATGTGGATTTATAGTGTCGGCCAGACTTCTAGTATTAAACATATGCAAATTGTCTCTTCTGAGAGGAAGCAAACTAGAACTCCACCTATAGGAAGTAGCAATCCTAAAAGTCAATATCGACCCTTTAACAAGCCTTGTCACATGACTTAGGATAATAGCCAAAACCAAAATCTCAATTTGCAGGAACTGTGTTCTGGGGTACTGCCCCTCTTCAGTGCAAAGTGTGAGATATGGTTTGACTGGGTGAGAGGTGTCTGACCGGTATCCAAGGGGTTGACATTTCTCCTTGCGGACATGAGGAGACTTTTAAGCCACAATGCTCCTCTGGGAAATAGGATTGCTACTTCCCATAGGTGGCACTAGGGTGCTAGTTCTCTTCCTCTCTGAAAAGAGACAATTTGCATATTTCCCAGAAGAGCATTGCAGCTTAAAAGTCTCCTCACCTTGACATGCTTAACATGGCTTTTTCCGCAAGGAGAAACGTTACCGCTTGGATCCCGGTCAGATGCCTCTTACCCAGCCAAACCATATCTCACACTTTGCACTGATGAGTGCTTGTACCCCAAAACATAGTGTCCGAAAATTGAGATTTTGGTTATGGCTATTATTCCATGTCATGTGATAAGGCTCGTTAAAGGGTCGATATTGACTTTTAGGATTACTACTTCCTATAGGTGGCACTAGAGTTCTAGTTCTCTTCCTCTCTGAAGAGACAATTTGCATATTTCCCAGAGGATCATTGAGGCTTAAAAGTCTCCTCACCTTGACAAGCTTAACATGTCACTCTCCGCAAGGAGAAATGTTACCAGGATACCAGTATTAAACATATAATGATTTCTATATATGGATTATTAATAAGGATTTATTATAACCGATGGATTCTCCTTCTCTCCAGGGCCGTCTACTTAGTGCATCATAAAGACTCACACCAGACCTTTGCTATGAAGAAAATGGCTAAGCGGAACCTAAATACTGCACAGAGATTGGAATGGGCCTTTCTGGAGAGGGACATCTTAACATTTGCTGATTGTCCCTTTGTGGTCTCCATGCTCTGCTCCTTTCCAACTAGATCTCACCTGTGTATGGTCATGGAGTATGTAGGAGGTAAGACACATCTATTGTATTATATTCAGCCCATGTCTGCTTTCATCTTATCACTGCTCATATCATTAGGACATTGTTGGTTACTTCCCCACAGAGCATTTACTATAGGTTATCTATTACCAAGATGCTCGTAAATTCATTGATCTTGGTGCAGGGGCGCTATGGGGCTCATCAGTCGGAGGGGGTCTGTCGACGCTCAGCAGTGGGCAGCATCCCTCCACCTGTCATCACAATTTCAGCGGTATTTGCTTCTTCAAGGAGGTGGGGCTGGTGGGGGCAAAAATACTGAGTAGGTGGCTAGTAGGGGCCAAAATACTGAAAGGGGGCCGTATGACTAGATATGGGGGGACTGTGAATGCTGAGTGGAGGTCATCATATTAAGTGGGGTGCTGTGGGGGTCCTCACTCTGTATGGAGGCCCCCATTCTGTGTGGGGACATCATACTGAGTGGGGAGTTATGCGGACCATTATATTGTGTGAGGGACTGTGGGAACCATTATCCTGAGTGGGAGGGTTGCTGTGGGTGCCATCACACGAGTAGGGGGTTGTGGCTGGCCTCCTTCTAAGTGGTGGCCTCCTTAGGAGGATTCACTGTGGGGATACCATACTCATTGAGTGTGGGTGTGGGCATTTTTGGGAGCATCATACTCTAAAATGGCCATAAAAGTTGTATTGCTGGTGAGAACACCAAGCTGCTTCAACAGGGATATAAATATATTTCTTTTTTATTTTTTAGGGTGGGGGGCAATTACAACTTTTGATATGGGGTCTTGTGATTTCTATGTACGCCACTATCTGTGTGATCTCCCCAGGATGTTTCCGCTCACTGCTCATTATACATCATGGTTATCTGCTCGTGGTATATCATGGTCATCTGCTGTATAAACCCCTCACTGGTCATATTTCCTTTCTTCTATAGGTGGAGACTGTGGGACCCTTCTAAGCACCAGGGGTCCTTTCTCTGTCCCCATGGCCCGCTTGTACTTTGCAGAGGCGGTACTTGCCGTGGAATACCTGCATAGTTACGGTGTGGTGCACAGAGACCTGAAGCCGGAAAAGTAAGTGCCCCCGTAGTATAATAAAGTGGGGAAAGTTGTCATTTATTATCATTCAGTCTGTGAGGCTAAAACCATCTTCTCTTTTGCAGCCTCCTGATTACATCTACTGGACATATTAAAGTTACCGATTTTGGGATTTCAAAACTTGGTCTAATGATACCGAAAACTAACACCTACAAGGAATTAGCAGTGGACATCTCCAGAGAGTTCCAGGACCGTGAGGTCAGCATCACCTACAAGAACTTAGCTTGTTATTTGCAAATCTCATCACACTATTGTCTCTTCTCTACGTTCTTCCTTTCTAGAGAACTTTTCCACTAATATTTTATCTTCTGCATTGTGTTTTAACGATGATAACTTGTCATAATAATTGTTTCATCGATTCTCATCTCTATGTTCTGTTGGTTTCCAGTTCTGTGGCACCCCATGTTACATAGCCCCAGAGATCATCCTGAAAGAAGGCTATGGAAGACCTGCTGACTGGTGGTCATTGGGGATCATCCTGTATAAATTCCTGCTGGGATGTGTACCATTTGATGCTGATTCCCTCACTGAGCTTTATAAAAGGGTTGTCATTGGTGAGTAGAATAATCCGATCATTGCGTTGATTGGTTACATTTGTTTAGTTATTTCCTTTGCTTTATGTTACAGTCCAGTAAAGAGGTTTTATTTTCTGTAATTTTCTATGTAACAGGAGAACTAATTTGGAATTGTGATCGCGCTCCACCCCTGGATGCTCAGAATCTCATCACTGAGCTGCTCAGAAGAAATCCTGTGCGTAGACTTGGGACAGGTAACAGATATAGTAGTATTAATATTCCCTTATTAGACCAAGGACATATCGCTCATGTCCATGAAGATCAGCATTTCTCTATCAGCTCATCTACTGTATTTCTAGTTCTCCACACTAAGACTTTCAGTTTATTTCCTTCATGTCGGCTCAGTTTTGTCATTAGTTCAGATTACGATAAACTGTTCAGATATGGAGCCATCCCTGACTATGTCCGCATCACTTTTGTTTTTCTTTTTCTAGGAGGAGCATTTGAGATCAAGGTTCATCCATTCCTGAGTGACTTGGACTTTGACAACATTCTGAGCCAGGAGCTGGAGTATGTTCCTCAGCTTGTTTCAGACGCAGACACCAGCTTATTTATCAGTAAGTAGAAGGAGACGTCATCTAGACTAAGCGACTGTTTGTCTCATCTTCCCTAATATGTGATCATCTGTTCCCATTAATATTAGTGATAAATAGTGACTGTGTTATACTGACAACCTCTAATAATACTTCATTACCTATTTCTTGTAGATCATTCTGATATAAACAAACATCTGGTCTCAAAGGATGAGGAAGGCACAAGTGAGAACAATGAGAGCCTTGACTTCCAAAATTTTACGTCATCTTCTGAAAAGCTTTGTAAAGTAAGTATGTGATTAATAAATCCAAAACATGTAAAAAAAATGTAAAACAACTCTAAAAGTACATAAAAAAAATATTTTATATCTTATTTTTATCCGTATTTAGCTCTGTATCATCGCTACCAGGATGGTGAACAATGAGGATCCCAATGCCCCTCCAGAGTATACACCAGAAACCAACACAAACATCTCAGAAATGTGAGTAGATTATAAAGGGTCATTACTTCATTACTGGGAGTTCCAGGCTGATCTATGTACACAACACCAAATATAGGACATAAATATCAGAATATCAAATGCAGCATTCACCGCTTCATGGTTAACGGTCATTGTACTTTTGGCTTCAGAAAATGCAGAAGATAACAGCCCATAATTGTGGCAGGTCATGCATTTTTAGCACTGCCTACTCTGTAGGAGAGCTGCAGTATTACTTGCCAGCCATTCTTGGTAGTTGTGTTCTGATCCATGGAAGGTAGTTTTGAGCAGAAAACCTTCCCCACTATGACAGTCATATGTCCTATTAGGCCTTATAGTCAGTGTTCTTATAGTGAGACAACCCATTTTATACTGTGTTTACTTACGATTTACATGTTTTTCTTCTTCAAACAGGCAGAAAGAATCTGTTCCTGTATGTAATACAGACGATGCTGTTACCATCTTGCCACCCTCGTCCCCATTGCCAGGTATGTACATGTCTACAGCACCAACAATGTGAATGTTGACTTCAAGGCTCAAATATTTCCACATGGTTTTTCTGGTCTACTATGTTATCCATGTTTCATGGATCTCAGCTATGTTGACCATGGGTTCGTACTGTATCCCTATTTCCCTAATTTTGTACAGGAGTTTTTTTTCATGTATTCTGTATATTACGTTGCATCATCTATTAACCTAGTGAGATATAGCGACTGTGTTATACTGACACCCTCTAACAATCCTTCATTACCTATGTCTTGTAGATCACTCTGATGAAAACAACCATCTGATCTCAGAGGATAAGGAGGGCACAAGTGAGGACGATGAGAACTTTATCTTCCGAATATTTGCATCATCATCTTCTGAGAGGCTTTCTAAAGTAAGTATGTGATCGATAAATCCAAAATATGTACAAAAAAAGGATCTATAAAATTAAAAAGTATGTATATTTAATAACTTATTGTTATCCACATTTAGCACTCTACCACCACTAACGGGATGGTGAACAACGAGGATCCCAAGGCCCCTCCAGAGTGTACACCAGAATCGAACACAAACATCTCAGAAATGTGAGTAGATTATGGGGTCATTACTGGGAGCTCCAGGCTGATATATGTGCACAACACCAAATATAGGACATAAATACCATAATATCAAATGTAGCATCCACCGCCCCATGGTTATGGGTCATTGTGCTTTCAGCTTTCGGAATTGTTGGAGATAACAGCCCATAATTGTGGCCGGTCATGCACTTTTAGTGCTGCCCTCACTGTAGGAGAGATGTAGTATGAAATGCCGGCCATTCTTGGTAGTTGTTTTCCTCTCAGCTCTCTATAAAAGGTAGTCTTGAGCAGAAGACCTTCCCCACTATGACAGTCATATGTCCTACTAGGCCTTATAGTCGGTGTTCTTCTAGTGAGACAACCCCTTTTATACGGAGTTTACTTGAGATTTACATGTTTTTCTTCTTCAAACAGGCAGAAAGTATCTGTTCCTGTATGTAATACAGACGATGCTGTTACCATCTTGCCACCCTCGTCCCCATTGCCAGGTATGTACATGTCTACAGCACCAGCAATGTGAATGTTGACTTCAAGGCTCAAATATTCCCACATGGTTTTATACAATACTATAGGTCTCTTATGTTATCCATATTATGACAAAGCAGATCCTATAAGAATATATTGTTACTGATTTTTTTTTTAATTTTTCATCAGAATTTCCATCTCATGAAGAAAGAAAATCGGCAATAAATCTGAGTATGGAGCAACAAAACTCAGAAAATGGAAAAAATGGGAAAAAGAGACGAGGTAAGTGTGAGAATCAACTCCATGTTGTGTGATGTCAGTGAGAATAATTCATGTGGAGTAGATGTCATCTGTCAGTGATGGGATTGTCACATGTATGATTGCTGACAATGACCCCTGACCTCTGTATGATAATATTCCTCTGCCGTCCGGCCACAGTGACTGCACAGCATTATCATGTAATATGGAGTCCCATCACTTACATTATATTTATTTCTCTTCTCATAGGTTCCATCTTCCGCCGGATCTTATCATCCTGCCGGCGTGGATTATCCAGGGCTGCTCGCGCATTTGCATGCTGTCACTGTTGCCCTAAAACCATCTAAAAGACGGGACACCTAAGCATCCAGCGCCCTGAAGTCCAGCAGATCCATCATCACTGCTGGAGCTGTATAGAAGGACCTTCACCATCTACCTGTGGCCTTCTGACTGGTCAACCTGGACAAGTTTCAGTAACGCCTCTGTCATCGGGCTCCGCGGTATTCATACTGCTCGTCTGACGTGTCATTTACTGATCACCTGGTATCTGACCTCGGCTATCTTCCTGACTTTGATTTATTCTATTGACAATGTTCACGATTTTATTCATCCCATTATTAATTAAAAAAAAGTAAAATCTGTTACTGTTGCTCTGATTCCTTTTTGTCTTGAATTCACAAATACTTGTAACTCACTAATTGCTCTTCTTCTCACTAAATGTATTTCTCATTATCCTTAATGCAGCAGTCAGTCTCATATTTCTGTCCAGCAATTACACTGGTGCATCCACCCTGTACCAGTCATTACACTCATCCACAAACCTCTCCACACTGCTGCACAGTCCTGCATCTCTACCATATCTACACTCCAATGAGCTAAGATTAACATCCTCCATAATCAGGACCTCCCACTCTCATGTCCAAGACATTTTCTCTGCTGCACCAGCTCTCAGGAGTGCACTACTGCAGGCAATCAGGTTCATTCCCACTATCAGAGATTTTAAGTGTGCAGTAGAAACAGATTATTTGTGGCAGGACTGTCAAATCACCTCACTATTCTAAGTTTTTCCTACAGCACTCAGTAGCACTTAATATTTGTACATATACAGATAATGGTTGGTGACTGGTTCATGCAGCCTTAATTCCACAAAGATAGAAATAAAAGGTCAACATGTTTCATACATCCAAACCATCCTTAATCATGGCAGAAAAACATAATTTTAAGTTCCCACTATGAATATTTGGTGAGATATCACAGCTGTGTATTTTCACAGCACAAAGAACGCATCTTACAGATCAGCAAATCACAGTGTGCTGACGCTTAGTGTTGTAGTTTTGAACAACACCATTCATTTTATCATATAATGTGTTGAAAAATGAGAAAAAATGCCAGGTTTGGGTTCCTTCATTTTACAGTGTGTATTGTGTTGTAAAAACAAACTGACAAAATGATTCAGAGTCAGTAGTACGATTACTGTGATACCAAACTTATAAGGTTTATATATATATATATATATATATATGTATATATATATATATATATATATATATATATACAGTACAGACCAAAAGTTTGGACACACCTTCTAATTTAAAGATTTTTCTGTATTTTCATGACTATGAAAATTGTACATTCACACTGAAGGCATCAAAACTATGAATTAACACATGTGGAATTATATACTTAACAAAAAAGTGTGAAACAACTGAAAATATGTCTTATATTCTAGGTTCTTCAAAGTAGCCACCTTTTGCTTTGATGACTGCTTTGCACACTCTTGACATTCTCTTGATGAGCTTCAAGAGGTAGTCACCGGAAATGGTCTTCCAACAGTCTTGAAGGAGTTCCCAGAGATGCTTAGCACTTGTTGGCCCTTTTGCCTTCACTCTGTGGTCCAGCTCACCCCAAACCATCTCGATTGGGTTCAGGTCTGGTGACTGTGGAGGCCAGGTCATCCGGCGTAGCACCCCATCACTCTCCTCCTTGGTCAAATAGCCCTTACACAGCCTGGAGGTGTGTTTGGGGTCATTGTCCTGTTGAAAAACAAATGATGGTCCAACTAAACGCAAACCGGATGAAATAGCATGCCGCTGCAAGATGCTGTGGTAGCCATGCTGGTTCAGTATGCCTTCAATTTTGAATAAATCCCCAACAGTGTCTCCAGCAAAGCACCCCCACACCATCACACCTCCTCCTCCATGCTTCACGGTGGGAACCAGGCATGTAGAGCCATCCGTTCACCTTTTCTGCATCGCACAAAGTCACGGTGGTTGAAACCAAAGATCTCAAATTTGAACTCATCAGACCAAAGCACAGATTTCCACTGGTCTAATGTCCATTCCTTGTGTTCTTTAACCCAAACAAGTGTCTTCTGCTTGTTGCCTATCCTTAGCAGTGGTTTCCTAGCAGCTATTTTACCATGAAGGCCTGCTGCACAAAGTCTCCTCTTAACAGTTGTTGAAGAGATGTGTCTGCTGCTAGAACTCTGTGTGGCATTGACCCGGCCTCTAATCTGAGCTGCTGTTAACCTGCGATTTCTGAGGTTGGTGACTCGGATAAACTTATCCTAAGAAGCAGAGCTGACTCTTGGTCTTCCTTTCGTGGGGTGGTCCTCATGTGAGCCAGTTTCTTTGTAGCGATTGATGGTTTTTGCAACTGCACTTGGGGACACTTTCAAAGTTTTCCCAATTTTTCGCACTGACTGACCTTCATTCCTTAAAGTAATGATGGCCACTCGTTTTTCTTTACTTAGCTGCTTTTTGCTTGCAATAATACAAATTCTAACAGTCTATTCAGTAGGACTATCAGCAGAGTATCGACCAGACTTCTGCACAACACAACTGATGGTCCCAACACCATTTATAAGGCAAGAAATCCCACTTATTAAACCTGACAGGGCACACCTGTGAAGTGAAAACCTTTTTCGGTGACTACCTCTTGAAGCTCATCAAGAGAATGCCAAGAGTGTGCAAAGCAGTCATCAAAGCAAAAGGTGGCTACTTTGAAGAACCTAGAATATAAGACATATTTTCAGTTGTTTCATACTTTTTTGTTAAGTATATTATTCCACATGTGTTAATTCATAGTTTTGATGCCTTCAGTGTGAATGTACAATTTTCATAGTCTTGAAAATACAGAAAAATCTTTAACCGAGAAGGTGTGTCCAAACTTTTGGTCTGTACTGTATATATATATATATATATATATATATATATATATATACAGTGTTTAGCATAAATCAGTACACCCAAATAGATTTGTCAGCAAACCTGTAGTTTCCTTTCAGAATCATCATTTTATATGGGATACCATACTACAAAATACTCTCGCAAATTTGAGCCATTGAATGCAAACAAGATTTGGTATTTTGCAGACCCCAAAAAAGTAATTTTCTTAAC
Organism: Phyllobates terribilis; assembly: GCF_046119375.1. Lineage (NCBI taxonomy): Eukaryota > Metazoa > Chordata > Amphibia > Anura > Dendrobatidae > Phyllobates > Phyllobates terribilis. The sequence continues at coordinate 265,021 of NW_027363161.1, read as the reverse complement.
AAACTCATTCAAGATCATGTTTCAAAAATGAGAACATCCCAGTAACAGTCTTAAGAGAAAAGCTAAGTTTAGACAACAAAATTCTAATTAACAAGAACTGAACCACAGGTAAGTGTAATTATTCATTAAACAGATGTCCAGCAGACAGGTGTCTGTAAAAGGAAGTTACTTAATAAAGAAAACTCCTTCCCATTTCATGCTATCAGCAATGGCACCACATAGAAGGGAAATGTCACAAAACCTGAGAAAGAAAATAATTTCTTTGCAATAAATGTAAAGTCTACAAGAAGATCAGCAAAACTTTACTTATCAGTCAGAATACTGTAGCAAAAGTGATGCAAAACTATAACAAAGATGGAACTGCAACCATCTTACAGAGACGTCCAGGCCGACTATGGAAGTTAACACCTAAACAAAAGCGTCCTCTGATGAGAAGGGTAAGTGGTACCACATAGAAGAGAAATGTCACAAGACATTTCTGAGAAAGAAAATAATTTCTTTACAAAAAATGTGAAGTCTACAAGAAGATCAGCAAAGCTTTTCTTATCAGTCAGATGGAAGTTAACATCTAAACAAAAGCATCTTCTGATGAGAAGAAAATCGACAGGCAAATTCATTGCTATTAGCTGAAGAAGTAGAAAGCCAAACTAGGGTGAGTGTTTTCCATGACACGACACGGTGTACACTGCAAATGAATGGCATTCATGAGTGTCCTCCACAAAGGAAGCCTCTCTCCCTTAAAGCCCATGAACAATAAAAGTCCGTCTACAATTTGCCAGGGTCCATGCTTAAAACTATGAGGACTACCGGGACTCTATACTGTGTATGTGCATCTTATGTGTATGTCCGTATTTTATGTTTGTGTGCACTATGTATATGTGACGCGCCCTGGGCCTATGTGAGGTAGCGTTGCGCACGCAGGGACTACCCGGAGCCGGATCTGATAGGGGTAGTAGTCTCGTGGCGGTGACCCGGTCCGTGCCCAGGGAGTCAGACTAAGTGGCGGTATATTAGCAGTAGATGTAGGATGACTACGCCACCCGTTGAATGCAGCTATGGAGCTGCCGCTGCAGGGCAGACCGCTGAGGCCGGTGGAAGGATGGTGCAGCGTGGATGGTATAACCCCCAACGGGAGGGGTATGGCCTCAGGGCAGCCGACGTGGAAGATGGGGGTAGCAGGAACCACTCAGAGACGATGCGGTGTAGTTCAGGGTCTTTACTGGTGACAAAGACAGACCCTCCCGGAGTACTTGCTAGCGATCGGGGCCTGGTCAGTCCTTGAGCAGATGGGATCTCCCCTGGCCAGGTGGAGTTGTAGGCCTTCCCAACTAACTGTACTCTTGTGGCTACCTTGCTAGAGGCGGGTAAAAGTAGCCCACGTCCCTGAGTGTACCGTGTGGTGCTCACCCGTATGGCCGGTGACTCGGGGCCTTCTAGTGCCTTCCGCTCCACGACGGCGGTGCTGGTCCCACGCGTGTGACCGTGCCTTCGGGTTTCTGGGCCAGAGGACTTGAAATCCCCTGCCGGACGGTTTCTGCTGCTGGGTAAGGGTTAGTCCCCACAGCCTCGGACTCCGGGTCCGGTGATAACTTCTCAGTCAGGGCGAGCTCTGCAGCTGCCAGCCCCTGACTCCTTGTAGCACTGCTCCCACAGAGCTCCTGTTGTTTCTTCCTATGCTGCTTCTCTTCTCTGTCTCTACTTCTGGCATGGCCCGGGAGCTGGGCCCAGCCGGAGCCACAGCTCCCTGTCCGCCCTCCTGGCTCAACTCTCCCTTTGAACTCTCTAACCCTGCCTCAGCCCCAGGTTTATATAGGGGAAGTCCTTCCCCTCCCAGGACTGGGCAGGAGGTGTGGCATGCATAGGATTCCTGACCAAGAGACCTCCCACCTGCTCTCAGACATAACATTGCTGTTACTGTGGAAACCAGACCCCTGGGGTGCCACATATGCATACGTTAAAATGTGTATAGAGTATTAGCATGTGCAAATTTTATATGTGTGCCTAATATAAATATACATGGAAATGTATATGTAGGTGGTGCCTGATGGAGGGTGGGGGGCCCAGATCAGAAGTCCTGATTAAGGGCCCTTCACTGTCATTGTCTGCCCCTTATATAAACAGTAAAATCCTCTTTAATAACTGGACTTCCATTGGGGTGGACTTCTCATAGATGGCCAGTATGCATACTATATTGTGAATCTGGGCATCTCTCACAGAAAATCTGATCTGGATATGAGGGTGGTCTTCTATAAGCGGTGATGTTTTGGAGAGATTTAGGGAAAAGTCCCAATTCTTATCCATCGATCTGGTAATTTGAGTAAAATATTTGTGTTGATAACTGATCACAAAGTCACAAAATATGTAAGATTTGGCATAACCTGGTTCATTTTTCAAAAAGTTATGCTCAATTTTTTTAGCACCAAGTTTTGTTGCTTTTTGGTAGACTTACACTAACTTAGTATATTGTGTGAGAATTAAATGAATTATGAATTAGTTGGCGCATTTTACCACACTCTGGGGGTCCCTGACAGTCCTTCTTTACCGGCCCTGTAGTGATGCCAATGTAAACTTCCAAGTGACCGCGCAGTCAATCACTGTCACGAATGCAGGACAACCTATGATTAGCTAATTTTTGGGAAATCCTTATAACAAAAGGGGATTGAAAATATTTACAATTATTTTAAAAGCATTAAAAAAAAAACAGACCCAATACTTATAATTAGTTTGTTGAAAGTAGTCTAATTAAAGGGAGCTGAAAGGATTAGAGATTATGAACCCGATTCACCAGTGTTTTTGCCAGAAAACTGGCATAAAGCTCTTGAAAAGTTGCAAAGTTTTGTGACTTTTCCCATTTTCACATAATTTTAACTTCTTTAAAGCCCAAGACGTACTGATACGTATCTGCGCCCTGGGACTTAAGAGCCTGATATGTATTAGTACATCTTTGCGATCGCGCCCGCACACAGGCTGTGCGGGCGTGATCGCCGCCGGGTGTCAACTGATTGTCACAGCTGACACCCGGTGCTATGTGCTGGGAGAGGTCCCGCACATTAACCCCCGCAATGCTGCGATCGAAGTCGTTCGCAGCATTGCGGGGGCAAGGGGAGGTGATCGGGATAGTCACCTCTCCTGCCGGTTTCCAGCAATGTGTGCCGCGGCTTCCCGGATGTTGCCATGATGACCCGATTCACTGAGGGGTGCAGTTTTAAAAATGGTGTCACTTTTGGGTATTTTCAGTCATAAAGACCCCTCAAAGTGACTTCAAATGTGATGCGGTCCCTAATAAAATGGTTTTGTAAATTTTGTTGGAAAAATGAGAAATCGCTGGTCAATTTTAACCCTTATAGCTCCCTAATAAAAATAAATTTGGGTTCCAAAATTGTGCTGATGTAAAGTAGACATATGGGAAATGTTATTTATTAACTTTTTTTGTGTGACATATCTCTCCGATTTAAGGGCATAAAAATTCAAATTTTGAAAATTGCAAAATTTTCAACATTTTCGCCAAATATCTGTTTTTTCACAAATAAACACAAGTGATATCGAAGAAATTCTACCACAATCATAAAGTACAATATGTCATGAAAAAATATTCTCAGAACCAGGGGGATCCGTTGAAGCGTTCCAGAGTAATTACCTCATAAAGTGACAGTGGTCAGGATTGTAAAAATTGGCCTTCTCATTAACGTGCAAACCACTTTGGGTTGTAAAGGGGTTAAGGACTCTACTTGCATATACAGTCATGGAGGAAAGTGCTGGCACCCTTGAAATTGTTTCAGAAAATTACACATGTTTTATTACACGCATGTTTATTTCCTTTGTGTTTATTGGAACAACACAAAAAAACTGAGAAAAAAAAGGCAAATTGGACATAATTTCACACAAAACTCCAAAAATGGGCCGGAATACATATATATATTTTTGATGGGACAACACTGAAGATGCGACACTTTGATACAATGTACAGTAGTCAGTGTACAGCTTGTTTAACTGTAAATTTGGTGTGCCTGCAAAATAACTCAACACACAGCCATTAATGTCTAAACCGCTGGCAACAAAAGTGAGTACACCCCTAAGTGTGTTCTCAGCTGATGTTATTTGTTGGTTTTTCTTTGCATCCCGAACAATTTTCTTGGCAGTTGTGGCTGAAATTTTTGTTGGTCTACCTGACTGTGGTTTGGTTTTTACAGAGCATCTGATTTTCCATTTGTTAATCACAGTTTGAACACTGCAGACTGGCATTATCAATTCCTGGGATATCTTTTTGTATCCCTTTCCTGTGTTATACTCTTTTTGCCTCCCTTTCCTGTGTTATACAGTTCAACTACCTTTTCCCGTAGATCCGTTGATAATTCTTTTGCTTTCCCCATCTCAAAATCCAGAAAAGTCAGTGGCTGGATCCCAGAAACTCACTCAGCTTTATGCACACACACTGATTACAAGCAAACAGGTCATAGGTGAGGATGTTACCTTTAGTAGCCATTCAAACCCATTTGTGTCAAATTCTGTGCATGTTATCAGGCCAAAATCACCAGGGTATGTGAACTTTTTGATCAGGATTATTTGGATGTTTTTGGTTGTCATTAGTGATGAGCGAGCACTAAAATGCTCGAGTACTCGTTGCTCGGGTCGAGCAAATTGAAATACTCGGGTGCTCAACCCGAGCAATGAGCCCAATATAAGTCTAGGGGAAACTTGAGCATTTTTCAGGTGGCTCCCCACGGCGGTCTGCAGAGGGCCTAAAAATTACCCAAATCGATGGGAACTGTGCTCAAATGACATGGGAACAACATGGGGAAGACCCCTGGAAGCATCTCTGACTCCCAGAACACTGCTGTCAACAACGTCGTCAGAGTATTACGCCACTTTTACGGCGTAAGGAACATCCTTTCCAGGGTGATGACTTGTATATAAGGCAAAATAAATAAACAAAAACAAAAATACTCCTACACACGTAGCATTTTTGACACGTTTTTGCACTTTTGCATTGCTTTCAACCAAGACAAATGCATTCACCAGGAAATGTCATTTTAACATTTTACAACCTTATCTGGCCATGTGGTGTGTGACACATCATCAGACACATGCATACAGTGCTGAAAAGACATGGGAGCAGCAAGGGGAAGACCTCTGGAAACATCTCTGACTCCCAGGTCACTGCCTAAATGTGTGCCCATCATAAGTGATCCTTGACACATGCGAAGATGCCTCCCGCCATGCACCTGTCGTTGCAGACTTGAAACAATCACCGTCCACGTCCTTGTCCCACTGCAGTGTTCAGTTGTCCCTACCCCATTCCTTGGAATGCAAGCACAAGAATGCCGGCAGCCACCCACCCACAGGCTGCAATACTATACTGCCAAATTTCTGACAGCTGCTTGCACTTGAAATGTGGCCTTTTAGGCTCGTGGAGGCAGAAGCTTTTCATAACCTCATGCCGGCGGCGGCCGGGTGTCCATACTCGGTCCCCAGCCGCCACTATATTTCCCGGTATCGCCTCCGCCTTCCACAATCACGGGTCCCATAACATTACCCGTGCCCGCCCCAGTGCACTTACTGGGAAGGACCGCCTAACCACAAACACGTGGACAGGTGAATGTGGCCAGGGACGGTACGGAGCCAGTCCACAACTTTTTTTGCTAAGAGTTGTATTTAGCTCGGTGAAAGGACTGGCATAGAGGGAAACCGTATCTACCCTGCGTGTCATTTCTCCCAGAAAATCCTGTAAATGAGCTTGTTGCAGAAGCAATGGCAGCCCATCCAACATCAACTTGCACTTGTCAATGGTGCTTTGACACACACACATCTTTCTTTGCGCATTTAATTTCTTGAATACAGAGTTGGAAAATGGCCTGATCCGTAATGCGTTTTGAGAAATAACATGCATAAGCATGGCCGATCCGCATTAAAAAAGCAGCCATAGAGTGTCCGGGAACCTTCCCCCACACTTTTCTTAGCCAGGGCTGCTTTTCGGCAGGGTTGGACGGGCCCACCAGAGAACCGGAGACTCCTCCGGCGGGCCCTGGCTTCTCCTTCAGGAGAGTTCATAGTGCCGAGGTGAGGCCATGATGATGATAGAGGCCATCATCTGCTTAGTTTTCTTTTACTTGGAATGCAATTGCAAGTATGCAGCCAGCCACCCACCCACCCACAGACCGCAACACTAAACTGACAGATTTCTGGGCAGCTCTTTGCACTTGAAATATGGCCTTTTAAGCTTGTGGAGGTGGAAGCTTTTCACAACCTCATGCAGGCGGCGGCCGGGTGTCCATACTAGGTCCCCAGCCGCCAGTAATTTTCCCGGTATCGCCTTCGCCTTCCACAAGCACGGGTCCCACAACAGTACCCATGCCCTACCCAGTGCACTTACTAAGAAGGACTGCCTAACCACAAACACGTGGACAGGTGAATGTGGCCAGGGACGGTACGGAGCCAGTCCACAACTTTTTTTGATAAGAGTTGTATTTAGCTCAGTGAAAGGACTGGCATAGAGGGAAACCGTATCTACCCTGCGTGTCATTTCTCCCAGGAAGTCCTCTAAAGCTGCTTGCACTTGAAATGTGGTCTGAACATTACTGCTGGTACTTTTCTGTGGGAATTTTCTTGCCTCCTACCAGCCTGGAATATTTCCAGCAAACTATGGTACAACACCATGGTATTAGCACTGCCCCCAGTACCAGTAGCGAAGCCATCCTCAATTTCCTTCTCTGGAATTTTATTTGGTAGACTGAGTGGCTGCCCAAATAAATTTTCTCACAAAGGAGCTGATGATAGAGTGGCAGTAGGTTCAAGTTTCTCCAGCTTGTTAGATATTAGAGGGTGAACGGCAGCACATTGGATCAGTGGTTAGCACTGAAGTCTTGCAGCACTGGGATCCTGGGTTCAAATCCCAGCAAGGACAACATCTGCAAGAAATTTGTATGTTCTCCCCATGTTTGCATGTGTTTCCTCCTCAGTAAAAATAGAGTGTCCTGGAATCTTCCCACACACTTTTCTTAGCCAGGACTGCTTCTCAGCAGGGTTGGACAGTCCCACCAGAGAATTCTCTGGTGTGCCTTGGCTTCTACCTCAGGAGAGTTCATGATAGCGCTAACTTTGCAGCTGCTATGGGGCTCTTGAGCGGGTGAGAAAGGTTAGCTCTCAGAAACAAATCCTCTGTTGGGCACAATGTTTTTCAATCTGAAACAGCTTCTTAGTGGGAGTTGTATTTCACCACAGCCATATTCTTTAGCTCTGTGAAAGGACTGGCATAGAGGGAAACCTTATCTACCCCGGTTGTCATTTCTCTGTCACCAGGTTCCGCCCATTGTAACACATGACCATGCCTGGCTGTATGTTCAGCGGTGAGAGCCACAGATCAAGCTGCTGTGTTACAGCTTTCAACAACTATGCAGCGCTGGGCGGTTTGTCAATTAAGCATTAAGCATGTTATCTTCAGCACAGCCTGTTGCTGTTTGGCCAAGGCAGTGCTGCAGTGCTGTCAGCTTGTGACTGATGTGGTCATTTCGGAGATGGAGGAGGAGGTACATAAGCTGAACAATGTGATTACATTGAGGTTAAATTGGTGATGCTGTTTTTTATACTAAAGAAAGATCCTATTGTTATGTTTTTTTATGTTATTTTTTATGAAAAATGCATTCACCGGGAAATGTCACTTTAACATTTTACAACCTCATCTGGCAATGTGGTGTCATCAGACACATCCTGTTTTATTTATGATGGAGGGACTCTGAAAGTCATAAAGCCTATTTTTATAGGGACATCAGACGGCCCTTACTATTCTTAAAAGGCCAGCAGTCGGCCCTAGCTATTGTTAGAGAGCCATCAGAGGGCTATGCTTTGTTGTTCCCATTATTAACAAGTGGGTTTCCTATACTGTTATTGCGCATCCAGTGACTGCAAGGGTTGTCAAAAATTTGGACGCAACCTAATACCCCTTTGAAGAGACATAGAGGAGGGTCTCAGTAAAAAAAATTTTCCCATTATAAAGGAGCGGGTCTTCTATAGTGGTAATGCCCATGCTGTGACTGCAAGGGTGGCCAAAATTTTTGAAAAAAAACACTAACAATTTAAAGACACAAAGAGCATGGCCACAGTAACAAGGTACGACATGTTCCCGTTAGAAAGGAGAGGGTCTGCTATACAGTTATAGGGTATGCAGTGAATCCAACGGCTGACAAATTTTAGGAAAAACCCCACTAAGAATTTAAGGACACACAGAGCAGGGCCACAGTAACAAGGTACGACATGTTCCCATTAGAAAGTAGAGGGTCTGCTATACAGTTATAGGGTATGCAGTGAATCCAACGGCTGACAAATTTTAATGAAAAACCTCAATAAGAATTTAAAGACACACAGAGCAGGGCCACAGTAACAAGGTACGACATGCTCCCATTAGAAAGGACAGGATCTGCTATACAGTTATAGGGTATGCAGTGAGTCCAACGGCTGACCAATTTTAGGAAAAAAACGACTAAGAATTTAAAGACACATAGAGCAGGGTCACAGTAACGACAAATTCCCATTAGAAATTCTAGGGTCGGCTATACTGTTATAGGGTATGCAGTGAGTCCAACGACTGACAGATTTTAGGAAAATCCCCACTAAGAATTTAAAGACACACAGAGCAGGGCCACAGTAACAAGATATGACATGTTCCCATTAGAAAGGAGAGGGTCTGCTATACAGTTATAGGGTATGCAGTGAGTCCAACGGCTGACCAAGTTTAGGAAAAACCCACTAAGAATTTAAAGACACATAGACCAGGCCACAGTAATGACAAATTCCCATTAGAAAGGAGAGAGTCTCCCATAGTGTTGGACTATGCAGTGACTGCAAGGGCTGCCAAAAATTTGGAGGCACTTCAATGGCCCTTGGAAGAGACGTGGAGGAGCGCATCATAAATTTTTTTTACCATTAGAAAGGAGCGGGCCTCCTATACTTGTAATGCCATGCACTAAGTGTATGGGCTGACAAACATTTACTCCTGGGGGGTATACATGAACATACTGTATAAAATTTTTTTTTTTCGGGCATCATAAAAATGTAGCGCCCCGAGGGCTCGGCCGCTACAGGGGTATTGCACCTCTGCCAGAGGTGTGATATTCCACTCCCGGGTAAGGATGGAGTATGGACCAGGGTTCAGTTAGCTGCATACAGCACACTCACCCCATTTCCGAGGGACAGCTCAACGGTGCTCCCATTAGACAGAAATGCAGGCACGACAGACCATGTCCCTGGCTGGAGTGGGGAGGGGGTAGGAATACCCAGTGATGTAGGAGCAGATAGGGGTTGGTTCCTGAGCGTAGATAGGAGCCCATTGTTTGCTGGTCACCTGGGCTCATGTTCTAGAGGGCACCATCTTAGAACAGTGTTCAGTCAGAGAGAAGAAGTGACAGAGTGGGGGCCTTGGTTGTCGAACGAAGTGTGCCCTCTGCCTCCAGCGTTTTCAGATGGGAATTTTTTTAATAGTTCCGCAACAAGGGCCTTCTGGTACTGCCTCATTTTTGTACACCTGTCCGCCTCAGGAATAAGAGATATAAAGTTCTCCTTGTAGAGTGGGTCTAAAAGTGTCACCAACCAGTAATGACCTAAAATTTTGAGAATGCGAGGGTCATGGGAAAGGCAGCATAACATAAACTCAGCCATGCGTGCCAGACTACTAACAGGCAAGACTTCCGTGTCCTCACCAAGAGGATGACTGACCATGCTCTCCTCCTCCTCCTCTCTGTCCTCTGCCATCCACGCTGAACAGACGGTATGACAGCTGTGCAGATAGCACCGTCTATAGTGCATGAAACTAGTTCCTGTCCTTCCTCCTCCTCCTCTTCCTTATTGTCACCCAATCCACGTTGGGATGAGATGAGGCTTGGCTGTGTGTAATCACCCTGTATGGTTAATTGCTCCATCTTATCGTGCTCCGCCTCGCCTCAGAGCCGCCACCAGGTTCCGGCCATTGTCACACACGACCATGCCTGGCTGTAGGTTCAGCGGTTTGAGCCACAGATCTGCCTGCTCTTTCAGAGCTGTCCATAACTCTTCAGCATTGTGTGTTTTTTCACCTAAGCATATTAGCTTCAGCACAGCCTGTTGCCTCTTGGCCGAGGCAGTGCTGCAGTGCTTCCAGCTTGTGACTGATGCGGAGATGGAGGCTGAGGAGGAGGAGGAGGCTGAGGAGCATGAGGTGCAGGAGCTGTAGACCGTGGGGGCAACCCTGATTGACCTAGGGCCTGCAATCCTTGGCGTCGGGAGGACGTGTTCCGTCCCAAGGTCCGACTGGGTCCCGGTTTCCACTATTTTAACCCAGTGTGCTATCAGCGAGATGTACCGTCCCTGCCCACAAGCACTTGTCCACGTGTCCGTGGTTAGGTGGACTTTACCGGTAACTGCGTTGTTGAGGTCACGGCTAATGTCTTGGGACACGTGCTTGTGTAATGTGGGGACGGCACACTGGGAGAAATAGTGGCGGCTGGGGACAGAGTACCGAGGGACGGCCGCCACCATCAGGTTGCGGAATGCTTCTGTCTCCACAAGCCTAAAAGGCAACATTTCGAGCCAAGCAGTCGTGAATTGTGAGAATTTAGTAGTGTGGCCTGTGGGACGTTGGCTGCATATTTGCGCTTGCATTCCAAGGACTGGAGTATGAACAACTGAACGCTGCGCTGGGACAAGGACATGGACGTGCTTCCTGATGCTGCTACTTGAGAGTGTGCAATGACAGGTGCAGGGCAGGAGGTATCTTTGCATGCACTATGGACAGGGGATTGGCTTGCATGCACAACAGCAGAAGAAGCAATGGTGCCACCTGTAGACACTGTTCCTGGACCCTGGTGTTCGGCCCACAAAGTCGAGTGCTTTGCTGCCATGTGCCTGATCATGCTGGTGGTGGTCAGGCTGGTCGTTTTGACACCCCTGCTGATGCTGGTCTGGCTCGTGATGCAAATGGCCTTTTTGGAGCTATCGGCAGAGTCTTTAAAAAACAACCAGACTCGGGAAGACCTAACAGTTGTAGTGGCAACTTCCTTCGTGTTGGTGTTACGGGAAACGGTAGCCTGCCTTCTGTCTGCGGCCACCACACTGCTTCTTCCTGCCTGTTGGGGTGCTCTGCCTCCCTCCCCCTGTGTGCTGCTGTCCTTGCTCTGCATGTCCTCCTGCCAGGTTGGGTCAGTTACTATATCATCCACCACCTCGTCTCCCACTTCTGCACCCTGGTACTATTCCTGACTTTCTGCCAATTGTGTCTCACATCGTCCACCTCTTGTCACAGTTTCCCACCGGCGCCTTCGTGTGACCGTGGCTGCTCAAATATTTGGGCATCGCTACACGTGATCTCCTCTTGCCCCGCTTCAAGTGGACCGGGCGAGAGGCCCGAATCCATAAATGGAAAAGTGAACAGCTCTTCAGATTGTCCAAGTGTGGGATAAGTTGTCTCTGGGTACTCGGCATGGTGGGAGGAAGGAGGATCAGGGTGAGGAATATGCGGTCCAGACTCACGGCTACTGAGACTTGACCGTGTGGAAGACAGGGTGGTGCTGGTGGTGGCTAAGTGACTGGAAGCATTATCCGCTATCCAACCAACAACCTTTTGACACTGATCTGGGTTCAATAGTGGTGTGCTGCAGTCCCCTAGAAATTGGGACAGGCAGGTCAGGCGAGAAGATGTGGGTGTTTGTTGTGGCACAATTTCGGCTTGCCCACGGCCTTGTCCTCGGCCTCTGCATGCACCATTACCATCACGTCCAGTTCCCCGTCCCTTGCCACGTGCCTTGCCCATTTTAAATGGAGGATAGTATCTTCCACGCTCACTACAAATGACTGAGTTAGAAGCGAAGTTATATGTGATCGGGGTGATGGAGAAAACAGAGTTTTAAAAACCTGGCCTGTAAGTAAGTAGTGTGAACAGCAAACTGCTGTGAATTGCTTCACTGACACACTGAAAAAATGGAGGCCAGAAATGGCAGTATTTTCTGACAACGTATATGTGATCCGTGTGACGGAGAAAACACAGTTTTAAATAGCTGGATTTCTAGCGCTCTAATATGGAAAGGACCTGGCTATATTCTGCAGTGCCAACAAGCAAATGGCGCAGAAAAACGGTGTTCTCTGGATTGCTTTATAAGCAAATAATGAGGATTAAGATCCAAAGAAAAGTATTCCTCGCCCCTGAGACCTGGGCCTTTGTATAGAAATATCTAACAGCAGCAGAAGGCAGAATTGGAATGGAACCTCTTGTGCTATATGCACTGCAGTCTGCTATATACCCTGCCTGCCTGCCTATATACACTGCCTGCCTGATATCTGTGCAGATGGATTAGTCCTCAAAAGGACTGTTTGTTGAGATGGATATGTGTAATATGCGGTTTTTCTCCCTACACTACCTAATACACAATCAAATCTCTTCCTAACGCAGCATCAGCTCTCCCTACACTGTCTGATCCGGAGTGACTGTGATGAGCATGGCGGCGCCAGGTCTGATATACACCTGATGAAGCTGTGCGGCCAGCCAATCACTGTAATGCCCACAACCAACATGGCTATGGCATTACAGTGCATGGCAGGCAATCCCTGCATGTTCATTGGCTCTGTAAAGAGCGCCAAACATGCAGGGAGGGGACCCGACTTCCCGCCCGACCAACCCGGAAATACTCGGTGAGCGCAGAGCATCTCGAGCAGTGAGATACTCGGGCGAGCACCGAGCAGTAGCGAGCATGCTCGCTCATCACTAGTTGTCATTAAGATTTAAAAAGAGAAAACACAGAAATGTGACAGTAAATGGCTTCACCCAACCAATAACCATGAGTGGAGAAAAAGTGTTTTTGCTATCATTCATTTTCTCTGAAACAAGGCCAAGAAAGCAAAAATTCTGCCGGGGTATGTAAACTTTTGAGCAGAACTGTATATGCGCCAGCCCCAGTGTCTCCTATTCTATGTACTCCAGCCCCAGTGTCTCCTATTCTATGTACTCCAGCCCCAGTGTCTCCTATTCTATGTACTCCAGCCCCAGTGTCTCCTATTCTATATACTCCAGCTTCTTCTGTGATGTATATGCTCTAGCCCCAATGTATCCTGTGATGAATATACGCCAGCCCCAGTGTCTCCTATTCTATTTACTCCAGCCCCAGTGTCTCCTATTCTATATACTCCAGCTTCTTCTGTAATGTATATGCTCTAGCCCTAATGTATCCTGTGATGAATATACGCCAGCCCCAGTGTCTCCTATTCTATATACTCCAGCTCCAGTGTCTTCTGTGACGTAGCTAATGTAGCCCTAATGTCTCTTATGCAGAGGCGTCGCATGATAAAGCAGTGAGACACAAGCTCCCTGCCCTATCACTATCTCTTTCATATGCCACAGATCGCCATAGGCCTGCGGTTAACGAGATGTCAGCATACTCACGCAGGTGGCTCGGTGACATCATTGCATCGCTCTGCTCTGCAGTCCCGCCATGGAAGAGGAGACAGAGGCCGTGATGTAGGGAATCAGGATTAAGTGAGAATAAACGTTATTTTTTTAAATGATCGGGCAGTGGAGCCATCCTACTATATATCTGGAGTAGTGGGTCCATCATACTACATATGGAGTAGTGGGGCCATTATACTATATGTATGTGGGGCAGTGGGACCATCATAGTATATACAGGTGCATCTCACTAAATTAGAATATCTTCAAAAAGTTAATTTATTCCAGTTCTTCAATACTGTTTCAGTATGCTCCACAATCATGAGGAAGACTGCTGACTTGACAGATGTCCAGAAGGCAGTCATTGATACACTCCACAAGGTCCTAGAGTTCCAATTTTCATTTGGAAATCAAGGTCCCAGAGTCTGGAGGAAGAGTGGAGAGTCCACAATCCAAGCTGCTTGAGGTCTAGTGTGAAGGCTCCACAATCAGTGATGGTTTGGGGGGCCATGTCATCTGCTGGTGTAGGTCCACTGTGTTTTATCAAGACCAAAGTCAGCACAGCCGTCTACCAGGACATTTTACAGCACTTCATGCTTCCCTCTGCCCACAAGCTTTTTGGAGATGGAAATGTCATTCTCCAGCAGGACTTGGCCCCTGTCCACACGGCCAAAAGTACCAATACCTGGTTTACACACAACAGTATCACTGTGCTTGATTGGCAGCAAACTCGCCTGACCTTAACCCCATAGAGCAGGGGTCTCAAACTCGGCTGGGTATATGGGCCGCAAATGGAAAAAATTTGAATTTGGGGGGCCGCATTTTTTGTTCAATGTGACATTTTTAGTGATACCATTTTTTTTTGTATACACCTTTTGAACATTTTTGCCCTGTTTATTTTTTTATAGCTTGGGTCCTTATGGATGTGGCGATAATAAACGTGTACTTTTTTGTGTTTACTTTAGTTTACATATAAAACAGCATTTTTAGCGCCCAATATTTTTTCATGCTTTATTTTTATTTTTTTGATTTTTACAATTTTGTTTCCCCCAATTGGCCACATACAGTAAAATTGTCTTACAATTAGCATCATATAGTAATAATGGCAAACATCTTGTAGTAATGTCCCCATCTTGTACTAATGTGCCCCAACCAGGTCCCCATCCTGTGGCTATGTGCCCCATCCAGGTTCCCATCCTGTGGCTATGTGCCCCATCCAGATCCCCATCCTGTGGCAATGTTCCCGATCCAGGTCCCCATCTAGTGGCTCTGTGTCCCATCCAGGTCTCCATCTTGTGGCTATGTGCCCCATCCAGGTCCCCATCCTGTGGCTATGTTCCCCATCCAGGTCCCCATCTTGTGGCTATGTGCCCCATCCAGGTCCCCATCTTTTGGCTATGTGCCCCATCCAGGTCCCCATCTTGTGGCTATGTGCCACATCCAGGTCCCCATCTAGTGGCTATGTGCCCCATCCAGGTCCCCATCTTGTGGCTCTGTGTCCCATCCAGGTCTCCATCTTGTGGCTATGTGCCCCATCCAGGTCCCCATCCTGTGGCTATGTTCCCCATCCAGGTCTCCATCTTGTGGCTATGTGCCACATCCAGGTCCCCATCTAGTGGCTCTGTGCCCCATCCAGGTCCCCATCTTGTGGCTATGTGCCACATCCAGGTCCCCATCTAGTGGCTCTGTGCCCCATCCAGGTCCCCATCTTGTGGCTATGTGCCCCATCCAGGTCCCCATCTTGTGGCTATGTGCCACATCCAGGTCCCCATCTAGTGGCTCTGTGTCCCATCCAGGTCTCCATCTTGTGGCTATGTGCCCCATCCAGGTCCCCATCCTGTGGCTATGTTCCCCATCCAGGTCTCCATCTTGTGGCTATGTGCCCCATCCAGGTCCCCATCTTTTGGCTATGTGCCCCATCCAGGTCCCCATCTTGTGGCTATGTGCCACATCCAGGTCCCCATCTAGTGGCTCTGTGCCCCATCCAGGTCCACATCTTGAGGCTATGTGCCCCATCCAGGTCCCCATCTTGTGGCTATGTGCCCCATCCAGGTCCCCATCTTTTGGCTATGTGCCCCATCCAGGTCCCCTCTTGTGGCTATGTGCCCCCTGTGCTGTTCTTCACACACGTAAAAAAAAAAGAAGATGATTCTCACCTGTCCTCCGTTCCCTCGGCGTCCTTCCTGCAGATGTGGCCGCAGGCACCACAGAGTCAGACCCCTTGACGATCCCGACCTGGTCCAGGAGGAGCCGCCAACAGCAGCGCTGCATTGCCGCACACAGACTGTCTCCCAGCACAGCATTTCCAATGCCAGCCGCCGGCCAATCAGAGGCCAGCAGCTGACATCAGCGTACGGCAATGACGTCATACTCACTGCGCCGACACGCAGATATCAGCTGCTGGCCTCTGATTGGTCAGCGGCTGTCATTGGAAATGCTGTGCTGGGAAACAGTCTCTGTGTGGCAATTCAGCGCTGCTGTCGGCGGCTCCTCCTGGACCTGGTCAGGATCATCAAGGGGTCTGTGCCTGCGGGCCGCATAAAGCAGCCTCAGGGGCCGCATGCGGCCCGCGGGCCGCGTGTTTGAGACCCCTGCCATAGAGAATCTATTATAGAGAATCTATGGGGTATTGTCAAGAGAAAGATGAGAGACACCAGACCCAACAATGCAGATGAGCTGAAAGACAGCTTTTTGTATTGAAGAACTGAAATAAATTAACTTTTTGATGCTATTCTAATTTAGTGAGATGCACCTGTATATGGAGCAGTGGGACCATCATGCTATATATATGGAGGAGTGGGGGCATCATACTAAATATAGAGCAGTGTGTGTGTGTCACCCCAGGCCTGGATGCCACAAACAATAATCTGTTTCTGAAAGCAGGAGGGAGGTCCCCTGGTTAGGAACAATTACAATACAGCACCTCCTGTTCCAGGCCAGCAGGGGGAGCTGGCTGCCCCTATAAAAGCTGGAACTGGGGGCAGGGTTAGAGAGAACTGGAAGACCTAGCTCAGGAGTGAGACTAGTCCCAGAGAAGGAGGGACAGTTCAGCTGTAGCTGAGGAGTCCGTGAGGCAGAGGAGAAACTGCAAGCCAGGGACAGAGGCGACGAGAGCCGGTCCTGGCAGAGAACCAATCTACCGGACATTGGGGTCCGAGGCTGTCAGGGTTACAAGCCCAGCAGCAGAGAACCAATCTGCGAGGGATTTCAGGTCCCTTGGCCTAAGAAGCCTGGAGGCTCCGCCACACAGAGGGACCAGTACATCGAGGAGCAAGCAACAGGTACCCAAGGCCTGAGTCGCAAGCCATACAGGAGAGAAGTACACGGCCAGCTCAGGGACGTGGGCTATTACACCACAAAAAGGGGGATAGTCAGAAAGAGCATAGAGAGAACGGTAGGCCTACACACTCACCCTGACCAGTGGGGCTCGCCCGAATGCTCTCAGACACCCAGGCCCATTCCTAACCGGTACTGTTGGGTCATTAATAATATCTACAATAAAGACCCTGAACTGTTTGAAGCGGACTCTGAACTCTTACTATTGCGGCCTGCACTATCACCCCCAACATCCACCTACACTGCCCTGAGGATACACTCTTCCCGTGGGGAGTTATCCTACCCCTGTGCTGCACACCAACACCAGCCTCAGCGGTCTGCCTTGCAGCGGCGGTTATCTCCAACCGCAATCCACGGGTGGCGTAGTCGGACATTCAAAACACTGATAAATAGACTGCCACCATTTGGTCTGACCACCCTGAGCCATGGGATCGGGTTGCCACTACTACCACCATCAGCACCGTACACTAGAAGGCCCGGTTCCGGGTACCCCACGGCCAAGGGGGCGAGTCAGCTTTGGCGTAGTCGGCAGAATTGTGACCAACCCGCCACAAACGGGTATTGCGTGCCTGGAAAAGACTCTATACATATCTGAGTGAAGCTTCCCGCCATTCGGGGCCATTTCCCGCCAATCGGAGCCGTTTCCCGCCATCGGGCGCCATCTTCGGGATGCCGCGCCGGAAGAAGAGGGGCGTGGACGTACAAAAACGCGCGAGACCTGAAGTCCCGCCCTACACTGAGACGCTGCGCAAGGTCCTGGAAGGAGATCCAGCGGATGTTGACGTCATCACCGAGCAACGCAAGGTCCTCGCCCAGAGCATCGCGAGCGGAGCCGCGACCTACAGAAGAGGATCGCCAGAAGGTAGGCCACGGTTAACTAGGGGGCAGGAAGATGTCGGACGCGGAGGGACCCTCTACCACCAGCGTAGCCGCTGCAGCTGTGATGCCGTTTTCCATGCCCTATATCCATAGGCGGATTATAATGAGGGCAATCCGGGCGACCGCCCAGGGCCCGAGCCTGCAGAGGGCCCGCGGCTCCAGGCGGGGTGTCTAATGCCGGATTACCCTCATTATATGTGCGGGCCGCCGCAGCACATAGCGGTAGCAGTCGCGGGAGGGGGGGGCCCGACCGCTCCCCCAACAGCGGCCGCCGCTACTTCTTCATCGGCCAGGCCAGCACTGCAGCAGTTAACTTCCCTGTGCTGGCCCGGCCGCGTCACTGCTAGGAGACATGGCCATGTGCGCGGCTGTGTCTCCTAGCTGTGACGTCACGCAGTGCGCCCCGGCCTGCAGTGCTGCACCGGAAAAGAGAGAGAGCAGGCAGGAGGAATTGAGTCGGGGGATGATGAGTGTGTGTGTGTGTGGGCAGATGTGTGTGTGGGCAGGTGTGTGTGTGTTTGTGGGCAGGTGTCTGTGGGGGCAGGTGTCTGTGTGGGCAGGTGTGTGTGTGTGTATATGTGTGTGTGTGTGGGCAGGTGTGTGTGTGTTTGTGGGCAGGTGTCTGTGGGGGCAGGTGTCTGTGTGGGCAGGTGTGTGTGTGTGTATATGTGTGTGTGTGTATATGTATATGTGTGTGTGTGTGTGTGTGTGTGAGCTGGTGTCTGTGTGGGCAGGTGTCTGTGTGGGCAGGTGTGTGTGTGTGTGTGTGGGCAGGTGTGTGTGTGGGCAAGTGTGTGTATATGGGTGTGTGTTTGTGGGCAGGTGTCTGTGTGGGCAGGTGTGTGTGTGTGTGGGCAGGTGTGTGTGTGTGTGGGCAGGTGTGTGTATATGTGTATGTATGTGTGTGTATGTGTGTGTGTGTGTGTGTATGTGTGTGTGTGTGTATGTGTGTGTGTATGTGTGTGTGTGTGTATATGTGTGTGTGTTTATGTGTGTGTGTGTTTATGTGTGTGTGTGTATGTGTGTGTGTGTATGTGTGTGTATGTGTGTGTGTATGTATGTGTGTGTATGTGTGTATGTATGTGTGTGTGTGTGTATGTGTGTGTGTGTATGTGTGTGTGTGTGTATGTGTGTGTATGTGTGTGTGTGTGTATATATATATACACACACACACACACACACACTGTATATATATATACATATCTGTAGCTTTGTCGCCATAAAAAGATGGGGGCTCGGACACATTTCTTGCACTTGGGCCCCAAGCTGTTAATGTCCACCCCTACTTTTCTCAACTTATGTAACTATGTAGAATGCACATTAGGAAAATGCTTGAAATGCAATTCCCAATAATATTATTTTACAAGTAATTTCCTCTTTTTTTTTTTTCTTTGTAAAGTGCTAGTAATAAACCCAATCTCTGGATCTAGAAAGTGCAAAACACTCATGACAAACTTGCACATTTAATATCTGTATTTCTTATGGTGCCTAAGGGAAGCCATAATGATAAGGCCCCTGCTTGGTAACAAGTGCAGTTATCTGCCTCTATAACAATAGCAAATTACCAATGATGAAAGGGTTAATACTTGTGCCCTGCATCAGTAATAGACCCTGTAGTCACCATGACAACTGTTATGAGGTCATAAACCAGTGTCATAAAGAAGATTCCATAAAAGAATTCCGCGCTGCCACGATCAGCGCCATTACTGATGCGCCTGAGGACCTTGAGCTTGACCACCCACGTAATGTGCCAAACTTGGTGTAATTTGGAGGTTCTAGCAGGGAAAAGGGTTGTCTGCTTTAGACACCCCTAGGGCATGGGAAGGTAACAAAGGGGGGTCCCTAGACCAGGATCCCCTTCTGTTACCCTCTATATAGAGCAGCTCTCCTTTGGGAGTTCATGGACTGATCTATGACTTTAATGGGTGATAAATTGGGAGGGATCATTTATCCTATTAGGGATTAGGCATAACGAACTGTAACCAAATGTCCAATTTTTTGAGAGGCGGACCTGGATCTGTAAGGGAGAAATTATACATCCACCTGGCCAATCAGATCAACCAAATTCGCTCCATCAATCAATGTGGTGACAGATATCGCAGCCAGATCTCTCCCACATCCGCTTTATCACATTTATAGTCTGTATTTGTTATGTCATTCTCTGTAAATCTGGTAAAATGTACAAATTGTACAATTCTGCAGTTACATCTGTTATATATTGGCACAAACTCTCTAAGCCCAATGGAAGGGCAGCCCTCCATCCATGGTTCCATAGAGGTTTCCTCCACAGGGGGTTTTCCTCTCCTGAGTGCTGGAGGGTGACTCTTCGTGAGTCGGGGGTTGTGCTATTTTCGGTGTCATGTAAATTTAAATAAAATTTTGACCATTTGACACCTAATTGCAATGCTTCGTGTATTTATTTTGTGTGCTTCTGTCTGATTAATTTTGTTTGGGGGACGGGGTCTATCACATACGGCTGGACATCTGCCAGCTGCACAGAACCCAGTAAGCACATTTTGCCCCAGGGGTCGCCCCTGATCTGATGATGATGGTGAAGAGGAGACAAACATTACAGCACAACTCCTGGACGCATGCTCTCATCATTGGATAAAAGAATTGTATTACAGCAGTATAAGCAGATTACTCATCTATTCCTGTAATTTCCGTTGTCTTCAATGGAGAAGGCTGCAAGCAAGATGGTCTATAGGAACAGAGGCTACACAGAATCTTCTTTATCCTGATAGGTGATGGTTCAGTGTCATGTAAATTTAAATAAAGTTGAGAACGTTTGACACCTAATTGCAATGCTTCATGTATTTATTTTGTATGCTTCTGTCTGATTTTGTTTGGGAGTCGGGCTCCATCACATATCACTGAGTGACACGTCTGACATCTGCCGGCTGCAGTTTTGCCCCAGGGGTCGCCCCTGCTCTGGGGAGTATGATGGAGCAGAGAAGATAAGCATTACAGCACAGCACCTGCAAGTGAGCGCTCATCCTCAGAATAAGGACTGATATTACACTATTACAAGCAGCTTCCTCGCCTCATTCACACAGGGAGTATTTTGGGCAGTAATTTACATTAGTATTTGTAAGCTAAAAACCAGAGTAGAACAAACACAGAGAAAAATAATAACTGAACCACTCTCACCTCTTCTGTGTTTTGGATCCACTCCTGGCGTCTGTTAACAAATACTGATGCAAAATATCGCCATGTAAAAGGGCCCTAAATCCTTACTGACTGATTGAACAATTCTTTACAAAAAAAACAATATATGCCTCACCATGCATTTAATCCATCCTGCTGCTCATATCTTCTGGGCTCAGACCCACAATGCCGTGACTCTCGGCCAGTGTACATAAGGAGAAAGTGGGAAAAGTCTCCAATAAAAAATAATTCTCACTTTATTGGTGCAAAATATATAAAAGTCCATGATAGCGGAGATGCAATCTCGACGCGTTTCTGGTTACGCCCTTAGTCAGTGATCCTGTTGTCATGACAACCCGCGCCTCCAGGTATCCCAGCGACGGAGGCCTGCTTAGACCAAGCTAGGAGCATGGTCTCAGAGGCTTCTATCACTGTAACACTGACAGGTAGAATTCATTACAATGCTTTATAACAGCGATTATACTAATAAAAGCTAGTCCCATAGAGGGACTAAATGAAAAAGTAAAAAAAAGAACGTGAAAAAATATTTAAAAAAAAAAACCTAATCAAAAAATAAACAGAAAAGAAAATGAAAATAATGTTATATCAATAAATGGGTAAATTCATATAAAAACTAAAATAAACCAAAAAGGTCCACATATTTGTTATCATCACGTCCACGGCCTATAAAAAGGTCACACTACTTAACGCCTTCAGTGAACATTGAAAAAAAAACTATTCTTTTTCATCTTACCACCAAACAAAGAGTGGAATAAAACACGATCAAAAAGTCTAATGGAAATAAAAATGGTATAGCTGAAAACTAGTGACGAGCGAGCACTAAAATGCTCGGGTGCTCGCTGCTCGAGTCAAGCAAATTGGAATACTCGGCTGCTCGGTCCAAGTAACGAGCCCAATGTAAGTCTATGGGAAACTCCAGCATTCTTTCGGCGCCCCCCCCCCCCTGGCGGTCTGCAGAGGGCCTAAAAATTGCCCAAATCGATGGGAACAGTACTCAAATGACATGGGAACAGCATGGGGAAGACTCCTGGAAGCATTTCTGACTCCCAGGTCAATGATGTCAACAATGTTGTCAGAGGTATTACGCCACTTTTACGGACTCACAATAAAACATACAAAAACTAAACCAAAATGGATTTTCCTGGGAAATATGTTAACCACTTCGCACCAGAGCCTGTTTTTGCCTTCGTGACCGGGCCAATTTTTTCAATTCTGACCACTGTCACTTTATGAAGCAATTACTCTGGAACGCTTCAACGGATCCCCCTGATTCTGAGATTGTTTTTTCGTGACATATTGTACTTCATGATAGTGGTAAAATTTCTTTGATATCACATGCGTTTATTTGTGAAAAAATCGGAAATTTGGCGAAAATTTTGAAAATTTTGCAATTTTCAAACTTTGAATTTTTAAGCCCTTAAATCAGAGAAATATGTCACACAAAATACTTAATAAATAACATTTCCCACATGTCTACTTTACATCAGCACAATTTTGGAACCAAAATTTTTTTTTGTTAGGGAGCTATAAGGGTTAAAAGTTGACCAGCGATTTCTCATTTTTCCAACAAAATTTACAAAAACATTTTTTTAGGGACCACATCATATTTGAAGTGACTTTGAGGGGTCTTTATGACAGAAAATACCCAAAAGTGACACCGTTCTAAAAACTGCACCCCTCAAGGTGCTCAAAACCACATTCAAGAACTTTATTAACCCTTCAGGTGCTTCACAGAAATTTTTGGAATGTGGAAGAAAAAAATTAACATTTAACTTTTTTCACAAAAATGTTACTTTAGACCCAATTTTTTTTATTTTCACAGGGGTAACAGGAAAAAAATGGACCCCAAAATTTTTTGTGCAATTTCTCTTGAGCGTGCTGATACCCCATATGTGAGGGAAAACCACTGTTTGGGCGCACGGCAGGGCTCGGAAAGGAAGGAGCGCCATTAGACTTTTTGAATGTAAAATTTGTCTGAATAATTAGCAGACGCCATGTTGCGTTTGGAGAGCTCCTGATGTGCCTAAACAGTGGAAACCCCCCACAAGTGACACCATTTTGGAAACTAGACCCCTTAGGGAACTTATCTAGATGTGTGGTGAGCACCTTGAACCCCAAGGTGCTTCACAGAAGTTTATAATATTGAGCTGTAAAAATAAAATTTTCACATTTTTCCCACAAAACCGTTTTTCATCCCTTAATTTTGCATTATCATAAGGGTAATAGGATAAATTGCACCATGAAATTTGTTGTGCAATTTCTCCTGAACACGCTGATACCCCATATGCGGAGGCAAATTACTGTTTGGGCGCATGGCAGGGTTTGAAAGGGAAGGAGCGCCATTTGACTTTTTGAATGTAAAATTTGTTTGAATAATTAGCAGACGCCATGTCGCATTTGGGGAGCCCCTAATGTGACTAAACAGTGGACACACCCCACAAGTGCCACCATTTTGGAAACTAGACCCCTTAGGGAACTTATCTAGATGTGTGGTGAGCACCTCGCACCCCCAGCTGCTTCACAGAAGTTTATAATATTGAGCCGTAAAAATAAAATTTTCACATTTTTCCCACAAAACCGTTTTTCATCCCTTAATTTTGCATTATCATAAGGGTAATAGGATAAATTGCACCATGAAATTTGTTGTGCAATTTCTCCTGAACACGCTGATACCCCATATGTGGAGGCAAATTACTGTTTGGGCGCATGGCAGGGTTTGAAAGGGAAGGAGCGCCATTTGACTTTTTGAATGTAAAATTTGTTTGAATAATTAGCAGACGCCATGTCGCATTTGGGGAGCCCCTAATGTGACTAAACAGTGGAAACCCCCCACAAGTGCCACCATTTTGGAAACTAGACCCCTTAGGGAACTTATCTAGATGTGTGGTGAGCACCTCGCACCCCCAGCTGCTTCACAGAAGTTTATAATATTGAGCCGTAAAAATAAAATTTTCACATTTTTCCCACAAAAAATCTTTTTCATTCTCTAATTTTGTATTATCATAAGGGTAACAGGATAAATTGCACCATGAAGTTTGTTGTGCAATTTCTCCTGAACACGCCGATACCCCATATGTGAGGGAAAACCACTGTTTGGGCGCACGGCAGGGTTTGAAAGGGAAGGAGCGCCATTTGACTTTTTGAATGTAAAATTTATTTGAATAATTAGCGGACGCCATGTCACATTTGTGGAGCCCCTAATGTGTCTAAACAGCGGAAACCCCCCACAAGTGCCACCATTTTGGAAACTAGACCCCTTAGGGAACTTATCTAGATGTGTGGTGAGCACCTTGCACCCCCAGCTGCTTCACAGAAGTTTATAATATTGAGCCGTGAAAATAAAATTTTCACATTTTTCCCATAAAAAATGTTTTTCATCCCCTAATTTTGCATTATCATAAGGATAACCGGAGAAATTGCACCATGAAATTTGTTGTACAATTTCTCCTGAGTACGCCGATACCCCATATGTGGGGGAAAACCACTGCTTTGGTGTACGGCAGGGTTCGGAAGAGAAAGGAGCGCTATGTTGGCTGGGATAGGCAGCAGACACCATGTCACATTTGAAGAGTCGCTGACATGCCGAAACAGCAGAAACCCCCACAAATGACCCCATTTTGTAAACTACACCTCTCAAGGAATTCATCTAGGGAAGTAGTGAGTATTTTTTAATTTTTAAATTTATACCATTGGGCAGTGAAGAAAACATAATTGTATTTTTACCACAAAAAAATGTTTTACCCTCAGATTTTACGTTTTCACACAGGGCAATGGGTAAAAATGGTGCCAAAATGTGTCACACAATTTCTTCTAAAAGTGTCAATACCCCATATGTGGCTGTATCGTACCGCTTAGCCATACGGTGAGATCTGGGGGGGACGGAGTGCTATTTGACAATTGGAGAACAAATTATTGTAGAATAGGCATTTGGATTTGGGAGCACAAAATTTTCTGAATTTCTTTTGGGGGGCAAGGGTCATTTTGCTTTTCCAGAGCCTTTCTACTACCAGTAACTTGGAAGTCCCTTATATTTTTAACAGATGACGGACCTGAGTGGGGACTAGCTTTTTTTGAGGACTGAGTTGAAGCTTTTATTGGGAACATTTTACGTAACATTTATCCGGCGCTCTAGGCTGAGCACTTACATCGGGGTTTCCATCTAAATTTCCAAGTGATGTAATTCAGATGAAACCCCTGCAGGATCCATTCACTGTAATGAGGCAGCAGAGTTACTCTGGACACCGTCTGGCCTCTGTGTAGCGGTGTCCTTTTTTTCAGAAGTGCACAAAACTGTGGCCAACCGCACTTTTATGCACGCCTAAAACAAATGACACCGTGGGATCCCAGGCTAGACGGCGTCCACAGTGGCCTATATCTGTCTCATTACAGGGAATCTTCCGTCATGGGTTCCGGCTGAATCATGTATTTCAGAGATTTACACGGAAACCCTGGTGTAAGTGCTCAGCGCAGAGCACAGGATAAATGTGGGCAGAGCCTTACTGGGATCTTTGGGGACATAATAAACAAATCAGTAGCAGGTGAAGAATTGGTTTTATTTATTTTTTACGCCGTTCCTAGTGTGATATAACTGATTAGATTACTTTATTCTTCGGGTCGGTGTGATTACAGAGATACCAGATTGATATCGGGTTTTTATGATTGACAGCTGTCACACACTAAAAGACGCTTTTTTTGCAAAATCTAGTTTTTGCATCACCATATTTTGAGAGCTATAATTTTTCCATATTTCGGCCGACAGAGTCATGTGACGGCTTGTTTTTTGCGGGACGAGTTGACATTTTTATTGGTACCATTTTTGGGGACGTGACATTTTTTGATCGCTTTCTATTCCGTTTTTTGGGAGGTAAAATTAACAAAAACAAACAATTCAGGAATTGTTTTTTGAGTTTTTTTTTTATGCCGTTCTGCATGTGGTAAAAGTGATCAGGCAGCGTTATTCTTCGGGTCAGTACGTTTACAGCGATACTACACTTACTGTATTTTTTTTATCTTTTGGCGTTTTTACACAATAAAACTATTTTATAGAAAAAAATATTTTTTTTGCATTGCTTTATTCTGAGCGCTATAACTTTTTTATTTTTCGGCTGATGGAGCTGTATGGCGGCTTTTTTTTTGCGTAACAAGATGACGTTTTCAGTGGTACCATTTTTATTTCTATTTTGTTTTTTGATCGCATTTTTTTCCACTTTTTGTTTGGCAATATGATGAAAAAGCATTTTTTTTGCTCCGTTTTTTATTTATTTTTATTACGGTGTGCACAGAAGGAGTTAATTAGTGTGACAGTTTTATAGCTCGGGTTGTTTCGGACGCGGCGATACCAAATATGTGTACTTTTTTTGGTTTTGTAAAAATATACGGATTTATTGGTTTAATATTTTATTTATTTATTTTTATTTATTTTGTGATTTTTTTATTAATAGTTTAAAAACTTTTTTTTTACTTTTTTTCACATTTTTTCTTAGTCCCTGTATGGGACATTAATTTTTATTTTTCTGATCTCTGATCTCATGTAATGTAATAGACATATATTACATTACATGAGATCTTCCCTGACTGTTTCAGTCAGAGTCTCCTGTCTGGCTACAGCTGCAGCTGAGCCAGACAGGACACCATATATGGCAGAGCTGGAGGCGGTCATGTGACCTCCAGCTGCCATAGCAACCCCAGGTCCTGGAAGGACACGGAGGTCTTCGGAGAGGTAAGTTGACGACCCCCTCTCCTCCTGCTGTCTCCTATATGCCGTGATCACTATAGATCACAGCATGTAGAAGACAGCTAAGGGTTAACATCACTGGGACCTGATCTAATCAGGTCCCGATGATGTTCCCTGTCAGAGCTAACGCTCTGCACCGGAATCGCAGCGCTTGCAGGACCCTAGGGGTCCTGAGCGCTGCGAGACCACCCACCGTTTTTAAACGTCGGCGCTGCACAGAGCCCAGCAAGCGCCGACGTTTATCTACAGTGGGCGGTCGGGAACCGGTTAAGGAACATCCTTTCCAGGGTAATGACTTGTATATAAGGCAAAATCAATAACCAAAAACAAAAATGCTCCTTCACACCTTGGGCTATGTTCACACACAGCGTTTTTGATGCATTTTTGCATTTCTTTCAACCGTGACAAATGCATTCAGCAGGAAATGGCATTTTAACATTTTACAACCTTATCTGGCCATGTGGTGTGTGAAACATCATCAGACACATCCTGTTTCATTTATGAAGGAGGGATTGTGAAAGTCACAAACACTATTTTTACTGCCTTACTATTCTTAAAGGGCCAGCAGTCGGCTATGCTTTGTTGTTCCCATTATTAAAGAGTGGGTCTCCTATACTGTTATTGCGTATGCAGTGACTGCAAGGGCTGCCAAAAATTTGGACGTAACCCAATACCCCTTTGAAGAGACATAGAGGAGGGTCTCAGTAAAAAAAATATTCCCATTATAAAGGAGTGGGTCTCCTATAGTGGTAATGCCCATGCTGTGACTGCAAGGGCTGCCAAAATTTGGGAAAAACCCCACTAACAATTTAAAGACACATAGAGCTGGGCCACAGTAATGACATGTTCCCATTAAAAAGGATAAGGATCTGCTATACAGTTATAGGGTATGCAGTGAGTCCAACAGCTGCCAAAATTTAGGAAAAACCCCACTAACAATTTAAAGACACATAGAGCTGGGTACAGTAACGATGTTACACTCGCGGCCTGACTGTCTGGCGTGAGTGTGATTAGTGGTCCCACTGTACCATGAACCGAGGAGTGCCTGGAGGGGCGCAACTAAGTATCTACCCGATCCGACCAAGGTCGCACGGCGGCTAACGACTCCGTGAACCAAGGAGGAACCGAGCAGAGGGACCAGGTGCTACACCAGGTTAGACCCCGGTCACAGCTGTTGACCCACACCGGGGAATGCAGGAACAGGCAGGCCAGGCTGGCATACAGACAGGTGGGTATAGGCAAGCACGGCTGGTATGCAGACAGGGGGGGTACTGGCAAGCACGGTTGGTGTACAGACAGGGAAATACTGGCAAGCACAGCTGGAGTGCAAACAGGCAGGTACTAGCAGGTTGGAGCGCAAGCAGGATAGACTCCAATACAGACTGGGAGACAGAGACAAAGCAGCAGATGCGGTAGACAAGCTGGGCAGAGCAAAACCCGCAGATGCGGTAGACAAGCCGAGCAGAGCAAAAAAACGCAGAAGCGGTAGACAAGCAAAGCAGAGCAGAAACCAGCAACCGCGGTGAACAAGCAGAGCAGAGCTAAAACCGCTGGTGCGGTATGCAAGACAGAGCAGAAAGGAGCCGCTGGAGCGGTGAACAAGGCAGAGCAGAGGGGAACCGCCGGAGCGGTGGGCAAGGCAGAGCAGAGGGGAACCGCCGGAGCGGTGGGCAATTAAGAGCAGAGCGAAACCGCACGTACAGTGAACAAGACAGAAAGGACAGAGCCCTGTTCCCATGGAACAGACTGGAAAATACAGAAAGATACCAAAGAAGGCAAAGGGAACAAGCAGAACCAGATACACACAAGGTACTTCCTATGAAGTAGCGAGTGGACACAAAACTCACAAACAGAAGTACAGAGACAACGAGTTGGAGCTAGGTGCTGGTTCAGACACTGCAGAAAAAGGGAGGAAACGGACAGAGACAAAACAGGTAACAGGTTAGGAGACAGTTCAGACAGGAACTGTTACTGCAACGAAATACAGAAACGAGCCTAGGTATAGCCAAGTGCTGGTTCAGACACTGCAGAAAAAGGGAGGAAATGGACATAGAGACAAAACAGATAAGAGGCTAGGAGACAGTTCAGACAGGAACTGTTACTGCAGCGAATTACAGGAATGAGCCTGGGTATAAGGCCCCCAGAGGCAGAAACAGACTAGAAGTCACAGATAACAGGTCTGGGAATGCAGCCCCCAGAGTGGCGAGACAGACAGAAATAGAACTGGACCTGGCAACTTCAGAGAAAAGCACACACTGAATGTTAGTGTTGCTCAGGCACCTCCTACTGGGTGGAGGGGGTTTAAATATCCAGAGACTCACAGCAAAAGGCTAGAGACGCAATAGAGGTGCACCACAGCAGCTATAAGAATCAGGAAGTAACCGGGCCGCCACCCTAAGCAGTCAGTCAAGAGACATGCACACAGCAAGAATCTGGAGCACGGTTTACAGGCTGGACTGACAGGTAAGATTGTGGTCTTGCATAGTGGGAGGTGGTGCACTATGCAAGCACGCCGCCAGAGAGGTTACAAACGACATGTACCCAGTTATAGGGTATGCAGTGAGTCCAACGGCTGCCAAAATTTAGAAAAAACCCAATTAACAATTTAAAGACACATGGAGCTGGGCTACAGTAATGAGTACGACATGTTCCCATTAAAAAAGAGTTGGTCTCCCATACTATTTGCCTATGCAGTGAATGCAACGGCTGCCAAAAATTACGAGGCACTCCAATGACCTTGCAAGAGATGTAGAGGTTGGAGGGCCTCCTGATAACAATTTTCCCATTATTAGGAAGTGGGTCTCCCATACTGTTTGCCTATGCAGTGAATGCAACGGCTGTCAAAAATTTGGAGGAACTCCACTGCCCCTTGCAAGAGACGTAGATATGGTGATATGGTAGATATGGTAGTGATATGGAGGAGGATGTGAAGGATGAGGAGAAGGTGGAGGACAAGAACAAATAGACAAAATCAGGAAGCTTATACCCATGTCTGGGTGTGAAGACAGAGGTGCATGGGAATACAGTTAGACCTCCCAAAAATAAGACACTGTATTTGAGTTTATGTTACGCTGCTATCATTCAGTTTTAGAGAGAAAGAAATTAGAATCAGACTTAGAATTGCCACTATTATGTAACTAAGTAATATATGGTATATCCACATTTATCATTATTGCAATCTTCTAGTCGGATTATATAGGGGCCATCGTTAACATATAGCAAAAAGAAGGAGTGCAAAGCACAAACAACGATAATAGCCCAATTGTTAGAAAAATACAAAAATACTTTATTGAATATTAAACATCAGAGAATCTGGGGAGACGATAAATACACATAAATCCACATATAGTTGCATAGATCAATACACAATTGCATAAAAGCATTAAAATCAAGCACTACATCACACGAAGTGTGGCTATTACATGGAAGGTGTCCGTTATTTAAAGTAAATTGAAATGGACAAAATGCTGCGCTATATGAATCAAATATACATACGAACATTTATGTTCAGTCAGGAAGAGCAGCATCATCACCATGAACCGATGGTCACATTCCCTATCACCACAATATATAGATGGATACAAGTCAAAAAAGTTTTTTTTACCTCTGTAGGGGGAAAAGAGCACACTCCATGTGTGTATCCCCAACGCGCGTTTCGGCGCTATGTGCCTTTCTCAAGGGGACTGCTCAAGTATCACAGATGGTCATTTAAATAGTGTCTTGCGTAAACACCGCGAGACGCTGGGGGTGGATGATACTAATCATGTGACTTGTCACCATGTGAACCACAACGCTACCCAGAGATGCCTCGCAACGGACCAGAAGTGACGCAGAGAGCATCGCCGTTACCCAGACACCGGACTCCGACGGCATCGCGGCTGATAGCCCATGGATGCCGAAGGGAAAACAGCGTGTGGGGACGACGATGCCCCTGCGTGCATGGTCCAGGTATACATAACACATATGTATGCAACGTCACCCGTTTGAACAGAGGCGGGACCACCCCCATGCAGACTAGGACTAAACTACGACAAGGGAAACATA
This sequence comes from Phyllobates terribilis, assembly GCF_046119375.1. NCBI lineage: Eukaryota > Metazoa > Chordata > Amphibia > Anura > Dendrobatidae > Phyllobates > Phyllobates terribilis. The sequence continues at coordinate 234,461 of NW_027363161.1, read as the reverse complement.
ACATTAACGCACACACTGCATATAATTGCCAAAAATCAATACACTTATAATGGAGAACACATAGATGATGAAGAACAAAAAAATGCATCTTTAACCCCTTTAAAGCCCATGACGTACTAATATGCGTCTGTGCCCTGGGATTTAAGAGCCTGACCCATATTAGTACGTCATAGCGATAGCGCGCGCACAGAGGTTGTGCGGGCGTGATCGCCGCCGGGTGTCAGCTGATTGTCACAGCTGACACCCGGTACTATGTGCAGGGAGCGGTCCCGCACCGCCCCCAGCACATTAACCCCTGCAATGCTGCGATCGAAGTCGATCACAGCATTGCGGAGGCAAGGGGAGGTGATCGGTATACTCACCTCCTCTTCCGGCCTCCAGCGCTGTCTGCCGCGGCTTCCCGGGTGTTGCCATGACGACCCGATGTCGTCATGACAACATCCGGGTCACCAGACAGCAGGAAGATTGTTTGGACATGCGCAATGCATCATCAAACTATCTTCTCCCTGTCCAGCGCTGACTGCCTGCACGGCACAGGGATGGTGCTCCATCCCTATGCTGTGCAGGCGATCAGAATAAAAAAAGTGAAAGTCCCACAGTGGGACAAAGTAAAAAAGTGTAAAAACTCCCAGAAAGTGAAAAAAAAAGAAAAAAATAATAATCCACTAAAAATAAAAATATAATGTACCCATCAATAAATATTATTATGAAAAAAAACAAAAAAAAAACAATAAAAGTACACATATTTGGTATCGCCGCGTCTGTAACGACCAGGCCTATAAAACTGTTCCACTAGTTAACCCCTTCAGTGAACACGGTAAAAAAAATAAAAATAAAAAACAAAGCAAAAAACAATGCTTTATCATCATACCGCCAAACAAAAAATGGAATAACACGCGATCAAAAAGACGAATATAAATAAAAATGGTACCGCTAAAAACGTCATCTTGTCCCGCAAAAAACAAGCCGCCATACAGCTCCATCATCCGAAAATTCAAAAAGCTACAGCTCTCAGAATAAAGCGATGCAAAAAAATAATTTTTTCTATAAAATAGCTTTTATTGTGTAAAAACGCCAAAACATAAAAAACAATATAAATGTGGTACCGCTGTAAACCTACTGACCCGAAGAATAAAGCTACCTTATCAATTTTACCACACCCGGAGCAGAATAAAAAAAAACAAATCCTGAATTGTTGGTTTTTGTTCATTCTGCCTCCCAAAAGCTGGAATAGAAAGCGATCAAAAAATGTCACATGCCTGAAAATGGCACCAATAACAACGTCAACTCATCCCGCAAAAAACAAGCCGTCACATGACTCTGTCGGCCAAAATATGGCGATGCAAAAACTAGATTTTACAAAATATGTGTTTTTTAGTGTGTGACAGCTGTCAATCATAAAAACCCGATATGATTCTGGTATTGCTGTAATCGCACCGAAGAATAAAGTAATCTCATCACTTATACCGCACGAGGAACGGCGTAAAAAATAAACGCTAGGGCTGGGGATGTTTTTTTTTTTTTCAAAAGTAAAAAAAAAAAAAACAAAAAAAAAAAAAAAAGAAGATGACGATATGGCGACTAGTGTTGAACGCAAGTGCTCGCTACTTGAGTTTGCATCGGTTGCTCGGGTATGCACTGAGTATTGCGGGTGCTCGAGTCTCCGTCCAATATGCTTCACGGCCAAAAAAACCTCGCGGGGATGGCCTGCCATGCACGAGCGATCCCCGCATGGTTTTTTGGGGTGTCTAATAACCGTGAAACATGCGGGCGGGGACTCGAGCATTTCACTTGAGCACCCGTGATACATGGTGCATACCTGAGTACCCGATGCAAACTCAAGTAGCGAGCACTTGCGCTCAAGAGTAATGACAACTTATTCAATATGATGACCTAATGTTATCAAATTCTGTGTCGTACCTCTGGGTTCCAAATGTTCACTATACCCCTTAATAAAATCCTTGAGGGGTATAGTTTCCAAAATGGCGTCACTTGTGGGGGAGCTTCACAGTTTAGGCACATCAGGGGCTCTCCAAACGCGACATGGTGTCCGCTAACAAATTGAATGGAAAATCAGCTCAAATTGTTAGCGGACACCATGTTGCGTTTGGAGAGCCCGTGTGCCTAAACATTGGAGCTCCCCCACAAGTGACTCCATTTTGGAAACTAGACCACCCAAGGCACCTATCTAGATGCATAGTGAGCACTTGGAACCCCCAGGTGCTTCACAAATTGATTCGTAAAAATTAGAAAGTGGAGAAAAAAAAAACTTTTTCATTTTTACGAATCAATTTGTGAAGCACCTAGGGGTTCCAAGTGCTCACTATGCATCTAGATAGGTGCCTTGGGGGGTCTAGTTTCCAAAATGGGGTCACTTGTGGGGGGTTTCCACTGTTTAGGCACATCAGGGGCTCTCCAAACGCAACATGGCATCCGCTAATTATTCAAGCAAATTTTACAATCAAAAAGTTAAATGGCGCTCCTTCACTTCCGAGCCCTGCCGTGCGCCCAAACAGTGGTTTTTCCCCACATATGGGGTATCTGCGTGCCCAGAGGAAATTGCACAACAAATTTTGGGGTCCTTTTTTTCCTGTTACCCCTGCGAAAATAAAAAAAATTGGGTCTAAAGTAACATTTTTGCGAAAAAAGTTAAATGTTCATTTTTTTTCTTCCACATTCCAAAAATTCATGTGAAGCACCTGAAGGGTTAATAAAGTTCTTGAATGTGGTTTTGAGCACCTTGAGGGGTGCAGTTTTTAGAATGGTGTCACTTTTGGGTATTTTCTGTCATAAAGACCTCTCAAAGTGACTTCAAATGTGATGTGGTCCCTAAAAAAATGGTTTTGTAAATTTTGTTGGAAAAATGAGAAATTGCTGGTCAACTTTTAACCCTTATAGCTCCCTAACAAAAAAAAATTTTGGTTCCAAAATTGTGCTGATGTATAGCAGACATGTGGGAAATGTTATTCATTAACTCTTTTGTGTGACATATCTCTCTGATTTAAGGGCATAAAAATTCAAATTTTGAAAATTGCTAAATTTTCAAAATTTGCCAAATTTCCATTTTTTTCACAAATAAATGCAAGTGATATCGAAGAAATTTTAACACAATCATGAAGCACAATATGTCACGAAAAAACAATCTCAGAATCAGGGGGATCCGTGGAAGCGTTCCAGAGTAATTACTTCATAAAGTGACAGTGGTCAGAATTGTAAAAATTGACCGGGTCATTAACGTGCAAACCACCCGCGGGGCTTAAGGGGTTAAGTGAAAGAAGAATACAACTTCCCTTTGCCTGTGGGAGAGGTTGGGGTTCTTCTGGCTCAAAAAATAGATTCTCTTTAAAAAACTGTCCGTCCTGCAAGAATGGAGACAGCGGATATAATACAGGACAGGAAAGGTGACTGGTATGATGGAAGGCTCACAGGGGGAAAGGTATAAAGCTGGGGTACATGGGGTAGCGCACCATGCAGCAGATTGAACTATCCTTTTAAAGGCAAAGATACAGCCTATTTCCAAGATCCTACCGCAATATGTAGTAGATCTAATAATAGTAATATTCGAAAATACCTCCAATTAGAAAACAGTATAGTTCTTCTGATTCACTATGTCACTTACCCTATGTGCAGGGCATTGTAGTAGCTTAGGTATCTATGGTCACGACCACTCATAGCGACAGTTGTTAGTGGTCGTAATCATGGATACCTAAACTACTACAATGCAGTGCACATGGGGTAAGCGACATAGCTAATCAGAAGAACAATACTACAATTTTAATTGGAGGTATTTGCTAATATTATTATTACACCTACTACATAGTGGGATAGGATCTTGGAGATGGGAATACCCCTTTTTTTAGGATACAGTTGATGCTTTACAGTCTTCCTAGGTGTATACTTACTAGTTTATCAATGGTGGGAAAATAAGTTACCAATCTGTGCAACACAAAAAAAGAAAAAAAAAAAGCATTGAATCGGTGATTTGCATTTGTATAATAATGTGATAGCAGAGAGGTGCGGGCACCTGTAGCAGGCGGAGAAGCTTTCCACCGCCCCGTGCAGAGGGTTTCCCTCCAGCCACAGCTCTCTCAGCTCCAGGTTGTGGATCAGATCCAGCTCTTCAACTCTGCAAAGCTAAAAAAGAACATGTTCCCGTCACCAGCTACCACCAGAAAACACAGAGATTTGTTTGTTTCTCGCCTTCTTCCAAGAGCCACAAACCATTTTATTGTTCCGTCTATATGGCCTGGGTTTTTTTTCCCCAGGATGAGTATGGGCTTTCTATTCCTCCATTTTTGGGACTTGTAACTTTTTCTGTTGCGGGGGCTGGGTGAGGGTCTTTTTGTATTTTTATTCATACCATTTTGATCGATTGTTTTTTATTCCATTTTTGAGAAGTGCAGCGATCGAAAATTCAATTATTTTGATTTTAATTTTTTTAAACTGTTTACAATTTGGGTTCTTTATATTTTCATAGGATGGAGTTTTACGGATTCGATTTACCAATTTTTCTTTTTTTTTTTTTTGAATTTCATTATTTTTTAATTGGGAAAAGCGAGACAAATGAAAATTATGGGTTTTAGTTTATTTATTCATTTTTAAATACATTTTTACTTATTTTTGCCCTGGACTCTGCGACTGTTTGATCGCTTGTACTATACTGGGAACACAGATGTACAGAGATGGCAGGACGGGGGTCTTCAGGAGGCCACTGACTGCCACTATTACCCACCGGTACCCCACGATCGATGGCATATACGGGGTAATCGGAAAAGACGTCACGACGGCAGCAGACCCGATCCCTGCGCAAGGAGGCGACGTACCTCGTTATAGGAGAGGTTCAGACTCTGCAGGTGCCGGGTCAGGTAGAAGAGATGAGCAAAACCAGTCAGCTTGGAGAGACGACGACAACTCAGGTCCAAAGACTGAAGCTACAAAAATATATATAGAGAATTTCACAAACACCCTATGGACAGGGGGGCGCTGGTTCTTACCCCATGTATCATTAGCCCAAGAGTGACAAAAAAGATTGTGGGGGTCCCAGCGGGGTCCCCAAGGATCTCTAGTGGCATAGCCTAGTGTGGACCTGCTCAGGTCACAGATGGGGCTGTAATTAATAGTATTTATTATTACCTGGGGGCAACACTCCGAGATCATCTGCAGGACGACCTCTGCGGCTGCAGCGTGGGTCAGCGAAAGCACAATGTTGTCAGAAAGCAAATCTAAGGAAAGCAAATAACATTAGTGAGGAAGGGGCACGGCGCAGGCAGAGGAGAGAAGGCGAAGGGGCGCGGCCGGAGGAGAGGAGGCGACGGGGCGCCGGCAGAGGAGAGGAGGCGACGGGGCGCGGGCAGAAGAGAGGAGGCGACGGGGCGCAGGCAGAGGAGAGAAGGCGACGGGGCGCGGCCGGAGGAGAGAAGGCGACGGGGCGCGGCCGGAGGAGAGAAGGCGACGGGGCGCCGGCCGAGGAGAGAAGGCGACGGGGCGCCGGCCGAGGAAAGAAGGCGACGGGGCCGTGAGCAAAAATCAAAGCATACCCACACATAACCGCTATACAGTACCTACAACACACACCATATAGTGCCCACACATAACCGCTATACAGTACCTACAACACACACCATATAGTGCCCACACATAACTGCTATACAGTACCTACAACACACACCATATAGTGCCCACACATAACCGCTATACAGTACCTACAACACACACCATATAGTGCCCACATAACCGCTATACAGTACCTACAGCACACACCATATAGTGCCCACACATAACCGCTATACAGTACCTACAGCACACACCATATAGTGCCCGCGCATAACCACTATACAGTACCTACAGCACACACCATATAGTGCCTGCACATAACCGCTATACAGCACCTACAGCACACACCATATAGTGCCCGCGCATAACCGCTATACAGCACACGCCATATCGTGCCCGCGCATAACCGCTATACAGCACACGCCATATCGTGCCCACGCATAACCGCTATACAGCACACGCCATATCATGCCCACGCATTACCGCTATACAGCACCTACAGCACACGCCATATAGTACCCACGCATTACCGCTATACAGCAAACGCCATATAGTGCCCACGCATAACCGCTATACAGCACCTACAACACACGCCATATAGTGCCCACACATAACCACTATACAGCACCTACAACACACGCCATATAGTGCCCACGCATAACCGCTATACAGCACACGCCATATAGTGCCCACGCATAACCGCTATACAGCACCTACAGCACACGCCATATAGTGCCCACGCATAACCGCTATACAGCACACACCATATAGTGCCCACGCATAACCGCTATACAGCACCTACAGCACACACCATATAGTGCCCAGGCATTACCGCTATACAGTACCTACAGCACACACCATATAGTGCCCACGCATAACCGCTATACAGCACACACCATATAGTGCCCACACATAACCGCTATACAGCACACACCATATAGTGCCCACGCATAACCGCTATACAGCACCTATAGCACACACCATATAGTGCCCACGCATAACCGCTATACAGCACCTAGAGCACACACCATATAGTGCCCACGCATAACCGCTATACAGCACCTACAGCACACACCATATAGTGCCCACGCATAACCGCTATACAGCACCTACAGCACACACCATATAGTGCCCACGCATAACCGCTATACAGCACACACCATATAGTGCCCACGCATAACCGCTATACAGCACACACCATATAGTGCCCACGCATAACCGCTATACAGCACACACCATATAGTGCCCACGCATAACCGCTATACAGCACACACCATATAGTGCCCACGCATAACCGCTATACAGCACACACCATATAGTGCCCACGCATAACCGCTATACAGCACACACCATATAGTGCCCACGCATAACCGCTATACAGCACACACCATATAGTGCCCACACATAACCGCTATACAGCACACACCATATAGTGCCCACGCATAACCGCTATATAGCACACACCATATCGTGCCCACGCATAACCGCTATACAGCACCTACAGCACACACCATATCGTGCCCACGCATAACCGCTATACAGCACACACCATATCGTGCCCACGCATAACCGCTATACAGCACACACCATATAGTGCCCACGCATAACCGCTATACAGCACACACCATATAGTGCCCACACATTACCGCTATACAGTGCCTACAACACACACCATATAGTGCCCACACATTACCGCTATACAGTGCCTACAGCACACACCATATAGCGCCCACGCATAACCGCTATACAGCACACGCCATATAGTGCCCACACATAACGGCTATACAGCACCTACAGCACACACCATATAGTGCCCACGCATAACCGCTATACAGCACCTACAACACACACCATATAGTGCCCACGCATAACCGCTATACAGCACAAACCATATAGTGCCCACGCATAACCGCTATACAGCACACACCATATAGTGCTCACACATAACCGCTATACAGCACCTACAGCACACACCATATAGTGCTCACACATAACCGCTATACAGCACCTACAGCACACATCATATAGTGCCCACACATTACCGCTATACAGTACCTACAACACACATCATATAGTGCCCACACATTACCGCTATACAGCACCTACAACACACACCATATAGTGCCCACGCATAACCGCTATACAGCACACACCATATAGTGCCCACGCATAACCGCTATACAGCACCTACAGCACACACCATATAGTGCTCACACATAACCGCTATACAGCACCTACAGCACACACCATATAGTGCTCACACATAACCGCTGTACAGCACCTACAGCACACATCATATAGTGCCCTCACATTACCGCTATACAGTACCTACAACACACATCATATAGCGCCCACACATTACCGCTATACAGCACCTACAACATGCATCATATAGCGCCCACACATTACCGCTATACAGCACCTACAACACACATCATATAGCGCCCACACAAGTTCTCAGTGTGGATTGTCACTGCTAATTTCACTTAATGGTTTGCAAAGAGTGAAATCTGTGGCCAAATCTGCAGTTAAGTTTTGCACAGATTTTGGTGCAGATTTTCTGTCCCATTTACAGAGGCTTTATGACAGTTACTGCTTCTGTTATAAACTGAGGACACAGCTCAGGTGTGAACAGAGGGCAATGTGATGAGAGCTGCTGGGCGGTGATGTCATTCCTGTCCTGCAGCCAGATATTATCCGCCTCTGATTGGTAGAATTAGAAGCCCCCCTCATTCCTTTCCTCTGCTGAATGCGGCCCTTGTCCCCCTCATTACCGCGCTCGTCCCCCCTCATTACCGTGCTCGTCCCCTCGGCCCGTCCCGCTCCTTCGCTTATTGTGCTGATGACTCCCGCGCTCTGGATTTCTGCCAGCACTAATGTTGTATCTCCTCCATCCCCCTCATCGGCAGGTGGAAGACCCCAGCCAGCCCAACGACGAGGGTCTCACAGCCCCCCACACCGCCGTGTGCGCCGGCCACACCGAGATCGTCCAGTTCCTCGTACAGTTCGGAGTGAAGGTAAATGCAGCAGACAGCGCCGGCTGCTGCCCCGAATATCGGCTCGCATTAAAGGGGTCGACAGAACCCCCCATCCCTTGTTAGAGGCCTGAGAGCACTTATTAAGCACTACCCCGCCCCCCCGGCCAGCACGTGACTCAGCCCCCGGCCAGATTGCATCAATGGGAGAAAAAGAAAAAAAATTCTTGGCCCAAGAAATAGAAAAGTTGAGCCCCCGAGGGTCTGGGTGATTTAGGACAGACGGTCTAGTTTTTCAGGGGGTTTTCTGTGGCGGTTTCTGTCGTTTTCTCCGCTTGGTGTCGCTGTCAGAACCCCGCTGCACTGCGCCGTCTCCTGCAACAACGTCCAGGTGTGTAAGTTCCTGGTGGAGTCCGGAGCCGTCGTGTGCGCCATGACCTACAGCGACAGACAGAGGGCAGCAGACAAGTGCGAGGAGATGGAGGAGGCTACAGCCAGTGCTCCCAGCTCCTGTACGGTAAGTACAGACAATCCACCTGGCCACCTACAAGACATCGTTCACACTTACCTGGCATTTTTTACATTTTCTTAAATGCATATATTTTGATTTTATTAAAAATGGGATTTATTAAAATTTTTGCGTCTGATATCTGCAGAATGAGTTAACTGAGAATTCATCAGTGAGCTTGCAGCTTTTTTTTTTAAGCTGTCATTTTACTGAGCCTACATGAAAGCTGAGCAGAACTTTGTGTCAGTGAGAGGAGCTCACTGACAGGTCCTCAGTTGACTCATTCCACAGTCACTTAAAAGGCCTGTAAAAGCCAAACTGTGAAAAAATTTGAATGGAACCAAATTGCAAAAAATATTTGGCTCAAAAATAAATGCATTTAAATACAAAAGAAAGTCCCCAAAGGTGACCATAACATTTAAAGGGGAAATGCCCGCTCCAACCAGATCCCTATGGTTAGAGATTTCCTGGACACAGCCCTGCTCAGAGTGGAAAAACATGGCTGCTCTGGTACAGAAACAGCGCCACATCTGCTCACAGGCGGTATTGCAGGACCCTGAGCTGTAATACCAAATACAACCCATGGGTCAGGGTGGCGCTCTTTTCCGTAACAATTATTTCTGCAGAATTAAGAAAAAATTAAATGTTTTTATTCCCTGATGAAGTAAATGGTGAAGAATAAAAACGCAAGGTATATAAGAAAGCGCCTCAGTTTATTCCGGCGGGCGGGATGCTGAAGCTTCGATCCCCATGGTGCGAGCCTCCATGTGAGGCCGGTGTGGGGACTCGCCTCCTCTCCTGCCTGGAGGGCGCACATTAGCGGCCGCTGTAGGCGGATTAGGATGAACGGCTGGAGTGTGCCGGATTATAGGGCCCCGGCTCTCACCGCTCCGGGCTGAGACAATAATCGTCTGCGCGCTGATTCCATCACTCAGAGGCGAACGCCCAGTAACCCTGTACGGCCGGGTCTGCGAGTCACTATAGCGGCAGGATGGGCCCTGAACACTGTCAGGAGTCAGTCATAGCCGGGGTCCTCCAAGTCACAGCTGCTACCTACAGGGCACCAGGTCCAAGCCCAGAGGCCGGTAACTGACCTCCTCCCAGCGAGTGAGGCCGCACCCAGCGGAGGCCATACAGGAACAGAAGGGAGGCCATTGTAGAGCAAGTGCCCGGAAATGTGGCATCCAGAGAAGTCACCGCATACAAGCGCCCAGAGCTGAGCCCTCATCTAAGCCCAAAACAGGTTTAAGACGAGGAGGGGTTAATGCAGGAGAAAAACAGCGCAAATAATGATGGCAATACCGCCACTCATACCAGTATCATAGCAGTTATATTCTTATACAGGGGCAGTATCATAGCAGTTATATTCTTATACAGGGGCAGTATTATAGCAGTTATATTCTTATACAGGGGCAGTATCATAGCAGTTATATTCTTATACAGGGGCAGTATTATAGCAGTTATATTCTTATACAGGGGCAGTATTATAGCAGTTATATTCTTATACAGGGGCAGTATCATAGCAGTTATATTCTTATACAGGGACAGTATCATAGCAGTTATATTCTTATACAGGGGCAGTATCATAGCAGTTATATTCTTATACAGGGGCAGTATCATAGCAGTTATATTCTTATACAGGGGCAGTATCATAGCAGTTATATTCTTATACAGGGGCAGTATCATAGCAGTTATATTCTTATACAGGGGCAGTATCATAGCAGTTATATTCTTATACAGGGGCAGTATCATAGCAGTTATATTCTTATACAGGGGCAGTATTACAGCAGTTATATTCTTATACAGGGGCAGTATCATAGCAGTTATATTCTTATACAGGGGCAGTATCATAGCAGTTATATTCTTATACAGGGGCAGTATCATAGCAGTTATATTCTTATACAGGGGCAGTATCATAGCAGTTATATTCTTATACAGGGGCAGTATTATAGTAGTTATATTCTTATACAGGGGCAGTATCATAGCAGTTATATTCTTATACAGGGGCAGTATTATAGCAGTTATATTCTTATACAGGGGCAGTATCATAGCAGTTATATTCTTATACATAGGAGCAGTATCATAGTAGTTATATTCTTGTACATAGGAGCAGTATTATAGTAGTTATATTCTTGTACATAGGAGCCGTATTATAGTAGTTATATTCTTGTACATAGGAGCCGTATTATAGTAGTTATATTCTTGTACATAGGAGCCGTATTATAGTAGTTGTATTCTTGTGCATAGGGGCAGTATTATAGTAGTTATACTCTTGTACATAGGAGCCGTATTATAGTAGTTATATTCTTGTACATAGGAGCCGTATTATAGTAGTTATATTCTTGTACATAGGAGCAGTATTATAGTAGTTATATTCTTGTACATAGGAGCTGTATTATAGTATTTGTATTCTTGTACATAGGGGGCAGTATTATAGTAGTTATATTCTTGTACATAGGAGCTGTATTATAGTATTTGTATTCTTGTACATAGGGGGCAGTATTATAGTAGTTATATTCTTGTACATAGGGGGCCGTATTATAGTAGTTATATTCTTGTACATAGGAGCCGTATTATAGTAGTTGTATTCTTGTACATAGCGGCAGTATTATAGTAGTTGTCTTCTTTTACATATGAATTTTCGTGTGTTGGGCAAATTGTATGAAATTCTGATAAACCCTTTTAATGTGGCAGTAGAAGATGTATTTTGTGCACCATGTATGTGGTTGTATATATTTCCTGAGGTTGGTTGGGAAGGTTTAGTCCATCCCAGAGACAGAAGGAATTAATGTGGGAATATTCGGATGTGATAATAGTTTGTAGCTTTTTGTTTTTTTGCCGAGATCCAATTAAAGTTGTATTTACACTGAAAGATAATCGCTCCTCTGCTCGTTTTCTGGATTTAGGCCATAATAAAGAGCAAATTAGTCAGAAATGGTTTTAACAATTATTTTTTTTTTTATTCAAAATCTGTATTTTACATTTTGTGATCTCTAAATTCTTTATCAATGTGAAACATTTTGTACATTTTTTTTTATATAGAGTCGAGCTAACTAGCTAATACACAAAATTCCTTTTTATTCCCTTTTTTATTTTGGAGAGGACACAAAAAATTGGAGGCAATAACTCTAGTTCTATTTTCTGCAGGTTGACTTTTACGCTGACTTTGTCCTTCTCATAGATCAAGAGAGCCAGGTCTGGCATAGACAAAGGGTCGCTTTTTAAGGGGCTAGAAATTAAATAGGCCTGAAATGGGCCAGAAGTGACCAGAAGGTACAAAGAACTATTTACTACTTGTACTTAGATTCTCTTTCTCATTCTCCCTTACACTTTCAACATGCTTACATATGCTTTTACTGTTTTTGCCCCCCTAATCCTCACTCTCCTTCGCTATCCCCTCACCCCAGCACCCTCTAACCAAATCATCATCTCTCCTTCCCTCCTTCCTCCCCACCTAACCTCATCCACAGACCTGCTCCTCAACCTCAGATCAATCCTCCCAAAACATAAAACAAGCCGGACACTCTCTTTCTCCCACCTGCTCTCCCTCTCTCTGCTTCTCCTCACTGCTGGCGACATATCTCCCAATTCTGGACCCCCACAGCTTGCACCCTCCACCAACTCCCCCACCTGTCACACCAAACCAACTGCAAACTACCGCAACCCCTCCTATGCAAAACCGGTCCCCCTGACGCCCACCCCGCTGCTCCCTCTCTCTGGAGCACTGTGGAATGCACGCTCTGTCTGCAACAAGCTCCATTTTGTCCACGACCTCTTTACCTCTCGTCATCTCTCCTTCCTGGCCATCACAGAGACATGGCTAACACCCTCTGACACTGCCTCCCCTGCTGCGCTGTGTTACGGTGGCCTCCACTTCACCCACATTCCTCGCCCTGGAAACAGACATGGTGAAGGAGTGGGTCTTCTCCTCTCTAACAATTGCACCTTTAGCCCTACTCCTCCTCTTCCCTCCCTTATTCTCCCTTCTTTTGAAGTCCACTCTGTCCGCATTTACTCTCCCTCCAACCTCCAAGTGGCTGTCATATACCGACCCCCAGGCCCGATCACTGCCTTTATCGACCAATTCTCCACCTGGCTTCTTTACTTTCTCTCTGATGACATTCCCACAATCATCATGGGCGATTTCAACATCCCCACTGACACTCGCCAGTCAGCAGCATCAAAACTCTTGTCGTCGCTTACTTCATCCTTTGGACTTACTCAGTGGTCCTCCTCAGCCACCCACACAGACGGACACACACTAGACCTCATCTTCACCCGACTCTGCTCCCTATCTAACCTCAAAACCTCCCCCTACCCCTATCTGACCACGATCTACTCGCCTTCTGATCCCTGTCCTCCTCACCTGTCACCCATGTCCGGCAGCTAGCACACCCCTGCAGAAACCTTGCACATCTAGACACTCACACACTCTCTGACTCTGTTCTACCACTGACATCCATATCCTCACTCCATGACACAGACAGCGCCACTGCTTTCTACAATGCCACTCTCGCATCAACTATTGACTCGGTCGCCCCTCTTATGCATGGCAGAGCGCGACGAGCCAACAGGCAACCCTGGCACAACAACCTCACTAAACAGCTTCGACAAGCGTCCAGGGTTGCGGAGCGGCGTTGGAAGAAAACACATACTCAAGAAGACTTCACTGCATTCAAACAAGCAACGCTCGCATTCAACTCAGCACTCACCTCTGCTAAACAGGCCTACTTCACAACCCTCATATCCTCCCTATCCTACAACCCCAAACAGCTATTCAACACTTAACTCTCTCCTCCACCCTTCACTGCCCCCTCCGACCTCCCTCATCTCCGCCGAGGAGTTTGCCACACACTTCAAAAACAAGATTGACCAAACACGACAAGTCTTCACTGTCCGACCACCACAACCCCTTTGTTTTCCACACCATTTCCCTAACTCCATAACCTCCCTTCCCAACATCACGGAAAGAGACCTTACTCATCTCCTCTCCAAATCACACCTCACCACATGTGCACTCGACCACATCCCATCCCACCTCCTCCCCAATCTCACCCCCACACTCGTCTCATCCCTAACCAATCTCTTCAACCTATCACTATCCTCTGGTACTTTCCCTGCTGCCTTCAAACATGCCACAATCACGCCCATCCTCAAAAAGCCATCCCTCAACCCATCCGCCCTGTCCAGCAATCGCCCCATATCGCTGCTCCCATTTGCCTCCAAACTCCTTGAGCAACACGTTCACGCCAAACTTTCCTCCCACTTTTCATCTCTCTCTTCGACAACTGACAATCCGGCTTCCGCCCCCACCATTCCACCGAAACTTCCCTTACCAAAATTACTAATGACCTGCTCACAGCCAAAGCTAACAGACAATTCTCTGTACTCCTTCTTCTTGACCTGTCCTCTGCTTTCGATACACCACTGCCTCCTACTACAGATCCTCTCTTCCTTTGGCGTCAAAGACCTTGCCCTATCCTGGATCTCCTCATACCTTTCTAACCGCATTTAGCGTCTCCCACTCCCACGCTACCTCCTCACCCTGCCCCCTCTCTGTTGGAGTCCCTCAAGGCTCTGTCCTAGGACTCCCTACTCTTCTCAATCTATACCCTTGGCCTGGGACAGCTGATAAAATCCTATGGCTTCCAGTACCATCTGTACGCTGACGACACCCAGATCTACCTCTCTGGCCCAGACGTCACCTCTCTGCTGTCCAGAATCCCAGCATGTCTATCAGCCATATCCTCCTTCTTCTCCTCCCGCTACCTCAAGCTCAATGTGGACAAAACTGAACTCATTATCTTTCCACCACCTTGCATATCCTTCCCACCTGATCATTCTATCACAATAAATGACATCACTCTTTCCGCTGTACCGACATTCTGCTGCCTCGGAGTAACCCTCGACTCCGCCCTGTCCTTCAAACCCCACATCCAAGCTCTCGCCACCACTTGTCGCCTCCAGCTCAAAAATATTTCCAGAATCCGTCCTTTCCTCAACCCTAACTCTACTAAACTGCTTGTGCACGCCCTCATCATCTCCCGCCTCGACTATTGCAACATCCTCCTCTGTGGCCTCCCTGCTAACACTCTCGCACTCCTCCAGTCTATCCTCAACTCTGCTGCACGACTTGTTCATCTCTCGCCTCGCTACTCCTCTGCTAAGCCCCTTTGCAAATTGCTTCACTGGCTCCCATTCCCCCAGCATATCCAGTTCAAACTACTAACACTGACCTACAAAGCCATCCATAACCTCTCTCCTCCGTATATCTCTGAACTAATCTCCCGATATATTCCCTCACGTAACCTCCAGTCCTCCCAAGACCTCCTTCTCTCCTCCACACTTATCCGTTCCTCACGCAATCACCTCCAAGATTCCTCCCGAATATCCCCCATCCTCTGGAATTCTGTGCCTCAACACGTCCGATTATCCTCCACATCCGGATCCTTCAGACGGAACCTGAAAACCCATCTCTTCAAGAAAGCTTACAGCCTGCAATGACCCCGCTGCCTCCTCAACAACACCGGAGCTACTGCAACCCCCAACCTATTGTCTCCTCCCCACTCCTGTAGAATGTAAGCCCGCAAGGGCAGGGTCCTCCTCCCTCTCTACCAGTCTATCATTGTTAGTTTGTTTACTGTAAGTGATATTTTTACTTGGTATGTAACCCCTTATGTACAGCGCCATGGAATCAACGGCGCTATATAAATAAATAATAATAATAGCTGGGAGTTTGCTACAGTTGTATCTGTTCTAAACCATCAGACTGAACCTCTTCCTTCTGTATTGATATATTGTACCAGGATAAGATCTGTAAGAATGTACCAGTGTGAAAAGTATTTGGTCAGAACGAGTCTTCATTCACTGCCGGAAAGCAGAGATCTAGAAATGTGAAGCATTTGAAACATAGTGTTAGAAAGTTCAGAAAATTCCATTTTGCAATGATTAAAGTTCCGTTGTGAATTTTAGCGTGACTGGACCGTTCTTGCGGAAATGTTTCCTGCCTCCTTCACTTAGATTCAGATCATACAGATAGTCAGACACCGCATTATCTCTGATACTATGGCCGATACAGCGCACATATAGATTATACAATAGAGTCCAAAAGTTTTGCTTTTTTTTTTTTTAAAATGTGATGACTTCTGTCTGGTTGTTGTGATGCCATTTCCCTGGTGAGGAATTGAAAGTGCATGAAGTTGTCATCATACAAGACCTTAATTGTAACCAAAATGCTTTTGAATATAGGAATGGTCTTTTAATTAAAGAAAACTGACGGCCAAAAGTTTTGCATCTACTATTTATTGATCACAACATAGAGAGTAATTCATTCTTTACAATGCCATAACTTAGTATTTTGTAACATAACCTCTTGCTTTAGTTCCTGCCGCACCGCATTGAAGCCACTCGGGTATTCAAGACATCTTGAGGGATCTTGCTTCGTTCCATTTGCTGACGCCGGCCCTGATTCAATCCCATTTGTGTCAAATTCTGTGCATGTTATCAGTCCAAAATCACCAGGGTATGTGAACTTTTGATCAGGGTCATTTGGATGTTTTTGGTTGCCATTAAGATTTAAAAAGAGAAAACACAGTAGTTTGACAATAAATGGCTTCACCCAACCAATAACCATGAGTGGAGAAAAAGTTTTTTTGTTCTCATTCATATTCTCTGAAACAAGACCAAGAAAGGAAAAATTCTGCCGGGGTATGTAAACTTTTGAGCACAACTGTATCCTTGTTCATGGTAGCATTCATATTTCCATCAATTCTATGCCAATGGCCGATGCAGAAAAGCAGCCCAAAACCATGAGATTGCCACCACCATGTTTCACTGTAGGCGTTTGGTACCTTACATCATTACGTTTTCCAATTCTGCAGTATATACAGTGCTGCCATCACTACCAAACAGATTGAACTTGGATTCATCCGACCCCAACACCTTAGACCAATCTGTCTCTTTCCGTTGGCTGTGTTCTTTGGCAAACACAAGTCGGACCTTCCGGTTCTTTGCAGAGATGAAAGGCTTCTTGACTGGAACTCGTGCATTCAGCCCTACTGCTTAGTCGTCGCGACTCACTTTGACCCCATATTCTTTGTTCATTTTGTGGACATCAGATACTGACTTTTTCTTTATAATGTGATCAACTCTGGAGGAAGTTCTCCTTGGTCGTCCACTTCTAAGTTTGCCGGCTGTTCCAGAACCTTCTTTTTCTTTCTTTAATATATCTGACACTTGACTCTGAGAACAGGTGAATTCCATAGCTGCCTCTTTATGGCTTTTCCCTGACTTCACTCCCAGAATAATAAGCTTCCTGACATCTGGTGATAAATTTGGCTTTGTCTCTGCCATGTTTTTAACCTAAAAACGCAAAAAAAAAAAATTTAGGCAAAATTCGACTGCCCATAACAAAATATGCAAAACATTTGTTCCAGCAAATGTTGAAAACTAACACATAAAGGGATAAAACAATGTCCAACACAATTTTTGTCCTGATAGCTGACAATCATTTGCTTCCAGTTAACTAAAATCACCAGAAAAATGGCCTCACAACAACCAAACAGAAGCAATCACAATTTAAAAAAAAAATGCTAAACTTTTGGTGGCTACTGTATTCATACAGTCAGGTTTAGCTGAGCTGCCTTTATCATTTGGCACACAGTACAGTATCACAACATTTAATGTGGCTGCAGGGAAACTAGGCTGTACTTTTGGAGATGCATATAAAAATATTTTTGGTTTTGTCACTCGGCCTCAAAAAATTTAGTTACATATCTGGTAAAAACCCCTGAGCCCTCCTGAACCCTGCTGCTTTTCTGCCGTTTTGCACTGCGTCGCTCCATTGCAGAGATACTGCACTCCGAAAGCAACAAATGTGAGTATGTGAAATCTCTGCTTTGCAGTACAACTTTGCATTTTTTTAGTCTTATTTTGGAGTGCGCACTTTCACCCCTCCCTCCAAGACGCTGCCAATGATCACATGCTCGACTACTAGATCTTCTCCTGATCTGTGGAAGCAGAGAAGAAACAGCCCGTTGCACTACAAGCAGAGATTTCACATGCAGCGCTCCAAAAAACGCAAATGTGAATATCTCTGCAATGGAGCGACGCAGCAAAAAACGGAAAAGAGCTGCAGAATCGGAGGAGCTCAGGGACTTTTACAAGGTATTTAAGGAATCACCCTGTAAGAATTTAATTTTATCGTTCTGGGTCCAATTACTGGAAAGTGGATTGTATTATGTGTTGTGCACAGATATTACTCAGTATTGCAGGGTCTGATTACTGCACACTGGGGTCAGGTGGCTTTAGTGGTCCTATCACTGTCTTATTACAGTTTTTGTGGAGCATTATATGGCGGCACACGCAGTTTGGTACATGTGATGGGTCTCCTAACCATTTTCCTTCTGTATTTTTTTTACAGAGAAGGACGGGAAGGCTTTCCATCCAACCTACGAGGAGAAGCTGAGGCTGGTGGCTCTGCACAAACAAGTCCTCCTGGGACCGTACAACCCCGACACGTGCCCCGAAGTCGGCTTCTTCGATGTCCTGGGCAACGATAGGAGGTAACGAACGTCGTGTGCTTTGTTTGTGTATCACATTCCTATAAAAAAAGTAGCCACTTTGTAAATAGCCTAACGCTTTCTTATCGTTTTGTATACACAGCACTGATGCAGATCTGTGTGTCTCCATGGTTACAGACTACACTACATATGTAGTCTGATCCTGCCATTGTATATTTTTCACCACTAAAGTAGCAGTCAGGGACTGCAGGGTGAACCTCATTACCATGAGCATTTATGGGAGCTGTGTACGCAAAACGGCAACAGATTTTCCATCATGGGCATGCATCGATCTGATGTGTCCAAAAAAAAAAATAGGAATTGAAATGCAAAGTTTAATAGAAAACTGCAGACTGTTTCTTGCATAAAACTGAGCGACGATGCGTTTTTAACCTCTTCATAGAAGCCTTTGCTCCCTCTGAGCGTCGTTCACACACTGTCGTCTTTCTCACAGGAAAGAATGGACGGCCCTGGGCAACCTAAGCAAGCAGGAAGCCATGACGGAGTTTATCACCCTCCTGAACAGATGCTGCCACCTCTTCTCCACATACGTCACATCCCATAAAATAGAGAAAGAAGAGCAGGAGAGAAAAAGGTACTAATCCCTACAATCCGTACATCTGGCATCGGTGCTGCACGGTAACTGCTGGTTTCCTCCAGAAACAGCGCCACACGTGTCCACAGGCTGTGCCTGGTATTGCAGCTCAGTTCTATTAAAGTGAATGGGGCTGAGCAGCAAGGTGACGCACAACCTGCAGACAGGTACCTGAAAACAACTCCAGCACTAATAGTTACTGGAGACGTTCTTAAAGGGACCGCTCTGCAGATTGTGCAGTGAACCCACCCAACTCTACCAGAAGAGGCGCTGGTGATGCTGATAGATAGGAGATGGTTTGCAGCGGTTTTCTATGGATGCCGGACCAGGGTCCTGCAAATCTTTCCGCTCCAGTCTATAGCAGAGGTTAACAGCAGTCGCTATCTCACAAGATAGATGATGATCGACATCTGGGTCACGTTTTTCCACACTTAAAGGGGTTGTCTGTTAGTTTAAAGGAGCTTTCTGTTTCCTGCAGCCAATCACTGGCAAGTACAGCATGAGACCGTAGAAACCAGTGATCGACTGCAGCAGTCACATGGATTATATACAACATCATCGCTGCAGGAAAAAAAGTGATGGCCGCCAGAGTGTGAGCACGGGAGAAGTGAAGGAGTCATCAGGCGAGAAATATTTGTTTTTTATGGGTCAATTTTGTAAAATTTCCAACTGCCTTAAGTGGTATCAAATCCCTATCATATCACTAACTTAAAGCCGCAGGAGTTCTTAAACTTTGACTAAGTTCAATACATAGAATCCAACCTGCAGTGTAAAGCATGGGGGACAAAACAGCAGTATGAGACTGATAGGACATGAGGCATCTTTCAGGTTACCTTCTACTCCAGTACAAATTGCAGTATACAGTGGTGGCCAAAAGTATTGGCACCCCTGCAATTCTGTCAGAGTGCCATGGGCTTTAAACTTCTTGATGACACTGCGCACGGAAGACACAGGAACATTCAGGTCTTTGGAGATGGACTTGTAGCCTTGAGATTGCTCATGCTTCCTCACAACTTGGTTTCTCAAGTCCTCAGACAGTTCTTTGGTCTT
Source organism: Phyllobates terribilis (assembly GCF_046119375.1). NCBI lineage: Eukaryota > Metazoa > Chordata > Amphibia > Anura > Dendrobatidae > Phyllobates > Phyllobates terribilis. The sequence goes on along the minus strand of NW_027363161.1, from coordinate 214,220 downwards.
CTTTCTTTTCTCCATGCTCAATGTGGTACACACAAGGACACAGGACAGAGGTTGAGTCAACTTTAATCCATGTTAACTGGCTGCAAGTGTGATTTAGTTATTGCCAACACCTGTTAGGTGCCACAGGTAAGTTACAGGTGCTGTTAATTACACGTATTAGAGAAGCATCACATGATTTTTCAAACAGTGCCAATACTTTTGTCCACCCCCTTTTTTAGGTTGGGTGTGGAATTGTATCCAATTTGGCTTTAGGACAATTCTTTTTGTGTTTTTTCATTGAAGACAAATTAAATGAAGATAATAATACCAAAGAATTTGTGATTGCAATCATTTTCAGGAAGAAACGGAGTATTATCTGACAGAATTGCAGGGGTGCCAATACTTTTGGCCACCACTGTAGCTGGAGTCGGTGATTATGGATTTACGGAGCAGTCGGTATGTAAGACCGGAGGGATCATGGACCGGACTTCTGCTTTAAGTCCCAGGAAGTGAGAACGGTTGACGCTGCTGCAAAAATCATGTCCGACATAGTTCAGTGTAAAGCGTCATCTGCTGACTTTACAGGAGAGAAGAGGAGGAGCGGAGACGGCCGGAAGAGGAGGAGCGGCAGCGGCTGCTGCGAGAGGAGGAGAAGCGGAGGAAAGAAGAGGAGCAGAGGCTGCGGAGAGAGGAGGAAGAGAGGATGCGAGCGGAGGATGAACGGTGTAGAATGGAACAGCAGAAGTAAGTACTCCCATCGGAAGTCACTAATCTTTCTTAAAGGATATTTTTGGGTGGGTCACTCATTCAGGACCCTCGTAGTATGAGCCATAGTGCAAGGAGCAGTCTGTTGTATGCAATGCTGGTGACCGGTTGGAGGGTACATGCGCTGGGGTCACCAACAATGGGGTCCACGAAGCCCTGTCACATTCATTTTAATGGAAAATTACTAAAGCTCTGCCGGCCACAGGCAATGGTGGGTGCAGCAGTCATTAGGGCAGGACCGTGCATTTGTGTTTCAAATCTTAATTCTATTTTTTTTTTGCAGGCAGCAGATCATGGCCGCCCTGAACTCGCAGACAGCGGTGCAGTTTCAGCAGTACGCAGCGCAGCAGTACCCGGGGAACTTCGAGCAACAGCAGCTCCTGATCCGGCAGCTGCAGGAACAGCACTACCAGCAGTACATGCAGCAGCTGTACCAAGTGCAGCTCGCTCAGCAACAGGTAGACGCAGCGCACAGACCCCCGAGCCTCGCTGCTCTGAGCTGCATTTACCTGTCGGACCATGTTCCCACGTAGCATAAATGCTGCAGGGTTTGTTTTTTTTTTGCAGAAAATCCCCTGTGTTTAAAACGGTGTTTCCCAAACTCCAGTCCTCACGGCCCCCATAGGTCATGTTTTCAGGATTTCCTTAGTATTTCCATCACCTGTGTAATACTATCAAGGCATCAGGAATTCTCTCACCTGTGTAATACGAAGGAGATCCTGAAACATGACCTGTGGGGGCCGTGAGGACTGGAGTTTTGGAAACACTGGTTTAAAAGTTAGAGCAAACTTCTTGTGCTTCCCGGAAAACTCCTGGCCGCTGTGCATCTAAAGACGTTGCTGAAATTTGTGTTTTTTTGGTTTGTTTATTTTTTCCTGTGGAGTCGAAAAAATGCATGAAAAAATGCCCTCGCTTCTTGTACAGAATTAATAAAACCTTCAGATCTTCAACAATAAATGGGGTAAAAACACCTGTAAAAATACGATAATCAGAGTAGATTGCTATTGCGGGTTTTGATGTAGAAAATAAACCCTGCACTTTACGCTCCCTGGAACCTGAACTAATTAACTAATTGTTTTTAGTAAGAAAAAAATTGCGCGGCTGAGTTTTGCTCTTGATGATGGCGGTGCGCTGAGTAGCTGGTTGATTAGATGCAGCGTTTATAAGTGGAAGACAGTGGGATTTGTGTGCAGTGTCTATTGGAGCCTGTGGTTGTCTGAAACGCTGCCTCATTAGAAGTTAAGCTTCTTTGTTCTTCCCCTCATGCTTTACACTGCAGTTTTGCTTCGCAGCATACAAGAAATGAAGAATGCTCATAAATGACGTGGTGTTACCCTCTCCTTACCCTCTCGGCCTTACAGAAACAGCAGGAGGCACTTTCGGCTGGAACCAGCTCCCCTGTCAGTTCTCCATCCAAGATGAACATGGGAAGCATTACCGGCTCCGGAGAAGCCGCCTCGGTCAATGGACAAACCCACCCACACATAGACAATGCTGAGAAAGAACTGGAGGCCGACCCCGCTGGAAGACCTGCTGGAGAACGGGCCTAAAGGTGCGTCCTATTGACCTCAGTGGGGTTGGGGTCTGTTGGGTGGACAATCAGACGATACCTGGACATTGGCTAATGGTTTATGTTTGCTCATTATTTTTCCACTTCCTTCTCTCTACAGAGTCCACGCCGGTCATTGCTGCCCCACCCACGTGGACAAGACCCCAAATTAAAGACTTCAAAGAGAAGATCCGGCAGGACGCGGACTCAGTCATCACCGTCGGAAGAGGAGAGATGGTCACAGTCCGGGTCCCCACATACGAGGAAGGCTCCTATCTTTTCTGGGAGTTTGCCACAGATAACTTTGACATTGGTTTTGGGGTTTACTTTGAATGGACAGACTCCCCAAACACGGCTGTGAGCGTGCACGTCAGCGAGTCCAGCGAGGACGAGGACGAAGGTACTTTGTACAATTTTCATACTTCATTCTTGTACAATAAATACTGTAGCAGGTCTTCACTGCGTCTCACCCCCTCTTCCTGAAGTGGTCGGGGGTCTCTCGAGAAGCAGCATCTTACCCCCTCGTTTTAAGGAGGTTGGGGCTCGAGAAGCAGTGTCTTACCCCCTCGTCTTAAGGAGGTTGGGGCTCGAGAAGCAGTGTCTTACCCCCTCGTCTTAAGGAGGTTGGGGCCTCTCGAGAAGCAGCATCTCACCCCCTCGTCTTGAGGAGGTCAGGGCCTCTCGAGAAGCAGCGTCTCACCCCCTCGTCTTGAGGAGGTCAGGGCCTCTCGAGAAGCAGCGTCTCACCCCTTGGTCCTGAGGAGGCCCCCTTATCCCCAATCCTGGTACGCATGGCCCCCTCATCCCCAATCCTGGTACGCATGGCACCCCTCATCCCCAATCCTGGTATTTATGGCACCCCTCATCCCCAAATTCTGGTATGTATGGCACCCCTCATCCCCCAATTCTGGTATGTATGGCACCCCTCATCCCCCAATTCTGGTATGTATGGCACCCCTCATCCCCCAATTCTGGTATGTATGGCACCCCTCATCCCCCAATTCTGGTATGTATGGCACCCCTCATCCCCCAATTCTGGTATGTATGGCACCCCTCATCCCCCAATTCTGGTATGTATGGCACCCCTCATCCCCCAATTCTGGTATGTATGGCACCCCTCATCCCCCAATTCTGATATGCATGCCCCCTCATCCCCAATCCTGGTATGAATGGCAGCCCTCATCCCCCAATCCTGGTATATATGGCACCCCTCATCCCCAATCCTGGTATGTATGGCACCCCTCATCCCCAATCCTGGTATGTATGGCACCCCTCATCCCCCAATTCTGGTATGTATGGCACCCCTCATCCCCCAATTCTGGTATGTATGGCACCCCTCATCCCCCAATTCTGGTATGCATGCCCCCTCATCCCCAATCCCCAATAAAGTACACAGCGTTCAAAGCGCTGCCAATAACGCCCATGTGCACATACCCTTATACTCACCTTCCTTCCTCACCTCTGCTCTGCTTCCTTTTCTGCTGCAGCAGCTCATGTCAGCATCTGAGCAGCGCATGACGTCACTGTCATGCGCTCTCAGACGCTGAGCTGCTGGCACATTCACTCCTCTCCACGCCGGGACTATGGGCGTGGAGAAGAGTGAATATGCACTCTCTTTAGTAGCGGGCACTGTCAGCAGGAACTGCGGCTCAACGCTTCTCTGTGCCCGCTACTAAAGAGAATGAATATTCATCCTTCTCCATGGGAGTGGAGAAGAGGGAATATTAATTTCTCTTTAGCAGCGGGCACACGTGGTAGCTGCAGCAGCGGCTACAGCGTGTGCCCCGCTCCTCCACCGTCACAACCTGCCCCACCACTACACACCACCAGAATTTCTATATACTCGAGTATATACCAGAGTATAAGCAGAGAGGGGCTTTATCAGAACAAAAAATGTGCTGAAAAACTCGGCTTATACTCGAGTATATACGGTATATTAAAAATCTGGTGAATTAGATGATGATTGGAAGAGACGAGATCAATCATAACGTATGCAGCGGATACCACCACTGGCGCCCTCAGTATTCCTGTAGCCAGAAGACCACCACCAGGAGGAGTTAACAGAGCGGCCGGTCATACATGCACCCTGCCTCTGCCAGGAGGAGTTAACAGAGGGGCCGGTCACATATGCCCCCTGCCTAAGTCAGGAGGAGTTAACAGAGCGGCCGGTCATACATGCACCCTGCCTCCGCCAGGAGGAGTTAACAGAGGGGCCGGTCACATATGCCCCCAGCCTAAGTCAGGAGGAGTTAACAGAGCAGTCAGCCACACATGCACCCTGCCTCCGCCAGGAGGAGTTAACAGAGGGGCCAGTCGCACATGCCCTTTGCCCTTCAATGGCTGCAAGACCACCGCCAGGAGGAGCATACTGGTCACACATGCACTCCGACACTACATACCAAGTCCACGGCACGGACAAAGATCGCCGATCCATAGATTCAGAAAGGAGCAGCAGGGTGCACTCGTGATCGTTCAGCTCCCCCTGGCGGTGGGGAAAACATAAGAATGGATCCTGCACCGAGACGGACTTACCCATACCAGACATACTCACTGGGCCAGAGTTTGTGCTGGGCTCTGCAGATGCAGCTTTAGGGGCAGACACATCCATCTTTAGAACCTCAGTCCTTCCTTATGGTGTCTTCCATCAGGGTCCTTTTATACAGGAACTGAGATCCAGCGCTGTCCTCATCCAATAGGATGAGGCCCCCCCCCCTCCTGATATCAGGTCCACCAATCCTGATTATTGCACTTTTTTAATTGAAATTTCAAATTTCCAAAATGGCAGTGCATTCCACCCTGGAACGCAACCAGAAGTGACGACGCGGCCATTGAATGGACCGGCGCGCGTCACTTCCTATGAGCTCTCCATGCGGCCAGCTATACACCGGAGGAGAGTGTTGCGCTCAGGGAGAGGGGGAGACATCGCAACTGGCTGGGGAGCTACAGGAGGCCCCCAGCCAATATCTTCTCACCATCCAGCATTGAATGAGCTCTGGAGGAAGGTGCTGTCCCGCCGGGAGGAAAGAGCAGCGGACATGGAAGGAAGGCACAGGGCGATCGATCCACGGCTACCCGGCTGAAAGGTACTGATTTTTGGGGAAGTAGATTGCCGGCCACAGCCGCACCAGAAGGAAACCTCTTCATCCCTTAGGGACAAGAAAAACACTGAGGTTAGAGGGAAGGGAAGGGCTATTTAACCTCTTGGTTCCTGTCCCTAATTAGGATGGGGAGGCAACCTCCTGTTGGTGCTGTCCTGGAGGGGATTAGAGAAAGCAGCATGTGAGTGCAGCCTAAGGCTATGTTCACACATTGTGTTTTTATGCAAATTAAAAGCTGCTTTTTACAATGTCGGCAAAAGCTAGGAGATTTCAGAAATCTCAGGTTCACGCTTATTTTTTGTTTTACTCTTCCTGACTGAATTGGAAAACTGATGCATGTTAATTCTTTCACTCATAGAAAGTTACAAGTAAGTGCAAAAAAGCAGCAGAAATGCAGCAGAAAACGTTGCCAACAGTTCTTGCAGCGCTTTTAGTGAAAAAAAAAACAAAAAACAAAAAAAACACAGGTATGGCTGGACGTGAAACCCATTTATTTCTGTGATTTTCCCGCATTTAAACCTAAATGTCTTGGTTTCATCACCCGAGATGGCAGATAGGATTAGTACATTTTAATTAAATTAGTGATATGTGTAAAAGGAAACAATACCTGATATCTCAATGCACCGCCAAGTCTTGGGTAAACTATGACTGACCAATTCCCCTAGCTGTTTTTACACTTCCAATTGTGTATTTTTTCATGAATAGTCACTAGTTTTTCAGACATAAAAATCTTGTTCCACTAAATAATTGTATCAAATTGCCCCTTTTCCCCAAAATGTTTTCTGGTGTCACATCCGTCTGTTGTTGGTGGCCTAACACCTTGCATTGCTCATGCTTGTATGGTGGAAGCAAAGCTGAACTTTGGGATCCTGAAGAACGCAGCAAAAAGACGCAATAAAAAACTGTTTTTTGTCTGCAGCTTTTTTACTATCAAGACATCAAGTTTTGGCTGCAGAAAAAAACAGCAGCAAAAACGCAACGTGTGAACATACTGTAAAAACATGACGCCTTTAACAAGTTCAATTGCAAACCTTTCTGGTAAAACTACATGTAACATGGGTCATATTGTGCACTTACTCTTTACAGCAAGTGCCATAAACCACCAATACCCCCCTATTGCAATCTCTATATACGTCGGTGGAGATTTGGCTACACACAGACGCACCTCCTCATTCCAATATATGGAGAATGCGGCTGAAAATGTGTGAACAAGGGTTAGAAAATAACTGCATGTAGCTGTAGAGTCACCATCAATCTTACTGGGGAGCCCTTAGCAGCTGGGCCTGGAGCTGTGAGGTCATCATCTACATGGCGGTGATGTCACGATCTACATGGAACTCTGGTGTCATCATCGGCTCTATGACATCACAATGGGAGTAAAGTGTATAGAATGCCTGAGCGCAGAGCCGGGGCTGTCTTTTGTGTGACTCTTTATTGGATACACAAAGCTAAAGGAATAAAAGGAGAAAGAAGGAGAAAGAAAGCGACGCCATCATGAGGATTCATGGACGTCCCCGTTATGGCCAGCGGCTGCTGGTCAAGGCTCTCTCTTCCTGCAAGTCAATTGGCTTTAGCCTTCTGACCCGATTCAGGAAATCCCATCGCAATTGGAGAACACTGCTGCAGGATTCCTTCCTGGCCACGAAATCTGCCACCATTACAGCAGTCAGGCGCTTCAGGTCAGTTGCTATAACCAGACGTAAAGACCAAGTCATCAGCCAAGACAGCGGTGAGAAGAGCCCAACCTACATAGTAGGTGATACTGAATCCACTGCCAGCATTGCAGAAAGTGGAGAGGATCTTGCCGATCCAGAATGTGCACAAGGTGCACACGAGGGGCTGCTACAAACAAGACCCCGGGACAATCTAAAAAGAAAAGCACCAACCTCCGAGGACAGTCAGCCCAAGATGCTGCCACCGGCCAAGAGAGCTGCTACAGAAAACCTTTCTGATCTACTGAGAGAGGTAACCCCGGAGATGGAGACCCCACAAGTGGAGATGCCCGATATCGGGAAACAGGAGGACATCCTGTCTCCAGAGCAGTTAACCATCCTGCTGAGCAAAGGGGAGGAAGGCTTCCTGGATGATGAGATCGTCATGATGGCCCAGGACCTGCTGCAGAGTCAGTTTGAGGGTTTTGATGGCCTGCAGCCCCCCTGCGCTCTTCTAGTGCCAGGGTACAGTGTACTGAAGAATGCTGTACAAATCCACTATGATGAGGAGAGGGTGCACTGGCTGACCACCTGCTACAAAAATGGCCAAATCTTTGTGGCCGACAGCATCAACTCCGGAAATCTGACTCCGTCCATCTGTGAGCAGATTATCAACCTGTACAGTGAAGTGGTCGAAGAGCCCCTGAAACATCTGACATTTATCGATGTGGATCAGCAGAGGAACAGCTATGACTGTGGCTTATTCGCCATAGCGTTTGCCTACGAGCTTATAGCAGATGGCGGTGAACCCAGAGCAGAGTTCCGGCATCGGTTGATGAGGACTCATCTGATATCCTGCCTGCAGACCGGCAGGATCAGCGCATTTCCCAAAAAGGTCAGGAAGTGACTCCATGCCTATAAACGGCATGTAGAGTCAATGACGGTCCACAAGATCGCCCTGACCTTCAACCGGACACGACCCTGGACCACAGACCAGCCTGCACCAGTAAGTAACCATGGACTTTCCATAATACCCTCAATATAGTGAATGTATAAATATGATGGGGGGGGGGCGCTGCCATTATTGGAGCCGTTTATCATTAAAGCTTAGCTCCAGCCCCTATAAAGATGTATTAAGAGATTAATTATAGCAGGATTATAAGGGGTTTTCTGTTATTTTGTACACAGAGGTGTGAACCAGAACAAGAATGGCCCCCGCAGCTATAACAAGTGTCGGTGTTTCTGTCATCACCATGGACCAAATATAATCCAGGTAAGAGGAGTGTACTGAGCAGCAGTGACCGGGAGTAAATCGTGTGAACGTCTCGGATATTAAATATTCGGCTGCTCCATGATCAGTTCTGTTCCCTCTTTCTACAGATCACTATAAGCGAGCTGGGGTCCCACTAAGAAGACGGGGTACAGCTGGAGGTGACGGCTATAAGAAGTCAATGATGTGGCGGCCGCCATGTCAGGAGCAGAGGAGCCGCACTTCAGGACGAGGCAGATTCCAGGCTCGGTCTCTGTTCTCATTACTTTCTGCAGTCAGATGTAATCACTGAATAAGTGAATTTTCTGCTGCATCAACCCCGATCTACAACACAAGCTGCCATCATCCAGCACCGCCCAAGGGAAGGGCAGGCCCTCAGACATGGTTCCCTAGAGGTTTCCTCCACCGGGGGTTTTTCCTCTCCTGAGTTCTGACGGATGACTCTCCGTGAGCCCATCATCATCAGGGCCACATGACTATTGCCCCACACGACTGGTGGGAAATTCTACATTTGATATCTTGTATGAAGCCAATAAAGAATTCAATTAATATCTAGCAGCCGTGTATCTGAATTTATTATGTTTCGTCTACTATGTATAGTACAGAATTTGGTGAACTCCAGGGGGAATATACAGGGGTGCAGTATTGCAATAGTGTTATAATACTCGCATTTACAGGTGCTTCTCACACAATTAGAATATCATCAAAAAGTTAATTTATTTCAATTCTTCAATACAAAAAGTGAAACTCATATTATATAGAGTCATTACAGAGTGATCTATTTCAAGCGTTTATTCCTGTTAATGTTGATGATTATGGGTTACATCCAATGAAAACACAAAAATCATTATCTCAGTAAATTAGAATAATTAACAAAAAACACCTGCAAAGGCTTCCGAAGCATTTAAAAAGGCACCTTAGTCTGTTTCAGTAGGCTCCAGAATCATAGGGAAGACTGCTGACTTGACAGATGTCCAGAAGGCAGTCATCTGAGCCTAAACCACATTTAGCGTCCACATGTTTGGCCTTTCTGTAGTGATGACAGCCGGCCTAAATTACAGGTGTGTGTCTCCAGAAGCATGGGCTGGACACAATGTACTGGTCACTACAATGTATTGGGGGCTACAGCGTACTGGTCACTACAATGCAGATTTGCAATTTTCACTCAGCAACATCCACTGCTGCTTGTATCTGGAAAACTCACTACACTTTCAGATAAATTCCCAAAGGGGTATAATTTCTAAAATGGTGTCACTTCTGAGGGGGTTTCCACTGTTTAGGCACATCAGGGGCTCTCCAAACCCAACATGGCGTCGGCTAATGATCCAGCTAATTTTGCATTTAAAAAGTCAAATGGCACTCCTTTTCTACCGAGCCTTGCCGTGCGCCCAAACAGTAGTTTTCATCCACATATGGGGTATTGGTGTACTCAGGAGAAATTGCACAATACATTTTACAGTGCATTTTCTCCTGTTACCATTGTGAAAATGCAAAATTTGGGGCTAAATGAACATTTTTGTGGGAAAAATGTAACTTTTTATTTTCACGGCTCTACATTATAAGCTTCTGTGAAGCACCTGGGAGCACAAGGTGCACCCCGCACAGCTAACATTCCTTGGGGGATCTAGTTTCCAAAACGGCGTCACTTGTGGAAGGTTTCCACTGTTTACGCACCTCGGGGATCTCCAAAACCGACATGGCGGCAGCTCTCGATTCCAGCCATTTTTGTGTTTGAAAAGTCAAACTGTGCTCCTTCCCTTCCGAGCCCTGCCGTGCGCCCAAACAGTGGTTTTCTTCCACAAATGGGGTAGCGGTGTACTGAGGAGAAATTGCGCAACACAATTTAGGGTCCATTTTCTCCTGTAACCCTTGTGAAAATAAAACAAATTGGGGATAAAGTAAAATTTTTGTGAAAAAAAAAAGTAAAATGTTCATTTTTTCCTTCCACGTTCCATTAATTCCTGTGAAGCACCTGAAGGGTTAATAAACTTCTTGAATGTGGTTTTAAGCACCTTGAGGGGTGCAGTTTTTAGAACTATGTCACTTTTGGGCATTTTCTGTCATATAGGCCCCCCAAAGTCACTTCAAATGTGATGTGTTCCCTAAAAAAAATGGTTTTGTAAATTTTGTTGGAAAAATGAGAAATTGCTGGTCAACTTTTAATCCTTATAACTTCCTAACAAAAATAAAATTATGTTTCCAAAATGATGCAGATGTAAAGTAGACATGTGGGAAATGTTATTAACTATTTTGTGTGACATCTCTCTGATTTAAGGTCATAAGAATTAAAACTTGGAAAATTGCTAAATTTTCACCAAATTTCCGTTTTTTTCACAAATAAATGCAAGTCATATTGAACAACTTTTATCACTATCATGAAGTACAATATGTCAGGAAAAAACAGTCTCAGAATCCGGGGGATCCGTGGAAGCGTTCCAGAGTAATTACCTCAGAGGGACACTGGGCAGAAGTGTAAAAATTGGCCGGGTCATGAAGGTGAAAACAGGTTTAGAGGGTGAAGGCGTTAGCACTTCTCTTTCTGAAAGCATTCTTTACTCTACAGCATTTATTCCAACTAAAACTTTTGCACTGTGCCGTAGAGAAAAATATCTTTATTTATATACACAAACATACATATTGAGGTAACTAAAGATGGCACCCCACCACCTTACTACTTTAGATCTAACCTATAATATAAGGGACAATAAAAGGGTTGGTCCATCTCAGATATTTAAAGAGATTTCTAGCTTTGGAAAACTCCTGTTCCCCCTCTGCAATTTTTTTTTGTTGAAGAAACTGTGCTGTACTCATCCTCACTGGGTCCGGTACTGAGTCTCCGCTGCGCCTTTTAGTGTGTCATTATCAGTAGTGCTGCCATCACAGCCAGTAGCGGCACAATACGCTCAGGGCCAAGCACTACTGACGTGACGTCAGAGCTGCAGGTAATAACAGACATCTGGAGCAGCGGCGGAGACTCAGTGCTGGACCTGGGGCTGGCGAGTAAAGCGCTTTTTTTTTTTTTTTTTTTTTTTTTTAACAAACTGCAACCAAAAGAAAAGGGAGTTTCCAAAACTGGAAAACCCCTTTAAGGTATATCCATAGAATATCCCATTGGGAGAACACCTTTTAAAGGGCTTATTCAAAGAACTTCAGCATTGCCTACCAACGCCCTGGAAGTGAGCGGTGCTGCTGACGTTATGACCCGTGTGTTCAGATATTGGGCACATGTCCTATTCTAATGAACTGGACGGGTGCACGATACCTGCCCATCATGCTAGCGTCTCGGTAGGTCTGCGGATCGCAACGTCATCAGCACCGCTAGTATCCGATGTGGAAGTGAACGGCTCTGGACAACCCCTTTAAGTGAAAGAAGAATACAACTTACCTTTGCCTGTGGGAGAGGTTGGGGTTCTTCTGGCTCAAAAAATAGATTCTCTTTAAAAAACTGTCCGTCCTGCAAGAATGGAGACAGCGGATATAATACAGGACAGGAAAGGTGACTGGTATGATGGAAGGCTCACAGGGGGAAAGGTATAAAGCTGGGGTACATGGGGTAGCGCACCATGCAACAGATTGAACTATCCTTTTAAAGGCAAAGATACAGCCTATTTCCAAGATCCTACCGCAATATGTAGTAGATCTAATAATAGTAATATTCGAAAATACCTCCAATTAGAAAACAGTATAGTTCTTCTGATTCACTATGTCACTTACCCTATGTGCAGGGCATTGTAGTAGCTTGGGTATCTATGGTCACGACCACTCATAGCGACAGTTGTTAGTGGTCATAATCATGGATACCTAAACTACTACAATGCAGTGCACATGGGGTAAGCGACATAGCTAATCAGAAGAACAATACTACAATTTTAATTGGAGGTATTTGCTAATATTATTATTACACCTACTACATAGTGGGATAGGATCTTGGAGATGGGAATACCCCTTTTTTTAAGATACAGTTGATGCTTTACAGTCTTCCTAGGTGTATACTTACTAGTTTTTCAATGGTGGGAAAATAAGTTACCAATCTGTGCAACACAAAAAAAGAAAAATAAAAGCATTGAATCGGTGATTTGCATTTGTATAATAATGTGATAGCAGAGAGGTGCGGGCACCTGTAGCAGGAGGAGAAGCTTTCCACCGCCCCGTGCAGAGGGTTTCCCTCCAGCCACAGCTCTCTCAGCTCCAGGTTGTGGATCAGATCCAGCTCTTCAACTCTGCAAAGCGAAAAAAGAACATGTTCCCGTCACCAGCTACCACCAGAAAACACAGAGATTTGTTTGTTTCTCGCCTTCTTCCAAGAGCCACAAACCATTTTATTGTTCCGTCTATATGGCCTGGGTTTTTTTTTTCCCAGGATGAGTATGGGCTTTCTATTCCTCCATTTTTGGGACTTGTAACTTTTTCTGTTGCTGGGGCTGGGTGAGGGTCTTTTTGTATTTTTATTCATACCATTTTGATCGATTGCTTTTTATTCCATTTTTGAGAAGTGCAGCGATCGAAAAATCAATTATTTTGATTTTAATTTTTTTAAAAGGTTTACAATTTGGGTTCTTTATATTTTCATAGGATGGAGTTTTACGGATTCGATTTACCAATTTTTCTGTTTATTTATTTATTTTTATTTCTTTAGTTTTTAATTGGGAAAAGCGAGACAAATGAAAATTATGGGTTTTAGTTTATTTATTCATTTTTAAATAAATTTTTACTTATTTTTGCCCTGGACTCTGCGACTGTTTGATTTCTTGTACTATACTGGGAACACAGATGTACAGAGATGGCAGGACGGGGGTCTTCAGGAGGCCACTGACTGCCACTGTTACCCACCGGTACCCCACGATCGATGGCATATACGGGGTAATCGGAAAAGACGTCACGACGGCAGCAGACCCGATCCCTGCGCAAGGAGGCGACGTACCTCGTTATAGGAGAGGTTCAGACTCTGCAGGTGCCGGGTCAGGTAGAAGAGATGAGCAAAACCAGTCAGCTTGGAGAGACGACGACAACTCAGGTCCAAAGACTGAAGCTACAAAAATATATATAGAGAATTTCACAAACACCCTATGGACAGGGGGGCGCTGGTTCTTACCCCATGTATCATTAGCCCAAGAGTGACAAAAAAGATTGTGGGGGTCCCAGCAGGGTCCGCAAGGATCTCCAGTGGCATAGCCTAGTGTGGATCCGCTCAGATCACAGATGGGGCTGTAATTAATAGTATTTATTATTACCTGGGGGTAACACTCCTAGATGATCTGCAAGACGACCTCTGCGGCTGCAGCGTGGGTCAGCGAAAGCACAATGTTGTCAGAAAGCAAATCTAAGGAAAGCAAATAACATTAGTGAGGAAGGGGCACGGCGCCGGCAGAGGAGAGAAGGCGACGGGGCGCCGGCAGAGGAGAGGAGGCGACGGGGCGCCGGCAGAGGAGAGGAGGCGACGGGGCGCCGGCAGAGGAGAGGAGGCGACGGGGCGCCGGCAGAGGAGAGGAGGCGACGGGGCGCCGGCAGAGGAGAGGAGGCGACGGGGCGCCGGCAGAGGAGAGGAGGCGACGGGGCGCCGGCAGAGGAGAGGAGGCGACGGGGCGCCGGCAGAGGAGAGGAGGCGACGGGGCGCCGGCAGAGGAGAGGAGGCGACGGGGCGCCGGCAGAGGAGAGGAGGCGACGGGGCGCCGGCAGAGGAGAGGAGGCGACGGGGCGCCGGCAGAGGAGAGGAGGCGACGGGGCGCCGGCAGAGGAGAGAAGGCGACGGGGCGCCGGCAGAGGAGAGAAGGCGACGGGGCGCCGGCAGAGGAGAGAAGGCGACGGGGCGCCGGCAGAGGAGAGAAGGCGACGGGGCCGTGAGCAAAAAGCAAAGCAGGATGCCAATATTTATTTGTATAAGTATACAAAATGCCGTCATATAGTGCCCACACATTACCGCTATACAGTACAACATATATAATATAGTGCCGACACATTGCCGCTATACAGTACCTACAACACGCATCATATAGCGCCCACACATTATCGCTATACAGTACCTACAACACGCATCATATAGAACCCACATTACCGCTATACAGTACCTACAACACGCATCATATAGCGCCCACACATTACCGCTATACAGTACCTACAACACACATCATAAAGCGCCCACACATTACCGCTATACAGTACCTACAACACGCATCATATAGATCCCACACATTACCGCTATACAGTACCTACAACACGCATCATATAGTGCCCACGCATTACCGCTATACAGTGCCTACAGCACGCATCACACAGTGCCCACGCATTACCGCTATACAGTGCCTACAGCACGCATCACAGTGCCCACGCATTACCGCTATACAGTACCTACAGCACGCATCACAGTGCCCACGCATTACCGCTATACAGTGCCTACAACACGCATCACAGTGCCCACGCATTACCGCTATACAGTGCCTACAGCACGCATCACAGTGCCCACGCATTACCGCTATACAGTGCCTACAGCACGCATCACAGTGCCCACGCATTACCGCTATACAGTGCCTACAGCACGCATCACAGTGCCCACGCATTACCGCTATACAGTGCCTACAGCACGCATCACACAGTGCCCACAGCACGCATCACAGTGCCCACGCATTACCGCTATACAGTGCCTATAGCATGCATCACAGTGCCCACGCATTACCGCTATAGTGCCCACACATTACCGCTATACAGTGCCTACAGCACGCATCACACAGAGCCCACGCATTACCGCTATACAGTGCCTACAGCACGCATCACACAGTGCCCACACATTACCGCTATACAGTGCCTACAGCACGCATCACACAGTGCCCACACATTACCGCTATACAGTGCCTACAACACACATCATATAGCGTCCACACATTACCGCTATACAGTGCCTACAACACGCATCACACAGTGCCCACACATTACCGCTATACAGTGCCGACAGCACGCATCAGTGCCCACGCATTACCGCTATACAGTGCCTACAGCACGCATCAGTGCCCACGCATTACCGCTATACAGTGCCTACAGCACGCATCACACAGTGCCCACAGCACGCATCACAGTGCCCACGCATTACCGCTATACAGTGCCTACAGCATGCATCACACAGAGCCCACGCATTACCGCTATACAGTGCCTACAACACACATCATATAGCGTCCACACATTTCCGCTATACAGTGCCTACAACACGCATCATATAGCGCCCACACATTACCGCTATACAGTACCTACAACATACCTCATATAGCGCCCACACATTACTGCTATACAGTACCTACAACACACATCATATAGCGCCCACACATTACTGCTATACAGTACCTACAACATGCATCACACAGTGCCCAAGCATTACCGCTATACAGTACCTACAACATACATCATATAGCGACCACACATTACCGCTATACAGTACCTACAACACACATCATATAGTGCCCACACATTACCGCTATACAGTACCTACAACACACATCATATAGCGTCCACACATTACAGCTATACAGTACCTACAACATACATCATATAGCGCCCACACATTACTGCTATACAGTACCTACAACACACATCATATAGTGCTCACACATTACCGCTATACAGTACCTACAACACACATCATATAGCGCCCACACATTACCGCTATACAGTACCTACAACATACATCATATAGCGCCCACACATTACCTCTATACAGTACCTACAACACACATCATATAGCGTCCACACATTACCGCTATACAGCGCCTACAGCACACATCATATAGCGCCCACATATTACCGCTATACAGTACCTACAACACGCATCATATAGCGCCCACAGATTACCGCTATACAGCGCCGACAACACACATCATATAGCGCCCACAGATTACCGCTATACAGCGCCGACAACACACATCATATAGCGCCCACACATTACCGCTATACAGTACCTACAACACACATCATATAGCGCCCACACATTACCGCTATACAGTACCTACAACACGCATCATATAGCGCCCACACATTACCGCTATACAGTACCTACAACACACATCATATAGCGCCCACACATTACCGCTATACAGTACCTACAACACACATCATATAGCGCCCACACATTACCGCTATACAGTACCTACAACACGCATCATATAGCGCCCACACATTACCGCTATACAGTACCTACAGCACGCATCATATAGCGCCCACACATTACCGCTATACAGTACCTACAACACACATCATATAGCGCCCACACATTACCGCTATACAGTACCTACAACACACATCATATAGCGCCCACACATTACCGCTATACAGTACCTACAACACACATCATATAGCGTCCACACATTACCGCTATACAGTACCTACAACACACATCATATAGCGTCCACACATTACCGCTATACAGTACCTACAACACACATCATATAGCGTCCACACATTACCTCTATACAGTACCTACAACACACATCATATAGCGCCCACACATTACCGCTATACAGTACCTACAACACACATCATATAGCGCCCACATTACCGCTATACAGTACCTACAACATACATCATATAGTGCCCACACATTACCGCTATACAGTACCTACAACACACATCATATAGTGCCCACACATTACCGCTATACAGTACCTACAACATACATCATATAGTGCCCACACATTACCGCTATACAGTACCTACAACACACATCATATAGCGCCCACACATTACCGCTATACAGCGCCTACAACACACATCATATAGCGCCCACACATTACCGCTATACAGCACCTACAACATACATCATATAGTGCCCACACATTACCGCTATACAGCGCCTACAACACACATCATATAGCGCCCACACATTACCGCTATACAGCACCTACAACACACATCATATAGCGCCCACACATTACCGCTATACAGTACCTACAACACACATCATATAGTGCCCACACATTACCGCTATACAGCACCTACAACACACATCATATAGTGCCCACACATTACCGCTATACAGTACCTACAACACACATCATATAGCGCCCACACATTACCGCTATACAGTACCTACAACACACATCATATAGTGCCCACACATTACCGCTATACAGCACCTACAACACACATCATATAGTGCCCACACATTACCGCTATACAGTACCTACAACATACATCATATAGTGCCCACACATTACCGCTATACAGCGCCTACAACACACATCATATAGCGCCCACACATTACCGCTATACAGCACCTACAACACACATCATATAGCGCCCACACATTACCGCTATACAGTACCTACAACACACATCATATAGTGCCCACACATTACCGCTATACAGCACCTACAACACACATCATATAGCGCCCACACATTACCGCTATACAGCACCTACAACACACATCATATAGCGCCCACACAAGTTCTCAGTGTGGATTGTCACTGCTAATTTCACTTAATGGTTTGCAAAGAGTGAAATCTGTGGCCAAATCTGCAGTTAAGTTTTGCACAGATTTTGGTGCAGATTTTCTGTCCCATTTACAGAGGCTTTATGACAGTTATTGCTTCAGTTATAAACTGTGGACACAGCTCAGGTGTGAACAGAGGGCAATGTGATGAGAGCTGATGGGCGGTGATGTCCTTCCTGTCCTGCAGCCAGATATTATCCGCCTCTGATTGGTAGAATTAGAAGCCCCCCTCATTCCTTTCCTCTGCTGAATGCGGCCCTTGTCCCCCTCATTACCGCGCTCTTCATCCCCGGCCCGTCCCGCTCCTTCGCTTATTGTGCTGATGACTCCCGCGCTCTGGATTTCTGCCAGCACTAATGTTGTATCTTCTCCATCCCCCCCATCTGCAGGTGGAAGACCCCAGCCAGCCCAACGACGAGGGTCTCACAGCCCCCCACACCGAGATCGTCCAGTTCCTCGTCCAGTTCGGAGTGAAGGTAAACGCAGCAGACAGCGCCGGCTGCTGCCCCGAATATCGGCTCGCATTAAAGGGGTCGGCAGAAAACCCCCCATCCCTTGTTAGAGGCCTGAGAGCACTTATTAAGCACTACCCCGCCCCCCCGGCCAGCACGTGACTCAGCCCCCGGCCAGATTGCATCAATGGGAGAAAAAGAAAAAAAAATCTTGGCCCAAGAAATAGAAAAGTTGAGCCCCCGAGGGTCTGGGTGATTGAGGACAGACGGTCTAGTTTTTCAGGGGGTTTTCTGTGGCGGTTTCTGTCGTTTTCTCCGCTTGGTGTCGCTGTCAGGACCCCGCTGCACTGCGCCGCCTCCTGCAACAACGTCCAGGTGTGTAAGTTCCTGGTGGAGTCCGGAGCCGTCGTGTACGCCATGACCTACAGCGACCGCCAGAGGGCGGCAGACAAGTGCGAGGAGATGGAGGAGGCTACAGCCAGTGCTCCCAGCTCCTGTACGCAGTGGCTTACCGCCAATGGCGGCAGACCACGCGACTGCTATGGGGCCCGTGAGCCGGGGGGTTCCCATAGCAGTCCAGGGGTGGACATACCGCCGCCGGTGCAGCAGCGCCGGGTCTCCACCATGCAGCTGCTCCCTGCACGCGGCGGTCAGGGAGCGATCCCTGCAGCTACGCTGCTGTCAGGAGGAGAATAGCCGCGGAGCTGGAGGGTTCGTCCTCTGCTTCCTCCCTGACCCAGGCGCGCGCAGCTTGATGACGTCATCATGCAGCGCGCGCCTGGGTCAGGAAGAAAGCTGCCGGCAACCAGGAGGATGCTGCAGGCGAGCGAGCTGAGGTAAGTTGTTCTTTTTTTGTTTTGTTTTTTTTTTTTACTGAAATGCTGGGGAGGGGAGGTGGGGGGAGGAATGATGGGTCTGGGAAGAGCAATAATGGGGCTGATGGGGCTGGGGAGAGGAATAATGGGGTTGATGGGGCTGGGGAGAGCAATAATGGGGCTGGGGAGAGCAATAATGGGGCTGGGGAGAGGAATAATGGGGTTGATGGGGCTGGGGAGAGCAATAATGGGGTTGATGGGGCTGGGGAGAGGAATAATGGGGTTGATGGGGCTGGGGAGAGCAATAATGGGGCTGGGGAGAGGAATAATGGGGTTGATGGGGCTCGGGAGAGCAATAATGGGGATGGGAAGAGGAATGATGGGATTGATGGGGCTGGGGATGGCTACGGAGAGCAATGATGGGGCTGGAGAGAGGAATGATGGGGCTTTGGGGAGCAATGATGGGGATGGTGGGGCTGGGGAGAGCAATGATGGGATGGAGGGGCTGGGGTGAGCAATAATGGAGTTGATGGGGCTGGGGAGAGGAATAATGGAGTTGATGGAGCTGGGGAGAGGAATGATGGGGCTGGGAAGAGCAATAATGGGGCTGATGGGGCTGGGGAGAGGAATGATGCGGCTGGGAAGAGCAATAATGGGGCTGATAGGGCTGGGGAGAGCAATGATGGGGATGGTAGGGAAGGGGAGAGCAATGACGTGTTGCTGGGAGCAAGCAATGATGAGGGTGCTGGGACAAAGCAATGGTGGGGGCCTGGGAGAGAGCAATTATGCGGGGCTGGGAGAGAGCAATTATGCGGGGTGCTGGGAGAGAGCAATGATGGGGGGGGCTGGGAGAGAGCATTGATGGAGGTGCTGGGACAGAGCAATGATGGGGTGCTGGGACAGCAATGATGGGAGTGCTGGGAGAGAGCAATGATGGGGGTGGTGGGACAGAGCAATGATGCGGGTGCTGAGAGAGCGCAATGATGGGAGTGCTGGGAGAGCGAATTGATGGGGGTGCTGGAAGAGCGCAACGATGAGGGTGCTGGGACAGAGCAATGACGGGGGTGCTGGGAGACAGTAATGATGGGGTTGCTGAGAGAGAGCAATGATGGAGGTGGTGGGAGAGAGCAATGATGGGGGTGCTGGGAGACAGTAATGATGGGGGTGCTGAGAGAGAGCAATGATGGAGGTGGTGGGAGAGAGCAATTGCGAGGGTGCTGGGAGAGAGTAATGATGGGGTGCTGGTAGAGAGCAATGATGGGGGTTTCACTTTGCTTGTACTGTAAAGCCTTGTATGTTTTCCGTGTGCACATAGCCTTACAGTTAATTGGGGAGAGTCACAGAGACTGAATAATTTATTTTATTGGCCGGTGCAGATTATAGTTAATGGGGGGCACAGTGCTGCTTATCACTTTATATTTTGATTACTAAGTGGCTAATAGTATATTAATGGGGGGGTGTTACATATCTGTATTCGAGGACGCAGAGCGGGGGAGACACATGTATGCCGACAATATCTGACCTTGTTATTTTTAGGGCTGTACTGATCATCGTGGCTGGGAGATGTCGACATGAAGGTCTGACCAGATGGAGAAGAAGCAGCAGAAACCGGCTCTGATCAGATGAGACGTCTGCGGTAAGTGCCTGGATGTAAATATTATTCTGTATCTGCGCTGTGTGACTTGCAGTGATGATGTTATCTGTAAAATCCCTTAGGCTGCATTCTCACATTTGTGTGAAATGTCCGTGTGCTGCCAGATCTTTTTATCGGATGGTCCACGGACTCGTACAGTTTTATAGATCCATTCACACATCCATGAAAATCACGGATCTGAGAATGAGATCTAAGAGGGCAGAGAATGTCCTGTTCTGATCCGATTTTGAGGATTAGAATAGGACATGCTCAATGCGTCAGTAAAACAGGCCAGCACACCGACACTGCGCACAGATGCAGGAATGTAGCCTTATTATGTACAGCACAGTCCCTTAGTATATAGTGTACTCATTATGTATAGAGCCGTCCCTTATTATGTACCATCCTCTCTAGCGGCTCACAGTTGGGGGATCATACTGTGTTGGGGTCAGCATACTTTACCCTGGGAGTTGAGTTGGGGTACAGTAGGGTCATTATACTGTGCATATGGAGGAATTCACCATGGGGGTTTCATACTGTGTTTGGGGGGCCCTTTTTTTGGCATCACACTTTATGGGGCAATGAAAGAGAGATCTAGGACGTCAGCAGGAGGAAAATTACTATGTAAAGGATAGAAAGTTGTGAGATCTGATCTTTGGTGACCCCGACAATTATTTACATTTTTTTTGGGGGGGGGGGGCCCAATTAGAGCTTCTGCTATGGGGCCCCATGATTCCTATGTACGCCCCTGCATGTACAGTAAGTACAGACAATCCACCTGGCCACGTACAAGACATCGTTCACACTTACCTGGCATTTTTTACATTTTCTTAAATGCATATATTTTAATTTTATTAAAAATGGGATTTATTAAATTTTTTGCGTCTGACATCTGCGGAATGAGTTAACTGAGAATTTATCAGTGAGCTTGCAGCTTTTTTTTTTAAGCTGTCATTTTACTGAGCCTACATGAAAGCTGAGCAGAACTTTGTGTCAGTGAGAGGAGCTCACTGACAGGTCCTCAGTTGACTCATTCCACAGCCACTTAAAAGGCCTGTAAAAGCCAAACTGTGAAAAATTTTAATGGAACCAATTTGCAAAAAATATTTGGCTCAAAAATAAATGCATTTAAATACAAAAGAAAGTCCCCAAAGGTGACCATAACATTTAAAGGGGAAATGCCCGCTCAAACCAGATCCCTATGGTTAGAGACTTCCTGGACACAGCCCTGCTCAGAGTGGAAAAACATGGCTGCTCTGGTACAGAAACAGCGCCACATCTGCTCACAGCCGGTATTGCAGGACCCTGAGCTGTAATACCAAATACAACCCATGGGTCAGGGTGGCGCTGTTTTCCGTAACAATTATTTAAATGTTTTTATTCCCTGACGAAGTAAATGGTGAAGAATAAAAACGCAAGGTATATAAGAAAGCGAGTGCAGTTTATTCCGGGCGGGATGCTGAAGCTTTGATCCCCATGGTGCGAGCCTCCATGTGAGGCCGGTGTGGGGACTCGCCTCCTCTCCTGCCTGGAGGGCGCACATTAGCGGCCGCTGTAGGCGGATTAGGATGAACGGCTGGAATGTGCCGGATTATAGGGCCCCGGCTCTCACCGCTCCGGGCTGAGAAAATAATCGTCTGCGCGCTGATTCCATCACTCAGAGGCGAACGCCCAGTAACCCTGTACGGCCGGGTCTGCCAGTCACTATAGCGGCAGGATGGGCCCTGAACACTGTCAGGAGTCAGTCATAGCAGGGGTCCTCCAAGTCACAGCTGCTACCTACAGGGCACCAGGTCCAAGCCCAGAGGCCGGTAACTGACCTCCTCCCAGCGAGTGAGGCCGCACCCAGCGGAGGCCATACAGGAACAGAAGGGAGGCCATTGTAGAGCAAGTGCCCGGAAATGTGGCATCCAGAGAAGTCACCGCATACAAGCGCCCAGAGCTGAGCCCTCATCTAAGCCCAAAACAGGTTTAAGACGAGGAGGGGTTAATGCAGTAGAAAAACAGCTCAAATAATGATGGCAATACCGCCACTCATACCAGTATCATAGCAGTTATATTCTTATACAGGGGCAGTATCATAGCAGTTATATTCTTATACAGGGGCAGTATTATAGCAGTTATATTCTTATACAGGGGCAGTATCATAGCAGTTATATTCTTATACAGGGGCAGTATCATAGCAGTTATATTCTTATACAGGGGCAGTATATAGCAGTTTTATTCTTATACATAGTAGCAGTATTATAGCAGTTATATTCTTATACTGGAGCAGTATTATAGCAGTTATATTCTTATACATAGTAGCAGTATTATAGTAGTTGTATTCTTATACAGGGGCAGTATTATACCAGTTATATTCTTGTACATAGTAGCAGTATTATAGTAGTTATATTCTTGTACATAAGAGCTGTATTATAGTAGTTATATTCTTATACAGGGGCAATATCATAGCAGTTATATTCTTGTACATAGGAGCAGTATTATAGTAGTTATATTCTTGTATATAGGGGCAGTATTATAGTAGTTGTATTCTTGTACATACGGAGCAGTATTATAGCAGTTATATTCTTGTACATAGGGGGCAGTATTATAGTAGTTATATTCTTGTACATAGGAACAGTATTATAGTAGTTGTATTCTTGTACATAGAGGGCAGTATTATAGTAGTTGTATTCTTGTACATAGGGAGCAGTATTATCGCAGTTATATTCTTGTACATAGGGAGCAGTATTATAGTCGTTGTATTCTTTTACATATGAATTTTCTTCTGTTGGGCAAATTGTATGAAATTCTGCTAGGTAGTCCTCGGCATTCATGTGCTCTGTATAACCCCATCCCCACCACTGACTGGAGTAAAGCTGCCGATCAGTGGTGTGGGTGGGGTTATACAAAGCTCAGCATTCAGAGAACTACTAGAGCTGCAGCAGATAAAACACTGATTTTATCAAAATAGCAGTAAGCAGCAAAAAGCGTGAGATATCACTGTAATCAGGGTCTCACCCCTTATATCATGCTGCTCTCAGATGGGGCATCTAAAACCGGGTGGCAGATTCCCTTACGATTTAACAGCACTTTCTGATGACTTTTTAGAATAAGGAGTACTATATAAGGAATAATTGCCACTCATTATACGCTCCTGAGTGTACATGAATGTATGGGGAGTGTACATTATATGATGGGTCTCCTGCATTTTTTCTCTACATTATAAGCCTCAGCATTTACCTTTTCTGTGCTCTGCTTTTTCTCCCTCCATCTCCCCCTTCCATAGGTTTATAGGGGCATCGCAGACATTTTTGTTGAAATGAACCTGTCGCGTTCCTCCCGGTAGCGTTCGACTTCCAGTCACTGGGGCGGCACTGCTCTGTGTATAGAAAGTGGCGCCTGTAACTGCGACCCCTGTAGTAACTGATGGCAGCTCAGCATTAGGGCCGGCTGTCAATCAGGGCTGGGGGCACGGTGACAGCCGTCACTCTCTATACACAGAGCGGTGACTGAACCAGTGCCGCCCCCATGACTGATACCCAAACGCTACCAGGTACGATAAAGTTAATTTCCTCCTGGCAGAGGGAGTCTAAATGCCGGCACCGGGCAGGTTCAGAATGCTATTAACCTGCAGAGTAACCCCATATCTACAGGTTGATAACGTTTTTTCACGTGACAGGTTCCCTTCCCTTCTCCCACAGATTTAGCCGATATTGAGAGTGAATGATTAGTGCAGGAGACCAAAAAATGTGTTTTAAGTGACAAAAGAAGAAGGTTTATCTGATAATGTATATTACAAAGTGTCTTATCTTTACTTGCACTATTGATTAATGAAATCAGGTTAGGCTGGAGCAGGAGCACAGTGATAGGACAATCAGAGGGAGACACGGGCAGATCGTGCTGCAGCTTATTCTAGTAAGGAGTTTATCTCTACACAACCATATCACTGCCACTGCTTCTGAACATGTGCTGAATGGAAAGCGGGAATCCCTCCCGCCTGTGTGCGATGTGTACGTGAGCAGTCAGTGCAGCATTCTCTACCCACTAGCTGAGAGATAACTGAAGCTTAGCGCTAGAGCCTGCAGAGGGGAGAACTGGTGACAATTGCAGGACACACAGGGGCCAGAATAGAATATACACATAGCAGTAGCCATCTGACATGACTGTTATGCCCTCAATATAACATTCATTGTGTACGCTGTCCATCAGTGTACAAGCTGTGGGCATCTGGCCGAGGCCGGCAGTACCAGGCGCACACACTTATATGGATCTTGCTGTGAAGGGGCGTCAGCACCCCAGTGAGCACCATGGACCATTTGTTCTGTTAATTGGGAGGACCAATAACGTAATGCAGTAAAGTACCTGTACATTATCTGATAATGCCCTGTATATTATGTACTTACATTATTATTGCTATTATTACATACAGTTTTTACAGTACAGACTCATTTCTTGTTACATCATTTAGATGAAAAAGCGAGGTCTGGTTGCCACAGATGCCACATATACTGCCCTGTTCAACGCCTGCGCGGAGTCGCCATGGAAAGACTCGGGTCTGCAGCACGCACTGAAGCTGCGGAAAGAATTGATGGACAAGAACATTGAGCTTAATCCCATCACTTACCGGAGCTCGCTGAAGGTCTGCACGCTGAGCTCAGGACTGCAGGGGAGCTGTGATCTATTTAAGGTAAGTCAAGGTCACAGTCCTGGTCACCCACAATGGAGTCCTTATAAGATGCCCCTATCGTAGATTAACCGGGAGGGAACAGCATCATTGTAATCATTCCACGGGGAATCACCAGTGCACCATGTCTGGCCGGGGACTTAGCCGCCATCAGAAGGCACCACCAGAGTTCAGTTCTTCTGTGGGGACCAGGGGGTCACTTACTAAATTTGAGAAAGGTGGACAGCTTTGAACTATCTGCTACTGCGACGCCCTCCCTGAGCGGTGGGGTTACTCGGTGCCGGACAATATATGGTGGGGGTATGTGGGTGTCGTCGTGGCCGCGACCCAGTCCGTGCCCAGGGCTGTCACATAAAAAGAATGGGCTATTGGATGAGTGGATGTTCGACTACGCCACCTGTGGTTTCTGGTGATGGCCACCAGCGCTGCAGCAGTCCTCTGAGGCTGATGTTCTGACAGCTTGGTTGGTGCTACTCCCCACAGGTGGAGTAAGCCTCAGGGCAGTTTGGAGGATCTGGGGAGTTGTGGTGGGTGCAGTGCCGCGCAGGAATGATCAAACGGAGGCAGTATGTGAAGTCATCCAAGATTTACTCACTTTGATGAAGTAGCAGCTGCAAAGCTTCTCTCTGCTTCTCGTGGCGCGCTGCGGCCACCAGGAAGGGGTTCAGCACTTCCTAGGTAGATCAGGAGCACCTGTCAAGACCCCGCTGGGGTGTTCCTTTCTTTCCTAGATTCTCCCACTGAGTCCTCTCCTGACGGTATGTGATGTAAACGTGGAGTAAGGCCGGGTCCCACTAGATATACACAGGTTGAGAGATACAGGTGGCGACTCCGCTGCGTCCGTATCCCCCTGGGATCCACTAAGCCTCCGGGCTTTTCTAACGATGACGTGAAGTACACTGTCAGATATCGGGGGCCGGTCCCCTCTTGCGGCAGGAGTCCCTCAGGCTAGGCCAGAGTGAAGAATACAGGTGGCGACTCCGCTCCATCCGTACCCTCCTGGGATCCTTTCGTCTGTGGAGCCTATCTCCTCTGCTCCCCTCCTGGGCCTTCTTGATTGGACTCTGACCGGGGACAGAGCTAGCTATAACTCAACTCTGCCCCAACCCCCCGTCTCGAGGCCTGAGACCGGGAACCGTGACCCCTGAGCCGGCCGCAGCTTTGTGCTGACTGACCTTCCCAAGGAACCACGACAAAAGACTAGGTTATAAAGATGGCCGCTGTATATATATGATGCTAAAGTAAAGTGCTTCCTCCACCCTCACCCACTACATGGTTCCCACCATCTTTGGTTCCTCCCCATCTCCTCTATCGCGGGCCGGGGCAGCACCCTGGTGCATTTAGGCCCCCTACAGCAGAGGTCCCCAACCGCCGGTCCGCGGACCAGGACCGGGCTGTTGGGGTTTTTCAGCCGGTCCGCGGCGCCGCTGACCAGGGCCGGCGTCAGCACCCGGGCAAATGCCGGGGCTCTGAGCAGGCAGAGGGGCCCACTGGCGGTCGCGCACCCCGCTGGGCTATGGGCGGAGGAGAGGAGAGTGGTGTCAGCGCCCGCCCTTCTCCGCCGCTTGCTCAGGGCCCCGGCAGCCCGATACTTACCTCTCCCCGTGCCTCCGCAGATCAGCTGTCTTCCTGCTCTGCGCTCCCTGTGACGTCTCAGGTCAGAGGGCGCGGTGACGTCTTTACACCGCGCCCTCCCCTGAGCCGTCACAGGGAGCGCTGAGTGGGAAGAAACGACAACGCTGGAGTTCGGAGCCGAGCAGCGAGCGGCGGGCAGCAGGTAGCAGGTGAGGAGAAGGGAGGTGAGTATTTGATTTTTTTTTTTAATGTATGGAGGCATGGGGCAGTATAAAGAGGGGAGGGGGGGCATCCTGCTTGGGGCATTATAAAGAGGAGGGGTGACAGCCTGCATGGGGCATTATAAGGTGGGGAACAGCCTGCATGGGGCATTATAAAGAGGGGGGGATTCCTGCTTGGGGCATTATAATGAGGAGGGGTGACAGCCTGCATGGGGCATTATAAGGTGGGGACCAGCCTGCATGGGACATTATAAAGAGGGGGGGATTCCTGCTTGGGGCATTATAATGAGGAGGGGTGACAGCCTGCATGGGGCATTATAAGGTGGGGACCAGCCTGCATGGGGCATTATAAGGTGGGGAACAGCCTGCATGGGGCATTATAAGGTGGGGAACAGCCTGCACGGGGCATTATAAAGAGAGGGGGGGACATCCTGCATGGGGCAGTATAAAGAGGAGGGGTGACAGCCTACATGGGGCAGTATAAAGAGGAGGGGTGACAGCCTACATGGGGCAGTATAAAGAGGAGGGGTGACAGCCTGCATGGAGCATTATAAAGAGGAGGGGTGACAGCCTGCATGGGGCATTATAAAGAGGGGGGGTGACAGCCTGCATGGGGCAGTATAAAGAGGAGGGGTGACAGCCTGCATGGGGCAGTATAAAGAGGAGGGGTGACAGCCTGCATGGGGCAGTATAAAGAGGAGGGGTGACAGCCTGCATGGGGCAGTATAAAGAGGAGGGGTGACAGCCTGCATGGGGCATTATAAAGAGGGGGGGCAGCCTGTATGGGGCATTATGTGGGGGGTAACAGCCTGCATGGAGCATTAAAAGGGGGGGCCCTGTATGGGGCATTATGTGGGGGGGGACAGCCTGCATGGAGCATTATAAGGGGGGGGGCAGCCTGTATGGGGCATTATGTGGGGGTAACAGCCTGCATGGAGCATTAAAAGGGAGGGGCCTGTATGGGGCATTATGTGGGGGGTAACAGCCTGCATGGAGCATTATAAGGGGGGGACAGCCTGTATGGGGCATTATGTGGGGGGTAACAGCCTGCATGCAGCATTATATGGGGACCGGTATCCTGTATGGAGCGTTATATGGGGGCCAGTATCCTGTATGGAGCGTTATATGGGGGCCAGTATTCCGTATGGAGCCTTATATGGGGGCCAGTATTCCGTATGGGGTCTTATATGGGGGCCAGTATTCCGTATGGGGCCTTATATGGGGGCCAGTATTCCGTATGGGGCCTTATATGGGGGCAAGTATTGCGTATGGGGCCTTATATGGGGGCAAGTATTCCGTATGAAGCGTTATATGGGGGCCAGTATTCCGTATGGGCGTTATATGGGGACCAGTATTCCGTATGGAGCCTTATATGGGGGCCACTATTCTGTGTGGAGCGATTCACCGGTTTCTGAGCTATTGTAGAATTTACAATAGATATCACTCATGAAGTGAAATCTTTGCATTGTACTATATATATATATTTCTCCGCCGTATCTCTGCATCATGAATCGTGGTATGTGTTAAAGGGGCCCACTGAGACTCTTTCGCCCGGGGCCCAGAAAAACCTGGAGCCGGCCCTGCCGCTGACAGCTAGCTCCGCGGCCCTGCGCCTGGTCAGAACTCGCTCTGTGTGGATTTATAATGTTTTCTGCCATAGCCGTGACAGCTCGCAGCTCCCGGCAGAGAACATTATGCAGGACGGGGTGGGGCGTCGGGCGGGTCTTAGTGACGCAGCCCTCCACAGCACAGCATGGTACCTGTTGTACGTCACGGGGCGGGTCTTAGTGACGCGGCCCTCCTGCACAGCATGGTCTGTTCCTGACGGGGTGGGGCGGCAGGCTCTCCTCACTGACACGCCCCCGGCAGAACATGTTATGTGGGGCGTGCTGGGGCAGCAGACTGGCTTCAGTGACGCGGCTCCCGGTACCGGTGTTCAGTGTGTAGCGCTGCTAAACAGCAGCGCTGTATACACTGACGCTCAATGTACAATGCTGCTACTTAGCAGCGCTGTACACCGAGGTCCCGCCAGCATCCTCCCCATACAGCTCCACCCCTCCATAACCCCACCCCCATATGACCAAAGCCCCGCCCCCACCCCCACCGGCCATGGAAAACTGGTCTTGCTTAAAGCCGGTCCCTGGTGCAAAAAAGGTTGGGGACCTCTGCCCTACAGGACAGGAGTGGTGTAGTGTTGAGTGTGAAGTAGGGTCTTGTGTGATGCTCCATCCTTACCTGAGAGAGGAGATACCACACCTCTTTCTGAGGTGCAGTACCCCTGTGGCAACTGAACCCTCAGGGGCGCCACACTACCAACACATTCACTGTCAGCTTAAGAGATAGAAAGATGGTGCTGGGGTGTAAATTTTCAGCTACTTAGTATGTCACCTGTTAGGGGGGCACAGGGACCCCACCAGGGGCGTTCTGGC
The DNA here is from genome assembly GCF_046119375.1 of Phyllobates terribilis. NCBI lineage: Eukaryota > Metazoa > Chordata > Amphibia > Anura > Dendrobatidae > Phyllobates > Phyllobates terribilis. The sequence continues at coordinate 184,641 of NW_027363161.1, read as the reverse complement.
CCACCGGAGGATCAGGAAATCCCCCGGTGGGCCCTGGGTCCCATTGGCCACGCCCCCAAGCCCCGCCCCCTACCCCCCCTGGGCCCTGTACAGAGAACAGAGGGCCCCCCTGGTTCGCTTATCATATTGGCAGCACTGTATGGGCCCTTTCAGGTATATATTATTGGAGGCAGCAGAATGTATGGGCTCCTGACAGGTATATATTATTGGAGCCAGCAGAATCTAAGGGCTCCTGTCAGGTATATATTATTGGAGGCAGGAGAATGTATGGGCTCCTGTCAGGTATATATTATTGGAGGCAGCAGAATGTATGGGCTCCTGTCAGGTATATACTATTGGAGGCAGGAGAATGTATGGGCCCTTTCAGGTATATATTATTGGAGCCAGCAGAATGTATGGGCTCCTGTCAGGTATATATTATTGAAGGCAGCAGAATGTATGGGCTCCTGACAGGTATATATTATTGAAGGCAGCAGAATGTATGGGCTCCTGTCAGGTATATATTATTGGAGGCAGGAGAATGTATGGGCTCCTGACAGGTATATATTATTGGAGGCAGGAGAATGTATGGGCCCTTTCAGGTATATATTATTGAAGGCAGCAGAATGTATGGGCTCCTGACAGGTATATATTATTGGAGGCTGCAGAATGTATGGGCTCCTGTCAGGTATATATTATTGGAGGCAGCAGAATGTATGGGCTCCTGTCAGGTATATATTATTGGAGGCAGCAGAATCTATGGGATCCTGTCAGGTATATATTATTGGAGGCAGGAGAATGTATGGGCTCCTGTCAGGTATATATTATTGGAGGCAGGAGAATGTATGGGCTCCTGTCAGGTATATATTATTGGAGGCAGCAGAATGTATGGGCTCCTGTCAGGTATATATTATTGGAGGCAGGAGAATGTATGGGCTCCTGTCAGGTATATATTATTGAAGGCAGCAGAATGTATGGGCCCTTTCAGGTATATATTATTGAAGGCAGCAGAATGTATGGGCTCCTGACAGGTATATATTATTTTAGCCAGCAGAATCTAAGGGCTCCTGTCAGGTATATATTATTGGAGGCAGGAGAATGTATGGGCTCCTGTCAGGTATATATTATTGGAGGCAGGAGAATGTATGGGCTCCTGTCAGGTATATATTATTGGAGGCAGCAGAATGTATGGGCCCCTGTCAGGTATATATTATTGGAGCCAGCAGAATCTATGGGCTCCTGTCAGGTATATATTATTGAAGGCAGCAGAATGTATGGGCTCCTGTCAGGTATATATTATTGGAGGCAGGAGAATGTATGGGCTCCTGTCAGGTATATATTATTGGAGGCAGGAGAATGTATGGGCTCCTGACAGGTATATATTATTGGAGGCAGGAGAATGTATGGGCCCTTTCAGGTATATATTATTGAAGGCAGCAGAATGTATGGGCTCCTGACAGGTATATATTATTGGAGGCTGCAGAATGTATGGGCTCCTGTCAGGTATATATTATTGGAGGCAGGAGAATGTATGGGCTCCTGTCAGGTATATATTATTGGAGGCAGCAGAATGTATGGGCTCCTGTCAGGTATATATTATTGGAGGCAGGAAAATGTATGGGCTCCTCTCAGGTATATATTATTGAAGGCAGGAGAATGTATGGGCTCCTGTCAGGTATATATTATTGGAGGCAGGAGAATGTATGGGCTCCTGTCAGGTATATATTATTGGAGGCAGCAGAATCTATGGGCTCCTGTCAGGTATATATTATTGGAGGCAGGAGAATGTATGGGCTCCTGTCAGGTATATATTATTGGAGGCAGCAGAGTGTATGGGCTCCTGTCAGGTATATATTATTGGAGGCAGCAGAATGTATGGGCTCCTGTCAGGTATATATTATTGGAGGCAGCAGAATCTATGGGCTCCTGTCAGGTATATATTATTGGAGGCAGCAGAATGTATGGGCTCCTGTCAGGTATATATTATTGGAGGCAGCAGAATCTATGGGCTCCTGTCAGGTATATATTATTGGAGGCAGCAGAATCTATGGGCTCCTGTCAGGTATATATTATTGGAGGCAGCAGAATGTATGGGCTCCTGTCAGGTATATATTATTGGAGGCAGGAGAATGTATGGGCTCCTGTCAGGTATATATTATTGGAGGCAGCAGAATCTATGGGCTCCTGTCAGGTATATATTATTGGAGGCAGGAGAATGTATGGGCTCCTGTCAGGTATATATTATTGGAGGCAGCAGAGTGTATGGGCTCCTGTCAGGTATATATTATTGGAGGCAGCATAATGTATGGGCTCCTGTCAGGTATATATTATTGGAGGCAGCAGAATGTATGGGCTCCTGTCAGGTATATATTATTGGAGGCAGCAGAATCTATGGGCTCCTGTCAGGTATATATTATTGGAGGCAGCAGAATCTATGGGCTCCTGTCAGGTATATATTATTGGAGGCAGCAGAATGTATGGGCTCCTGTCAGGTATATATTATTGGAGGCAGCAGAATCTATGGGCTCCTGTCAGGTATATATTATTGGAGGCAGCAGAATGTATGGGCTCCTGTCAGGTATATATTATTGGAGGCAGCAGAATGTATGGGCTCCTGTCAGGTATATATTATTGGAGGCCACAGAATGTATGGGCTCCTGTCAGGTATATATTATTGGAGGCCACAGAATGTATGGGCTCCTGTCAGGTATATATTATTGGAGGCTGCAGAATGTATGGGCTCCTGTCAGGTATATATTATTGGAGGCTGCAGAATGTATGGGCTCCTGTCAGGTATATATTATTGGAGGCAGCAGAATGTATGGGCTCCTGTCACGTATATATTATTGGAGGCAGCAGAATGTATGGGCTCCTGTCACGTATATATTATTGGAGGCAGCAGAATGTATGGGCTCCTGTCAGGTATATATTATTGGAGGCAGCAGAATGTATGGGCTCCTGTCAGGTATATATTATTGGAGGCAGCAGAATGTATGGGCTCCTGTCAGGTATATATTATTGGAGGCAGCAGAATGTATGGGCTCCTGTCAGGTATATATTATTGGAGGCCGCAGAATGTATGGGCTCCTGTCAGGTATATATTATTGGAGGCTGCAGAATGTATGGGCTCCTGTCAGGTATATATTATTGGAGGCTGCAGAATGTATGGGCTCCTGTCAGGTATATATTATTGGAGGCTGCAGAATGTATGGGCTCCTGTCAGGTATATATTATTGGAGGCAGCAGAATGTATGGGCTCCTGTCAGGTATATATTATTGGAGACAGCAGAATGTATGGGTTCCTGTCAGGTATATAGTATTGGAGGCAGCAGAATGTATGGGCTCCTGCCAGGTATATATTATTGGAGGCAGGAGAATGTATGGGCTCCTGTCAGGTGTATATTATTGGAGCCAGCAGAATCTATGGGCCCCTGTCAAGTATATATTATTGGAGGCATGAGAATGTATGGGCTCCTGTCAGGTATATATTATTGGAGGCAGCAGAATCTATGGGCCCCTGTCAGGTATATATTATTGGAGGCAGCAGAATCTATGGGCCCCTGTCAGTTATATATTATTGGAGGCAGGAGAATGTATGGGCTCCTGTCAGGTATATATTATTGGAGGCAGGAGAATGTATGGGCTCCTGTCAGGTATATATTATTGAAGGCAGCAGAATGTATGGGCTCCTGTCAGGTATATATTATTGGAGGCAGGAGAATGTATGGGCTCCTGTCAGGTATATATTATTGGAGGCCACAGAATGTATGGGCTCCTGTCAGGTATATATTATTGGAGGCAGCAGAATGTATGGGCTCCTGTCAGGTATATATTATTGGAGCCAGCAGAATCTAAGGGCTCCTGTCAGGTATATATTATTGGAGGCAGGAGAATGTATGGGCTCCTGTCAGGTATATATTATTGGAGGCAGGAGAATGTATGGGCTCCTGTCAGGTATATATTATTGGAGGCAGCAGAATGTATGGGCCCCTGTCAGGTATATATTATTGGAGCCAGCAGAATCTATGGGCTCCTGTCAGGTATATATTATTGAAGGCAGCAGAATGTATGGGCTCCTGTCAGGTATATATTATTGGAGGCAGGAGAATGTATGGGCTCCTGTCAGGTATATATTATTGGAGGCAGGAGAATGTATGGGCTCCTGACAGGTATATATTATTGGAGGCAGGAGAATGTATGGGCCCTTTCAGGTATATATTATTGAAGGCAGCAGAATGTATGGGCTCCTGACAGGTATATATTATTGGAGGCTGCAGAATGTATGGGCTCCTGTCAGGTATATATTATTGGAGGCAGGAGAATGTATGGGCTCCTGTCAGGTATATATTATTGGAGGCAGCAGAATGTATGGGCTCCTGTCAGGTATATATTATTGGAGGCAGGAAAATGTATGGGCTCCTCTCAGGTATATATTATTGAAGGCAGGAGAATGTATGGGATCCTGTCAGGTATATATTATTGGAGGCAGGAGAATGTATGGGCTCCTGTCAGGTATATATTATTGGAGGCAGCAGAATCTATGGGCTCCTGTCAGGTATATATTATTGGAGGCAGGAGAATGTATGGGCTCCTGTCAGGTATATATTATTGGAGGCAGCAGAGTGTATGGGCTCCTGTCAGGTATATATTATTGGAGGCAGCAGAATGTATGGGCTCCTGTCAGGTATATATTATTGGAGGCAGCATAATGTATGGGCTCCTGTCAGGTATATATTATTGGAGGCAGCAGAATGTATGGGCTCCTGTCAGGTATATATTATTGGAGGCAGCAGAATCTATGGGCTCCTGTCAGGTATATATTATTGGAGGCAGCAGAATCTATGGGCTCCTGTCAGGTATATATTATTGGAGGCAGCAGAATGTATGGGCTCCTGTCAGGTATATATTATTGGAGGCAGCAGAATCTATGGGCTCCTGTCAGGTATATATTATTGGAGGCAGCAGAATGTATGGGCTCCTGTCAGGTATATATTATTGGAGGCAGCAGAATGTATGGGCTCCTGTCAGGTATATATTATTGGAGGCCGCAGAATGTATGGGCTCCTGTCAGGTATATATTATTGGAGGCCACAGAATGTATGGGCTCCTGTCAGGTATATATTATTGGAGGCTGCAGAATGTATGGGCTCCTGTCAGGTATATATTATTGGAGGCTGCAGAATGTATGGGCTCCTGTCAGGTATATATTATTGGAGGCAGCAGAATGTATGGGCTCCTGTCAGGTATATATTATTGGAGGCAGCAGAATGTATGGGCTCCTGTCAGGTATATATTATTGGAGGCCGCAGAATGTATGGGCTCCTGTCAGGTATATATTATTGGAGGCCACAGAATGTATGGGCTCCTGTCAGGTATATATTATTGGAGGCTGCAGAATGTATGGGCTCCTGTCAGGTATATATTATTGGAGGCTGCAGAATGTATGGGCTCCTGTCAGGTATATATTATTGGAGACAGCAGAATGTATGGGTTCCTGTCAGGTATATAGTATTGGAGGCAGCAGAATGTATGGGCTCCTGCCAGGTATATATTATTGGAGGCAGGAGAATGTATGGGCTCCTGTCAGGTGTATATTATTGGAGCCAGCAGAATCTATGGGCCCCTGTCAAGTATATATTATTGGAGGCATGAGAATGTATGGGCTCCTGTCAGGTATATATTATTGGAGGCAGCAGAATCTATGGGCCCCTGTCAGGTATATATTATTGGAGGCAGCAGAATCTATGGGCCCCTGTCAGGTATATATTATTGGAGGCAGGAGAATGTATGGGCTCCTGTCAGGTATATATTATTGGAGGCAGGAGAATGTATGGGCTCCTGTCAGGTATATATTATTGGAGGCAGGAGAATGTATGGGCTCCTGTCAGGTATATATTATTGAAGGCAGCAGAATGTATGGGCTCCTGACAGGTATACATTATTGGAGGCAGCAGAATCTATGGGCTCCTGTCAGGTATATATTATTGGAGGCCACAGAATGTATGGGCTCCTGTTAGGTATATATTATTGGAGGCAGCAGAATGTATGGGCTCCTGTCAGGTATATATTATTGGAGGCAGCAGAATGTATGGGCTCCTGTCAGGTATATATTATTGGAGCCAGCAGAATGTATGGGCTCCTGTCAGGTATATATTATTGGAGGCAGCAGAATCTATGGGATCCTGTCAGGTATATATTATTGGAGGCAGCAGAATCTATGGGCTCCTGTCAGGTATATATTATTGGAGGCAGGAGAATGTATGGGCTCCTGTCAGGTATATATTATTGGAGGCAGCAGAATGTATGAGCTCCTGTCAGGTATATATTATTGGAGGCAGCAGAATCTATGGGATCCTGTCAGGTATATATTATTGGAGGCAGCAGAATCTATGGGATCCTGTCAGGTATATATTATTGGAGGCAGCAGAATCTATGGGCTCCTGTCAGGTATATATTATTGGAGGCAGCAGAATCTATTGGCTCCTGTCAGGTATATATTATTGGAGGCAGCAGAATGTATGGGCTCCTGTCAGGTATATATTATTGGAGGCAGCAGAATCTATGGGATCCTGTCAGGTATATATTATTGGAGGCAGCAGAATCTATGGGATCCTGTCAGGTATATATTATTGGAGGCAGCAGAACCTATGGGCCCCTGTCAGGTATATATTATTGGAGGCAGGAGAATGTATGGGCTCCAGTCAGGTATATATTATTGGAGGCAGCAGAATGTATGGGCTCCAGTCAGGTATATATTATTGGAGGCAGGAGAATGTATGGGCTCCAGTCAGGTATATATTATTGGAGGCAGGAGAATGTATGGGCTCCAGTCAGGTATATATTATTGGAGGCAGGAGAATGTATGGGCTCCAGTCAGGTATATATTATTGGAGGCAGCAGAATGTATGGGCTCCTGTCAGGTATATATTATTGGAGGCAGGAGAATGTATGGGCTCCAGTCAGGTATATATTATTGGAGGCAGCAGAATGTATGGGCTCCTGTCAGGTATATATTATTGGAGGCAGCAGAATGTATGGGCTCCTGTCAGGTATATATTATTGGAGGCAGCAGAATCTATGAGCCCCTGTCAGGTATATATTATTGGAGGCAGCAGAATCTATGGGCTCCTGTCAGGTATATATTATTGGAGGCAGCAGAATCTATGGGCTCCTGTCAGGTATATATTATTGGAGGCAGCAGAATCTATGGGCTCCTGTCAGGTATATATTATTGGAGACAGCAGAATGTATGGGTTCCTGTCAGGTATATAGTATTGGAGGCAGCAGAATGTATGGGCTCCTGCCAGGTATATATTATTGGAGGCAGGAGAATGTATGGGCTCCTGTCAGGTGTATATTATTGGAGCCAGCAGAATCTATGGGCCCCTGTCAAGTATATATTATTGGAGGCAGGAGAATGTATGGGATCCTGTCAGGTATATATTATTGGAGGCAGCAGAATCTATGGGCCCCTGTCAGGTATATATTATTGGAGGCAGCAGAATCTATGGGCCCCTGTCAGTTATATATTATTGGAGGCAGGAGAATGTATGGGCTCCTGTCAGGTATATATTATTGGAGGCAGCAGAATGTATGGGCTCCTGTCAGGTATATATTATTGGAGGCAGGAGAATGTATGGGCTCCTGTCAGGTATATATTATTGAAGGCAGCAGAATGTATGGGCTCCTGTCAGGTATATATTATTGGAGGCAGGAGAATGTATGGGCTCCTGTCAGGTATATATTATTGGAGGCAGGAGAATGTATGGGCTCCTGTCAGGTATATATTATTGGAGGCAGCAGAATGTATGGGCTCCTGTCAGGTATATATTATTGGAGCCAGCAGAATCTAAGGGCTCCTGTCAGGTATATATTATTGGAGGCAGGAGAATGTATGGGCTCCTGTCAGGTATATATTATTGGAGGCAGGAGAATGTATGGGCTCCTGTCAGGTATATATTATTGGAGGCAGCAGAATGTATGGGCCCCTGTCAGGTATATATTATTGGAGCCAGCAGAATCTATGGGCTCCTGTCAGGTATATATTATTGAAGGCAGCAGAATGTATGGGCTCCTGTCAGGTATATATTATTGGAGGCAGGAGAATGTATGGGCTCCTGTCAGGTATATATTATTGGAGGCAGGAGAATGTATGGGCTCCTGACAGGTATATATTATTGGAGGCAGGAGAATGTATGGGCCCTTTCAGGTATATATTATTGAAGGCAGCAGAATGTATGGGCTCCTGACAGGTATATATTATTGGAGGCTGCAGAATGTATGGGCTCCTGTCAGGTATATATTATTGGAGGCAGGAGAATGTATGGGCTCCTGTCAGGTATATATTATTGGAGGCAGCAGAATGTATGGGCTCCTGTCAGGTATATATTATTGGAGGCAGGAAAATGTATGGGCTCCTCTCAGGTATATATTATTGAAGGCAGGAGAATGTATGGGCTCCTGTCAGGTATATATTATTGGAGGCAGGAGAATGTATGGGCTCCTGTCAGGTATATATTATTGGAGGCAGCAGAATGTATGGGCTCCTGTCAGGTATATATTATTGGAGGCAGCAGAATGTATGGGCTCCTGTCAGGTATATATTATTGGAGGCAGCAGAATGTATGGGCTCCTGTCAGGTATATATTATTGGAGGCAGCAGAATGTATGGGCTCCTGTCAGGTATATATTATTGGAGGCAGCAGAATGTATGGGCTCCTGTCAGGTATATATTATTGGAGGCAGCAGAATGTATGGGCTCCTGTCAGGTATATATTATTGGAGGCCGCAGAATGTATGGGCTCCTGTCAGGTATATATTATTGGAGGCCACAGAATGTATGGGCTCCTGTCAGGTATATATTATTGGAGGCTGCAGAATGTATGGGCTCCTGTCAGGTATATATTATTGGAGGCTGCAGAATGTATGGGCTCCTGTCAGGTATATATTATTGGAGACAGCAGAATGTATGGGTTCCTGTCAGGTATATAGTATTGGAGGCAGCAGAATGTATGGGCTCCTGCCAGGTATATATTATTGGAGGCAGGAGAATGTATGGGCTCCTGTCAGGTGTATATTATTGGAGCCAGCAGAATCTATGGGCCCCTGTCAAGTATATATTATTGGAGGCATGAGAATGTATGGGCTCCTGTCAGGTATATATTATTGGAGGCAGCAGAATCTATGGGCCCCTGTCAGGTATATATTATTGGAGGCAGCAGAATCTATGGGCCCCTGTCAGGTATATATTATTGGAGGCAGGAGAATGTATGGGCTCCTGTCAGGTATATATTATTGGAGGCAGGAGAATGTATGGGCTCCTGTCAGGTATATATTATTGGAGGCAGGAGAATGTATGGGCTCCTGTCAGGTATATATTATTGAAGGCAGCAGAATGTATGGGCTCCTGACAGGTATACATTATTGGAGGCAGCAGAATCTATGGGCTCCTGTCAGGTATATATTATTGGAGGCCACAGAATGTATGGGCTCCTGTCAGGTATATATTATTGGAGGCAGCAGAATGTATGGGCTCCTGTCAGGTATATATTATTGGAGGCAGCAGAATGTATGGGCTCCTGTCAGGTATATATTATTGGAGCCAGCAGAATGTATGGGCTCCTGTCAGGTATATATTATTGGAGGCAGCAGAATCTATGGGATCCTGTCAGGTATATATTATTGGAGGCAGCAGAATCTATGGGCTCCTGTCAGGTATATATTATTGGAGGCAGGAGAATGTATGGGCTCCTGTCAGGTATATATTATTGGAGGCAGCAGAATGTATGAGCTCCTGTCAGGTATATATTATTGGAGGCAGCAGAATCTATGGGATCCTGTCAGGTATATATTATTGGAGGCAGCAGAATCTATGGGATCCTGTCAGGTATATATTATTGGAGGCAGCAGAATCTATGGGCTCCTGTCAGGTATATATTATTGGAGGCAGCAGAATCTATTGGCTCCTGTCAGGTATATATTATTGGAGGCAGCAGAATGTATGGGCTCCTGTCAGGTATATATTATTGGAGGCAGCAGAATCTATGGGATCCTGTCAGGTATATATTATTGGAGGCAGCAGAATCTATGGGATCCTGTCAGGTATATATTATTGGAGGCAGCAGAACCTATGGGCCCCTGTCAGGTATATATTATTGGAGGCAGGAGAATGTATGGGCTCCAGTCAGGTATATATTATTGGAGGCAGGAGAATGTATGGGCTCCAGTCAGGTATATATTATTGGAGGCAGCAGAATGTATGGGCTCCAGTCAGGTATATATTATTGGAGGCAGGAGAATGTATGGGCTCCAGTCAGGTATATATTATTGGAGGCAGGAGAATGTATGGGCTCCAGTCAGGTATATATTATTGGAGGCAGGAGAATGTATGGGCTCCAGTCAGGTATATATTATTGGAGGCAGCAGAATGTATGGGCTCCTGTCAGGTATATATTATTGGAGGCAGGAGAATGTATGGGCTCCAGTCAGGTATATATTATTGGAGGCAGCAGAATGTATGGGCTCCTGTCAGGTATATATTATTGGAGGCAGCAGAATGTATGGGCTCCTGTCAGGTATATATTATTGGAGGCAGCAGAATCTATGGGCCCCTGTCAGGTATATATTATTGGAGGCAGCAGAATCTATGGGCTCCTGTCAGGTATATATTATTGGAGGCAGCAGAATCTATGGGCTCCTGTCAGGTATATATTATTGGAGGCAGCAGAATGTATGGGCTCCTGTCAGGTATATATTATTGGAGGCAGCAGAATGTATGGGCTCCTGTCAGGTATATATTATTGGAGGCAGCAGAATGTATGGGCTCCTGTCAGGTATATATTATTGGAGGCAGCAGAATCTATGGGCTCCTGTCAGGTATATATTATTGGAGGCAGCAGAATGTATGGGCTCCTGTCAGGTATTTATTATTGGAGGCAGCAGAATGTATGGGCCCCTGTCAGGTATATATTATTTGATAATCATGCCCATTGCCCAGCTCCCGCCATATGTTGATCGCCAGCCAGATAAAACAAGGCAGCTGGGGGCTGGGATTCGCAGCATGGTAAGGCCCAAGCGTTCTTGGCCCCCCACGCTGAAAATCTCAGCCCGCAGCCACCCCTGAAAATGGCGCATTCCTCATAGCACCATTTCCAGGTGCTTTACCCGGCTCTTCCAGCGGCCCTGGTGGTGAGTGGCACCCTGGGTAATAATAGGGTTAGTACCAGGCCAGCTTTGTATTATCAGCTGGTACTAAGCCCGAAATTCATGGTGTCACGCCAAATTAGACATAGCCACCATGAATTTCTAGTAAACCGAAAAAAAAGACAGAAATTTTTTTTTTTTATTAAAAATAAAACTCATTTAGGGACTCCATCTTTAATAAAGAAAAATCCTCACTCCAACCTAATCCATAGGTCTTCTGTCTTCAGCTCTGCTACATCTTTGTCATCAGACAATATGTCTACTGACAGAGATGAGCCGGCACAGAATGACACCGGAGCAATGTTACTGTGTAGTGCGGCACTAGATTTCTTTTTTTGTCATTTCATGCAGTGTAGAAATCTTGAGAAAAGTGTAGATTGTGCTCTGGAAGTGATCAGTTATAGCTAACTATGTTATTTTCTGCAGAGATAAGTCCTGCATAGAAGATGTGATATATCGGTCTGCGGCAGATAAAGAACTTCACCTAGAGACATCACTGGTGAGTATGTGTGTTACCTATACACACACACTGACACTATATACAGAGCTCCTGTGTGTAATGTCACTGGTGATCACTGTATTACCTATACACACACACTGACACTATATACAGAGCTCCTGTGTGTAATGTCACTGGTGATCACTGTATTACCTATACACACACACTGACACTATATACAGAGCTCCTGTGTGTAATGTCACTGGTGATCTCTGTACTACCTATACACACACACTGACACTATATACAGAGCTCCTGTGTGTAATGTCACTGGTGAGTATGTGTGTTACCTATACACACACACTGACACTATATACAGAGCTCCTGTGTGTAATGTCACTGATGATCACTGTATTACCTATACACACACACACTGACACTATATACAGAGCTCCTGTGTGTAATGTCACTGGTGATCACTGTATTACCTGTACACTGACACTATATACAGAGCTCCTGTGTGTAAAGTCACTGGTGATCTATGTACTACCTATACACACACACTGACACTATATACAGAGCTCCTGTGTGTAATATCACTGGTGATTTCTGTATTACCTATACACACACACTGACACTATATACAGAGCTCCTGTGTGTAATGTCACTGGTAATCACTGTATTACCTATACACACACACTGACACTATATACAGAGCTCCAATGTGTAATGTCACTGGTAATCTCTGTACAACCTATACACACACACTGACACTATACACAGAGCTCCTGTGTGTAATGTCACTGGTGATCACTGTATTACCTGTACTCTGTCACTGTATACAGAGCTCCTGTGCATAATGTCACTGGTGATCACTGTGTTACCTATACACACACACTGACACTATATACTGAGCTCCTGTGTGTAATGTCACTGGTGATCTCTGTACATCCTATACAGACACACTGACACTATATACGGAGCTTCCTTGTGTAATGTCACTGGTGATCACTGTATTACCTGTACTCTGACACTGTATACAGATCTCCTGTGTGTAATGTCACTTGTGATCACTGTATTACCTGTACACACACACTGACACTATATACAGAGCTCCTGTGTGTAATGTCACTGGTGATTGCTGTATTACCTATACTCACATACTGACGCTATATACAGAGCTCCTGTGTGTAATGTCACTGGTGATCACTGTATTACCTATACACACACACTGACACTATACACAGAGATCCTGTGTGTAATGTCACTGGTGATCACTATATTACCTATACACACACACACTGACACTATATACAGAGCTCCTGTGTGTAATGTCACTGGTGATCACTGTATTACCTATACACACACACTGACACTATATACAGAGCTCCTGTGTGTAATGTCACTGGTGATCACTGTATTACCTATACACACACACTGACACTGTATACAGAGCTCCTGTGTGTAATGTCACTGGTGATCACTATATTACCTATACACACACACTGACACTATATACAGAGCTCTTGTGTGTAATGTCACTGGTTATCACTGTATTACCTATACACACACACTGACACTATATACAGAGCTCCTGTGTGTAATGTCACTGGTGATCTCTGTACTACCTATACACACACACTGACACTGTATACAGATCTCCTGTGTGTAATGTCACTGGTGATCACTGTATTACCTATACACACACACTGACACTATATACAGAGCTCCTGTGTGTAATGTCACTGGTGATCTCTGTACTACCTATACACACACACTGACACTGTATACAGAGCTCCTGTGTGTAATGTCACTGGTGATCACTGTATTACCTATACACACACACACACACTGACACTATATACAGAACTCCTGTGTGTAATGTCACTGGTGATCACTGTATTACCTATACACACACACTGACACTATATACAGAGCTCCAATGTGTAATGTCACTGGTGATCACTATATTACCTATACACACACACTGACACTATATACAGAGCTCCTGTGTGTAATGTCACTGGTGATCACTGTGTTACCTATACACACACACTGACACTGTATACAGAGCTCCTGTGTGTAATGTCACTGGTGATCACTGTATTACCTCTACACTGACCCTATACACAGGACTCCTGTGCATAATGTCACTGATAATCTCTACATTATCTGTACACTGACTCTATATACAGAGCTTTTTTACATCTTCATTATCAGTCACTATCTGGTGCCATTATGTGCCATGGTCATGGCGTGGCGGAATTTGTCCCTTGTATGTGGTATTATTCGGACAGTCACTATGTGGTGGTAATATGTGGTCTTCTCATGGTGTGGCAGTATATATACCTTGTACTTGGTAGTATTTCATCACTATGTGGTGGTATGTGTTCTGGTCATGGTGTGGCGGTATTTCTCTCTTCTATATGGTATTATTAGTCTAGGGATAGTTGTCAGTCATTTGTTTTTTCGGATATTAAGAATGGGAACATTCTTTATTTGCAATACATATTAAATACTTGGATGGTTAACCTCTCCCTGTGTTGTGACTACTACAGAGGAGCAGAGATGCACGTCAGCTCAAGACGCAAAAAATAAGCCGTCACAAAGCCCCAGACCCAAAAAAATGAGAACACTACGGTGCGCAGAACATGGCGTGAAAAGTGTGATTTTTCAAACTTATGAATTTGTTTTCACCACTTAGATACCAGTAAAGGTATACATGTTTGGTATCTACAAACTCGTACTGACCCGAGGCATCACCCTGTCACGTCGGTTTTTCCATACAGTGAACATGGTGACTAAAAAACCCAATAAACAAACGTGCAATTGCACTTTTTTTGCAATTTTACTGCACTTGGAATTTTTGTTGCCATTTCCCTGTACACTATATGGTAAAATAAATGATTGCATCTGAAAGTACAACTCGTCCCGCAAAAAAAACTGTCTTTCCTGCTGCTACAGACTTTTATATGACTACAATTTACATTCTGCTGCTTATGGAAACATTTTTGCAGTTTACAAGACCCTTCTTACACTTGCTTGCACCCAGGTTTCATGTGAAAGAGTGTTCTCAAAGCTGAAAATTGTAAAAAATCGTCTGAGGGCTTCGATTGGACAGGAGCTTTTAGAGTCCCTCCTTCTGTTGAACATTGAGTGAGACATTTCAAGGAACTTAGACTATGATGACATTATTAATACGTATGCAATGTCATCTTCTGTTCTGAAAAAAAAACGTTTGTAACTTTGCTGCTGATTGACTGTTAGTGTGAGTTTATTTGTTGTTTTGGGCCTTTCACTAACAATTGAATGGTATTGTATTATAGAGGAGAGGAAATCGTGCAATACAAACTTCCAAAATGCTTACAGAATTCTTTTACTTTTCCCAGCGGCCAAGTTTGGTGCTGCTACAATGATGCCGGCTGCTGGGATGCCAGATGGATGCAGGTTCAATTTGTGGCACTTACACTTTAAGAGAATGTACCTTGAAAGTATTTCTTGTTATTGTTCTGTTATGGCACTTTATCACACACTGGTGTGAATAAGATAACAGTGTTCCTCTTTCGCCAGGAGTGTTTCTTTAGTTTGTTATTTATTCGTTATATTGGTTATTTATTGGTTAATAAAGTTGATTCATTTTGAATGAGTTTGTGGACTTATGTTATTCCTATATACGGTAACTGCATGGTGCTGGTGGGCCCCAAGATTGATTGTTTCCTGGTGGGCCCCAGGTACTCCAGTCCGGCGCTGGACCCCACTGATCCTGGGCACTGGTGCAGCACTGCGCCCCCTTCACTGTGTTTTTCACTGGCCACCCGGCTGTTCTGGGAACGGCAAAGTGACGCTTTCCCTGAGATTTTGATTTTGGTTAGATTTCTCTTGCAATACTCAAGCAGTGATGTCGCGAGCTGGATAATAACAAGCTAATATGGTCTTCTTGGGTTTATAGGAAATTGCACAAAAATTCCGTGTCGTTGGCCCTGAAACATTCACCGTCCTGTTTATGGGATGCATAAAGGATGAAGAGCTGGGCTTCCTACAAGCTCTGCAGGTATGGCTTGCTGCACACATCCTACATCCTATATCCGTACAGTGCACACTTACCTGGGAATTATGTCTCACACTTCCGACATGATGAGATGCGCAAAAACATTGAGGAATCATGGAGCAACTGTTCATTTTACTAATACAGATATTTCTTGCTGCAGTATTTCTGCTGAAGTGACGATGGGGCATGCCGGCTGAGGGTGGGACTCTTGGATTCTCTGATGACTCTGTTGGGCTCGGTGCACATTACGTTTGTGGCCATTGTTGGGCGCATACACATAGAAGGTGTGTGCCCCCTAGTGGCCACTGTCAGGATGGATGATGAGGCATCCGTCCACTATTGGGACCCATTGTAAAGAAATGTATACCACATTGCAGAGGTCGCTCTACATTTTTTACAGAAGAGTAAAAATCCTCCTCATAGTATTTTTCAGGAGTATTTTTAGCCAGTCTTTGAATATTAGAGAAGAGGCTGCAACCTGTGCTTTGCTCTACCGCTTCACCATCTTTGACGTATATTTACGTCAAAGGTCGTGTCCCTGCCTTTGATGTGATCTCGCACACCGAGCCCACATATTTCCCTGCACATGATGACTGATTTAATCAACCATCATCTGCCTTTAATAGCTGCTGATGTACTGTTGCTCCGCCTGCTGCTATTAACCCGTTAAATCCAGCTGTCAATCGCTGACAGCGGGATTTAACGCACCTTGGCTGGAAGCGCGTCATACATCCTGCCACATGATTGTGGGGCACCGATGGGTTGTCATGAGAGCTGGGGGTCTGCTGATGACCTCCCATACATGTCATTATGACCCTCCTATGGGCCGGCGTTCATAGAAGATGGTGATTTCTGCTATAGATTGCAGTGTATGTACAGCACAAGCGATCAGACGATCGCCGCTCCAAGTCTCCTAATTAATCTGATCAGTAAACATTGTAATGGGGAAAAAATCAAAATGCCAGAATGACGTTTTTTTTGCTGCCACAGCATTGCAGTAAAGTGCAACATCAAAGTGGTTGCAGGGAGTATATAAGGATATGTAGCTCACAAACTCCTAAATATATGATGTTTTCATTTACAATGTATCTAATTTATACATGTATATAGAGAGTACTGAGCATGGATTTGTAAGGTTTCATAACTTCCATGCTAGACAAAATTCTATAAAATAAATAATTTGACAATTCTTTCATGGCCGGAGGTGATAATAAACTGATATAACAGTGTACACTAGTAATTAGAATTCCCTGGGCTCGGGTGTAAGAGGCAATATTCCTGATGATCAGGGTCCCGTGTAGGGACGGTCACTGCTGTATACCATCTAGCACAGAGGTACAGAAGCTGGCGGCGCTCCCATAACCTCCGGGCTGCTGGATTCTATCAAACATCTCCATGTTATTCTGTATACAGTTATATTCTTCTTTCCATCACAATGCGGTGGGATATCACTACAATATGCCAACATGCTGTGATTAGTGGAGGGCGGCTGTCACTATCCCCCGACTTTAGAATTAGATTGAATAAACCTTCAAAGGGGGTGTACAAAGTTTAAAAGATATCTCCTATCCATAGGATAACTTCCCGATGGATGGGGTCTGACTGCTGGGAGCCTCACCAATCCTGAAAACTGGGGATTTGAAGAGTCCTTTGTGACTGATGTGATGGTCGATCATTGCTGCACCATACATTCTCTATGGGACGACTGAAGCTCTGTGCTCGGCTGGTCTTCAGCACCCCCATTAAGAATGAACGGAGCAGTGAGTATACTCAACCACCACTCCATTTGCGGCACCCTGCTACAACAGGTACCACAGGACCCAGGGTGCATGGATGGACTTCTCCACAAGAGTCCCTCACTACATACAAACACCTCCACCCTTCCTCCTCATACCACCAGAGGGAGCCCGTTAGGGATATATATATATGGAGGGTGGAGCCAGGCAGTTCAGTCAGAGTTAGTAGTCAGACAGAGAGAGTCTGAGAGCGTGCTGACGCTGAGAGCAGCGAAGACGGAGTGCATCTGCTGCTGGGTTCTGAGGGCCACGAGTGTGGCCGACGGTAAGGAGGAGAGATGAGAGGAGTTGAGGGGGCAGAGGAGCATCACAAGGCTCACACCGAAGATACAAACCGGACACCGGGTCCGCGCCTACAGGGTCCTTTATACCCAGTAGGGACAACCGGCATTCCAGGAGGACTACAAGTCCCTGGCAGACCTGAAGCTAGACCCATTACAGGACCAGGAACCACGATGGCCCCAACTACCAGGGATAGTGGTTGCCAGCAGAAGGTCCTACTACCGAGCGACAGGTGAAGGAACAGCACGACACATAAGCTAGGCCCAGTTGCAGGCTGGCCAGGAGCATACAGAGAGGCAGACACGGACCAGGAGGCCTTATACCCGCTCACTGGGGAGAAGTCCTGAAGTGCACCCATCCTACTGAGTACCCTGGACCGTACCTGACATCCGCACCAGTAAAGATATTGAAGCGAATCCCCTGTCTCTGTCAGTTACTCCTGCTGCACCATCCCGCCTGCACTACAAGTCCCAGCATCACCTCCCACCAAATTCCACACTGCCCCGGGGGCCCGCTCCACCTGTGGGAAGCAGAAACACCTCAGCTGCCATCCCATCACCCCCCTGGAGGTCTGAAGCAGCGCTGGTAATCATTACCAAGTACCACAGGTGGCGTCACAAACTGTTTATTTATTTTATCCAAGTTTCAATCCCCTTTTTCAAGAGTGACCCCAGGGTACGGGCCCAGGAGCCGACCACCGCGACATCCCCAAAACCAGGCAAAGGCCCGGGTACCGAGTCGTCCCCATCCCCTGGGCGCGTCGTACTCATCGTCTGTGGGACTGCCAGAACTAGTGGAGCGCTGCTCTTGGCTATTTTGGGCAGTCCTATAGACAGTGAATGGAGGGGAGGCTGAGCATGCTGCCTGTTCTTGGCTTTGCTAGGGGTTCCAGCAGTCAGACCCTCAGTGATCAGTAAGTTATCCCCTAACCTTTGGATAAGAGATGATTTTCTATTTTGGCAATAACCCTTTAATTGCATCCATGTGGTTATTTTCCCCCTATCCTGTCCACCTTTATTATGTCCGTTATTCCCTCTGGTGGTCAGTGCAGCCATGTAGTGTATGTCTGTACTACTCAGGCTCTGGGGGCCGGAGCGTGCAGCTACAGAGCAACCTGCTCCACATCACTGCCAGGAGGGGAGATTTATTCTGTGTAGTTAGTCCAGGTGGTGCCGACAAGTAGAGGGAACAAGTTCTGGCAATCCTGCCAAAGGAGCACAGTTATTCCTGCACCGGACCTGCATCTCCGGTGTGCGGCGGCCGGGAAGGTGCCCGCTCTCCTCAGGGAAGATGCTGACGGCCCGCAGGCACATACCCGTCCTTGTGCCAATGCCCAGGAGATAAAGCAGGACATTTATCTAAGTAGAGATGTGGCGTCTCCCACCCGCCTGTCATATTTGTAGATGACGCGTGGCGGAGGGCAGAAGCCGGGGTAGGACTCCTGTCCGGCTGCAGAAGTCTCATGTGTAGTGATACTCATGTGACTTTTCTAAAAGCATAAATCGGCCCGCAGAGGTGTCAGAGACGCTGGCTCAGACGTTACTGTGAGCGGAATAACAAGGCTTTGGTAACAGTTTCACCTCTTTATATTGTATTAGCTCCTTTACTTAGTCCTAGTTCAGACTGGTCTAAGAGATCGCCTGCTGATTCCTTTCTTGCGATTCTGATAGGAGATTTCTGTTAGAAGTTTGGCGCAAGGCTAGTGATTAGACTGGCTAGTGATTAGACTGGCTAGTGATTAGACTGGCTAGTGATTAGACTGGCCAGTGATTAGACTGGCTAGTGATTAGACTGGCTAGTGATTAGACTGGCTAGTGATTAGACTGGCCAGTGATTAGACTGGCCAGTGATTAGACTGGCTAGTGATTAGACTGGCTGGTGATTAGACTGGCTGGTGATTAGACTGGCTGGTGATTAGACTGGCTGGTGATTAGACTGGCTGGTGATTAGACTGGCTGGTGATTAGACTGGCTGGTGATTAGACTGGCTGGTGATTAGACTGGCTAGTGATTAGACTGGCTAGTGATTAGACTGGCTAGTGATTAGACTGGCTAGTGATTAGACTGGCTAGTGATTAGACTGGCTAGTGATTAGACTGGCCAGTGATTAGACTGGCCAGTGATTAGACTGGCCAGTGATTAGACTGGCCAGTGATTAGACTGGCTAGTGATTAGACTGGCCAGTGATTAGACTGGCCGGTGATTAGACTGGCTAGTAGATAAGGATTTTGTGCCAGATTTTTAGTAACAAAGGGAATACAGCGGTCGGCCACTTTAGGTAGACTGTTACAGTAGGCAGCATGCTGATAAGTTATTTTTTGACGTTTTGCATGATTTTCGCTGTCTTCGGTTGGCATATCCCCCCCCCCAACGGCACTTCCATCTGCAACCTGTAATGGCCAGTCGGAATACCCGTGCTGGCATCAGGGTCTTATTGCATGGGTAGGCGCTGTGGCATTGGGGTCTTATTACAGGGGTAGGCATGCTGGCATCAGGGTCTTATTACATGGGTAGGCGCACTGGCATCGGGGTCTTATTACACTGGTAGGCGCACTGGCATCGGGGTCTTATTACACGGGTAGGCGCGCTGACATCGGGGTCTTATTACATGGGTAGGCGCGCTGGCATCGGGTCTTATTACACGGGTAGGCGCGCTGGCATCGGGGTCTTATTACACGGGTAGGGTTGCTGGCATCGGGGTCTTATTACACGGGTAGGCGCGCTGGCATCGGGTCTTATTACACGGGTAGGCTTGCTGGCATCGGGGTCTTATTACACGGGTAGGCTTGCTGGCATCGGGGTCTTATTACACGGGTAGGCGCGCTGGCATCGGGGTCTTATTACACAGGTAGGCGCGCTGGCATCAGGTCTTATTACACGGGTAGGCGCGCTGGCATCAGGTCTTATTACACAGGTAGGCGCGCTGGCATCGGGGTCTTATTACACGGGTAGGTGCGCTGGCATCGGGGCCTTATTACACGGGTAGGTGCGCTGGCATCGGGGTCTTATTACACGGGTAGGCGCGCTGGCATCAGGTCTTATTACACGGGTAGGCGCGCTGGCATCAGGTCTTTATTACACGGGTAGGCGTGCTGGCATCGGGGTCTTATTACACTGGTAGGCGCGCTGGCATCGGGGTCTTATTACACGGGTAGGCGCGCTGGCATCGGGGTCTTTATTACACGGGTAGGCGTGCTGGCATCGGGGTCTTATTACATGAGTAGGCGCACTGGCATCGGGGTCTTATTAAACGGGTAGGCGCGCTGGCATCGGGGTCTTATTACACGGGTAAGCGCGCTGTTCGGAGACAATGGGAAAACCAGTGGGCAAGGCTTCACAGATACAGAAAATAGCACAGAATTTACTAGTAGAAGTTGCCTATTTATTATGTAGACACACGTTTGGAAATGACATAAGTAGATGGCCCAAGCCCTCCACAAAGCTTTTCATCCTGGAGGGCACCGGCTTTACCAATGTGACCCTCTGACATATGGGAGCATCATTATAATAGGGTACTGCCTTTACATGCCAGCTAGTCCGTGTCCAGTTACTGCTTTCTCTGTGACGGGGTGTACATATTTGCGTGAATGTAATGTGGATAATGACTGTATACGCCATCTTGTGCTTCAGGTCTGGAGGCAGATGCGGCACATGGGGGTAAAGCCGCATGTAATCACCTATAACCTGCTTCTTTGTGCCCCCCGAGACTGTGGGATTGGAGACACCGCTGACGCTCTACATTTACTCACGCACTCTAAGGAACTGGCAGCCCTGACTTTAAGTGCAGGCAAAGAGAAGCAAGACAGGAAAAGCCAGCAAGTGAAGAAAGGAAAGGATAGTCCTGGAGAGGTGGGCAGCCCATGCTCCTGGGCCATTCCTCAATTCCAAGTGGCAACTATGGCACAGCTGAGGACTTGGCAGGCTCACAGGCACTGGCCGTGGTGAGTACAGCTGACCATTTTCCCAGCATGCCCTCTTTTGATGCCAGTAATGTGCCAAACCTCCTGGACCTGTCTGTAAATACGGGAAAAATTGTGTCACTTGCAAATGTCAATACCCCATCTGACCGATTGGCAGTGATTGGCGACTTAGGGGGCGTTCTTCAGAAGATGAAAGAAGACAACGTCTGTCCTACAATAAAGACCTTCACCCTCCTAGCGGCAGTCATGAGAGCAGAAGTGGGGTCAGAATCTGCCGTCCTGGCCACTATGGACGCCTACGGAGTACAGCCAGATCTCACCTTTTTTAACACTTTGGTGTTGAAGAGGAGTAAAACTCTGAAGCTGCAGTCGGCTTTGGTAAGGGAATGGTTTTTATTTTATCATTTAAATGTTAAAAAGCCATCATAAAATAATTAACACGGCTTGTGAGAAGATCCACGCTATCTGACAGTAAAGAGGCTGAGGTACAGTAGGTGAATGATGTTACCGCATTGTGGGATTATATTTGCTGCATGAAATCATTTGTAAAGTGTGTGACAGATCTGCCTGACTTTTCATATATATTTTTTTCTTAAAAGTGAATACCTTTTTTTTTTTTACTATTGCTTAATAACGATCCAAAGCAAATGGTTCTGTGTGACCCACTACTACTCAGGTAGCGTTAGCCCTCCCTGGGAAAGGTGTACTTGGACGACGGGCCGGTGGAAGAGGGGGATGCAGTCCCGGCCTTGACCCGGTCTGTGCCCAGGGCGCACACATTAAAAATATGGGCTAGCAGATGAGTGGTTATTTGTCGACTACGCCACCTGTGGTTCCCGGTGATTACCACCAGCGCTGCGGCAGTCCTCTGAGGCGGGTGTCGTGGCAGCTCAGCTGGTACTACTCCCCACAGGCGGAGCAGGGCCTCAGGGCAGAGAGAGAGGAAAGTCTGGAGGTTGGTGGTGTGTGTGCGGTGCCGCGCAGGACAGGATAACGGAGGCAAGGGGTGAAGTCTTCCAAGCTTTACTCACGTTGTTTCAGTAGTAAGCACAAAGCTTCTCCTTGCTCCTCACGGCGCGCTGCGACCACCAGGAAGGGGTTCAGCACACTCCGGGTAGTTTAGGTGCACTTAACGAGACCCCTGGACCAGAATGTTCCTCTCCTTGGTGAGTTCTCCCATTAAGTCTCCTCCTGACTGTGTGTGTGGTATGAACTTGGTGAAAGGCCGGTTCCCGCTGCATCAGCGCAGTTTAAGAGATACGGGTGGCCTACGCCGCTCCGTCCATATCCCCCTTAGGGATCCAGAAGGCCTCTGGGCTTTTCCGACTGAGACGTGAAGTAACAGAGTCAGATATCGGGGGCCGGTACCCCTCTTGCAGCAGGAATCCCTCTGACTAGGCCAGAGTAAGAAGTACAGGTGGCGTATGCTGCTCCGTCCGTATCCCCTGGGATCCTTTTGCCTGTGGAGCTTTACTCCTCCGCTCCCCTCCAGGCCTTCTTAGGTAGGGACCTTGACCGGGTAGATACAGCGGTTAACTCTAACCCACTCCTCACCTCAAGCCCAGAGTACGAGGACCGTGTATCTTCAACAAGCTGCAGGTTCCAGCAGAAAGCCACTATCAGCGATAAAGATCACAATCAAAGACTTTGAACCTAAGATGGCCGTGTATTAAATATGTATCAGTAAGTGTAACCTAAAAGTGTGTCCTCCACCCTCACCCACTACATGGTTTCCCCTATCTTTGGTCGTCCCCCCATCTCCTCTATCCCGGCTGGTTTTGCACCCTGGTGCATATAAGCCCCCCACAGGACAGGAGTGGTGTAGTGTTGAGTGCTGAGGCTGGGTCCCGTGTGGTGCTCCATCCTTACCTCGGAGAGGAGATACCGCACCTCGATCTGAGGTGCAGTACCCCTGTGGCGACTGAACCCTCAGGGACGCCACAGTTCCAACCGATTCATATAGAAACTACACTTTTAGATATCTGCCTAATTGTTTCTAAGCATGGCTTTGAAAGAAGGGGCATGGCTTTGAATTAAGGGGCATGGCTCTGAAGGAAGGGGCATTGCTTTGAAAGAAGGGGCATTGCTTTGAAAGAAGGGGCATGGCTTTGAAAGAAGGGGCATGGCTTTGAAAGAAGGGGCATGGCTTTGAAGAAGGGGCATGGCTTTGAAAGAAGGGGCATGGCTGTGAAAGAAGGGGCATGGCTTTGAAAGATGGGGCAAGGCTTTGACAGAAGGGACATTGCTTTGAAAGAAGGGGCATGGCTGTGAAAGAAGGGGCATGGCTGTGAAAGAAGGGGCATGGCTTTGAAAGATGGGGCATGGCTTTGACAGAAGGGGCATGGCTCTGAAGGAAGGGGCATGGCTCTGAAGGAAGGGGCATTGCTTTGAAAGAATGGGCATTGCTTTGAAAGAAGGGGCATGGCTTTGAGGAAGGGGCATTTCTTTGAAAGAAGGGGCATAGTTTTGAAAGATAGGGTATGGCTTTGACAGAAGGGGCATGGCTTTGACAGAAGGGGCATGGCTTTAAATACAACAGCATGCACTAAATTGCTTGAAAATTGGGGGGCAAAAAAAGTGATGCAAGGCAAGCCAGCAAAAGAGTCTAAAGTATGACAAATTTTCTCATTTACATGTCCATATTTAACCACTTACATGGAAAAAATGGCCCTGGTGTCAGCAGTGTTTGTTCCGTGTGTCATCAGTGTTCGGACTGTGGGTCCGTTTTTCCCATCAATGTTTGACGGATGGATAAATAAATCCTTGAATTACAGAGCTTCTCCTATTCTTTGCCATCCGGGTGCTGAATGTTTTTGCACAGACCCATAGACTTGTATCGGCTCTTTTCATCTGTGATATCGGAAAAAGACAGACAGACGGACATGTGAATAGCACCATAGATTATACTGGGTATGTGATGTATCCATGAAAAAAGGGATAAACCTCCACGTGCAACATGTGTGAATGAGGCCTTTTGCTTTTTCTGGCCGCACCATCAAGGAAGATTTCCTCCATTTGTGTTTTTGGTCGGTGTGATGTCCATGTCACCCAGTGTAATATTCCACATGAATGGATTGACCACCAGACTGTGGGGGAATAATGGCTACAGGCGCTTATCTCATCCATCCGTTTTTTAATGAGATATAACCGTAGATTTCAAAGGCTGCACAACAATCAGACACAATCCGTGTGGCAGGTATGTTTTACCGGACGCACTGCATAGATTACATAGGAAAGTGTGTCTGGCCTTCTATTAGGTTTTTTTTTAGTTATGGATGACAAATGGACGCTGTACGGATCAAAAATGGCCTTTTTTTCCCCTGAACACAAAGCATTGTGCTTGTGTGAATTTGCTCTTCGGCAGGGAATTGTGCACTGAGCCTATATGAAGGCGTTTTGTGCGCTGCCGCCAAAATGCAACATTCAGTTGGACGCAGCAATATTTTATGTGTGAATACTGTTTAATACAGATTTTAGCATTTCTCTTTTTCTGAAAATGCGTCGGGCCTCATGCAGAAACAAACTTTTTGTCGAAACGGACAGTGATACCCATAACAACCAATCAGAGCTCTTCTTTTATTGCCCTGGTAAAATGAAACGTGGCATCTGGTTGGCTGTCATGGAGAACACTGACACATTCTGAAACTTAGTGCAGATTCTTCCACACTTCATGCCACACGTACAGTGTAAAAACTGATCGTCTGAATGGTCTCTTTACAGCAGCTGTTGCCTATGATGGCACAGAGAGGCATTGCACCAAACATCCATACCTTTTGCAATCTCGCTAGGGCATGCCTTAAAGAAAAAGATGGTTTACAGCTCCTGGAAGACATGGCGGTAATGACATTGCTACTTTGCATAGTTTATTTAGTGTCTTTTTTTTTTTTACTCTAAGGCTATGTGCACACGATGCAGAAATGAAGCAGAAAATTTCTGCATCATTTCTGCATCATTTCTGCATCTCCCTGGCAGAAAAAATGCATGCAGATTGTGCATGCGTTTTTCCTGCAGAATACATGCGGATCCACATGCAGATTCACATACGTTTCCGCATGCAGATTGACAAGCGCTTTCCAGGCGATTTTAGCATCACCTGGAAAGTGCTTGACAACTAGGTCACAGTATATAAATCCATGCAAACAGCATGGATTTATATAGTGTGACCCGAGAGAGTGTATATACTTACTTCCGATGGCCCGCGCTGTCCTGCTTTACACTCCGTTCTCCCGGCAACTTTGAATTGAAAGACCTGCCGACGTCAGCGTCACGTGACCCGTCACATGACTCTGACGTCACCGCAGGTCCTACAACTCACTGCAAGTGCCGGGAAGCAAGCAGGAGCGCTGCGCGGGCCGACAGATGGTAAGTATATATATATTTTTTATTTTATTCTTGTTTTACAGCTTTTTTAATGGTACCTGGGTGTGGAGGAGACTCTCCTCTCCTCCACACCCGGGTACCATCCGCACATTAGAACGCACCAATTACGCAAGTGACGCGCCCCTGGGCCTGTGTCGTGCGGCATCGCGCGCACGGGGGCTTACCCGGAGCCGGATCAGATGGGGGTAGTAGTCTCGTGGCGGTGACCCGGTCCGTGCCCAGGTAGTCAAACTGAGTGGCAGTATTTAGCAGTAGATGTTAGAATGTTCGACTACGCCACCCGTGGATTGCGGTTACGAAACCGCCGCTGCACGGCAGACCGCTGAGGCCGGTGTTGTTTGTGCAGCTGAGAATGAGATGACTCCCCACGGGAGGAGTATGGCCTCAGGGCAGATATGCTAGAGATGATGATGGGAGTGATGGTGCGGGCGTCCCAGTGCCGATGGTGCAGGTGTGACGACGGAACACGGAGG
Organism: Phyllobates terribilis; assembly: GCF_046119375.1. Classification (NCBI taxonomy): domain Eukaryota; kingdom Metazoa; phylum Chordata; class Amphibia; order Anura; family Dendrobatidae; genus Phyllobates; species Phyllobates terribilis. The sequence continues at coordinate 158,123 of NW_027363161.1, read as the reverse complement.
CGGGAAGTGCAGTTTCAAAAGCTTTACTCACAGTTCTTTATCAGGTCCTTGTGCACAGTAGGACCACCCGAGTCATGCTGCGTCCACCAGGTCAGGGACTCGGCCAACTCCCAGGCAATTCCAGAGCGTGGTCCAGAGCTCCCCTCTCTTCCTTCCTACTGGCCGTCCCCACCAGGGACCCACCTTTGTCCGGCTTCCTCGGGCCTTATGGGGGTAAAACCTCTCTCCGGTTTCCCTGACCCTATGTGGCGTGCCTTCCTGGTGGATGTGGTGAGGGGTCGTGCCAAAACTTGACCACGACCTCCGGTTCCTGGCTAAGGATAATTGGCCTCCACCAGTTTGGGATCCGGTACCCTTCTCTGCCAACCCTTCACCCGTTTTGGTTCTCTCGTGGGATCTCAGGGTTCCCTCTATGCTTGCGTCTCTGGGCCTTTCTCTCTGTTCCTCTTCTTCCTTCTCTCTCTCTCTCTCGGCTTCAGGCCTGGCTCTGGAGCTGGGCCCAGACGGAGCCACAGCTCCCTGTCAGCCCTCTCTGGCTGAGCTCCTCTCACAACTCCTCCAGGCTGAACTGAACCCTGTCTTAAGATGGTGCCCACCTTATATACTCCCTCTGACACCCGAGCCCAGGTGACTAGCACCCAATGGGCTCCTACCTATGCCCAGAGTCCCTCCCCTATCTGCTCCTACACCACTAGGATGTTCCTCCCCCCTCCCCACTCCAGCCAGGGACAGACGCTGTCGTACCTGCACATCTACCTGGTGGGAGTACCGTTGTTCTGTCCCCCGGAAATGGGGTGAGTGTAGTGCATGCAGCTATCTGATCTCTGTTCCACACTCCATCCTTACCCGGGAGTGGAATACCACACCTCTGGTTTGAGGTGCAATACCCCTGTAGCAGCCGAGTCCTCGGGGTGCTACATTCCCCCCCGGTAAACCACAGCACGTCCTCGGGCTGGAAAAGAGCAAAACATAATAAAACATACAAAATTTTAAAATATATACTAACATATAAAACATTAATTAAACTCATCCCTTTATGGGAGTTACTTTTCTCTTAGAACGTTACAGGTATAAACATTACGAAAACATTATTATTTTAGCAGCGTAAACTTGCAATATAAAACTTTTTCCATATAAAACGTTCTTGATCCTCTGGCCACGGTGCAACTTGTGACCAGGTAAGGTGCAACAGTCACTAGAGAAAAACAGTTTCTTATAAAACCAGAAGGGGACGCTTAAGGAAGCGCAACTATTTACAGGGTATGGCCGCTCTCAGTCCTCGGCCAGTGGTAACAGGGGAATGGCTGCTCACAGTCCTCAGCCTGGTAAGGGATTAGGGGCACACAGGTAACAGTTCTTTAATAGTTCCATACTAGTCCCAACGGGGACCACACTCCGATTAGCAGCAACTTAGGTACCCCGACGGGTAACTATATACAGTTCTTTGTTCATGCTACTTCCCTTCAGTAGCTATGTCCTCTCTGTGCTCCCTCCTGAGGGTAGTCTTCAGACCCGTCCGGGTCCTCTTGGCTTTCCTCGTACTGCAGCTCCTCCTCGGTTAACCGGTGTACGTGAAGGGCGTACGGTCCCTTGGCACACTGGTGCCGGGTGAAGGTGACCACGTCACCCGGGTAGAGATCACGTCCACGGTGTCCCTCCGGTAGGTGGCTCTCGACATCCCTGCGGGTAACAAAGATGTCGCCGGGGGTTCGGTGATCCCGGATAAAGCCCCAGCCGTTCTCTAGTTGAAACTTTATCACAGTCCCGGTGGCGCGGGGACCGTGGGCCGTACGGGGGTTTCGTCGGGCCCGGCGTTTCTGCTCCGCGCTTTGGACCTGCAGCTGTTCCTCGCGGATCCGCCTCTCTCGCCGTTCTCTCCCAAAGACCTCCAGCTGTTGACGGCAACACTCCTCACGCTGGGCTGCGGCCGCCCGGGTCTCTTGGGTGAACCCCATGAGGTTTTCACCGGTGGGGTCCCATGCAAATTGGGCCTCTTCCAATGGGAGCGGGACAATGTTGGCGGGTGCCGGAGCCGGGATCAGAGGCTCACACAGGGGCCATTCCTTCCGGAGTCGGGGGTTTACGTACTCCGGTGGCCACACGAAGGGCTGTCCATCCGGGCAAGTATGCTGCGCAAACAGATCTTCACCCAGGGGCAGCACTGTGGAAATTGAGGACGCTGTGGGGGCAGCGGCGCCCGGAGGTACTCGGCCTTGCGTCCAGGCCGTGGGCATCCTCTTTGGATCCAGGTATGGCACCTTTGGGAATGAGGGCGCTGGAGGGGCTGCGGCGCCCGGATTCCCTAGGCCTTGCGACCAGGCCGGTGGCACTGTGGAGGTAGAGGGCGCTGTGGAGACTGCGGCGCCCGGGGTTACTCGGCCCTGCGACCAGGCCGGGGGTACTTCCTCTTTTGCCGCGCTTTGGGTCAAGGGGCGTGGCGTAACAGAGGGCGCGACCGCGGCTCCTGCCGCTTGAGGCCTAGTCGGGAGCAGCGGCGGTGCAGCAACGGGCGCGGTGAGTGGAACTTCGGGCTCTGCGACGGGGAACTGGGGCAGGCTTGCGGCTACTGGGCACGGGGTGATGACGTCCCCATTACCTGCTTCCATCCCTGCGGCTCCCTCCGCGGCGTCGTCTCCGGCCTTCGTCCCTCCTGCACCATCCTCAGGGGTAGACATGCTCCACGTTGCGGGTGGCGTCCTCTGCTGGCGGGTTCCAGCCTGCTGGACCATCTCTCTTCTCCACTCGGCCAGCGCTTCTTACTGTACCCGGGCCATCTTCCGGGCCAAGGCCTCCAGCGCGGTCTGTGCACGCTCCCGATCTCTGGGGAGCTGTGCCAGGATCTCCACCAGGCCTTCTGGGGTGGCAGCCTGCAACAGGTTCCGGACCACAGGGTCGGTGCTGATCGACTCTTCCTCCATCTCCGGGTGCAATCTGTCCAGACTCCTCCAGGCCGCACCCATCTTCTCTCTTTTGTTCGGTATCCGCCCCCATTGAGGGTGGTCCCGGGGCAACTTGGTGACAGTCAGTTCCAGGGGCAGCCCCCTCACGCTGATGGACATTTCTATCATTGCAGTCTCTGCTGGCGGGGGCGGTTTCCGCTTTTGGCGCCATTCTTGGACCTGGCCCACGATGGGAGGTGGCTTCTTGCCACCCTCTGGCACGCCCATAATGGAGTCCGCTCTGCCAGGGTGGGGAATCGTCTCAGATGGCGGGAATCGTCTCCTTATGGCGGGAAACTCCGTGGATGGCGGGAAAAGGCTGCAGATGGCGGGCAAACGGCGGGAAACGATCCGAGATGGCGTCCGATGGCGGGAACCCTCCGGAATTGGCGGGAGACTCCTTTTTGAGGTAAATGTGAACTTTTCTTCAGGCACGCAGTACCCGGTGGTTGCGGGCACGTAATCCTGCCGACTACGCCAAAGTTGACGCGCCCCTGGGCCTGTGTCGTGCGGCATCGCGCGCACGGGGGCTTACCCGGAGCCGGATCAGATGGGGGTAGTAGTCTCGTGGCGGTGACCCGGTCCGTGCCCAGGTAGTCAAACTGAGTGGCAGTATTTAGCAGTAGATGTTAGAATGTTCGACTACGCCACCCGTGGATTGCGGTTACGAAACCGCCGCTGCACGGCAGACCGCTGAGGCCGGTGTTGTTTGTGCAGCTGAGAATGAGGTGACTCCCCACGGGAGGAGTATGGCCTCAGGGCAGATATGCTAGAGATGATGATGGGAGTGATGGTGCGGGCGTCCCAGTGCCGATGGTGCAGGTGTGACGACGGAACACGGAGGCGGGAAGTGCAGTTTCAAAAGCTTTACTCACAGTTCTTTATCAGGTCCTTGTGCACAGTAGGACCACCCGAGTCATGCTGCGTCCACCAGGTCAGGGACTCGGCCAACTCCCAGGCAATTCCAGAGCGTGGTCCAGAGCTCCCCTCTCTTCCTTCCTACTGGCCGTCCCCACCAGGGACCCACCTTTGTCCGGCTTCCTCGGGCCTTATGGGGGTAAAACCTCTCTCCGGTTTCCCTGACCCTATGTGGCGTGCCTTCCTGGTGGATGTGGTGAGGGGTCGTGCCAAAACTTGACCACGACCTCCGGTTCCTGGCTAAGGATAATTGGCCTCCACCAGTTTGGGATCCGGTACCCTTCTCTGCCAACCCTTCACCCGTTTTGGTTCTCTCGTGGGATCTCAGGGTTCCCTCTATGCTTGCGTCTCTGGGCCTTTCTCTCTGTTCCTCTTCTTCCTTCTCTCTCTCTCTCTCGGCTTCAGGCCTGGCTCTGGAGCTGGGCCCAGACGGAGCCACAGCTCCCTGTCAGCCCTCTCTGGCTGAGCTCCTCTCACAACTCCTCCAGGCTGAACTGAACCCTGTCTTAAGATAGTGCCCACCTTATATACTCCCTCTGACACCCGAGCCCAGGTGACTAGCACCCAATGGGCTCCTACCTATGCCCAGAGTCCCTCCCCTATCTGCTCCTACACCACTAGGATGTTCCTCCCCACTCCAGCCAGGGACAGACGCTGTCGTACCTGCACATCTACCTGGTGGGAGTACCATTGTTCTGTCCCCCGGAAATGGGGTGAGTGTAGTGCATGCAGCTATCTGAGCTCTGTTCCACACTCCATCCTTACCCGGGAGTGGAATACCACACCTCTGGTTTGAGGTGCAATACCCCTGTAGCAGCCGAGTCCTCGGGGTGCTACACAAGTACAGATGCAGTCTTGCGGTATTGGCGCGTTCTAATGCAAGTCAATGGCGGCGAAAACGCCGCGTTTACGCAAGATTAAATGACATGCTGCGGATTTTTGAGCGCAGCGTTTACGCTGCGGAAAAATCCGCATCATGGGCACAGCACATGCGGATTTCCATTGGGGAACATTGCTTCCCTTCTACCATGCGTTTTTCATGCGTTTCCGTGGCGTTTACGCAACTGCAAAAACGCGGAAACGCATGAAATACGCATCGTGTGAACTCAGCCTTACTTGATAAAGTCTAGAAAATAAGTAAATAAAGTAATTTTCAATAAACATTATATTTTATTTTCCATTCACATCTTTTCCTCTTTTCCCTTCCCAGTCTATACTCGATATAATTATGGTGGTGTACACCAGTGAATGGTAGTCTAATGAGATATGATCCTCTTTTCTTTCTCTTTCTCATTCACGCTTAAACCTTCATTATGCTTACATACGCCCTTAGTTTCTTGGCACCACTAAACCTTACTCTCCTTTGCTGTCCTCAAACCCCAGCACCCTCTAACCAAATAATCATCTCTCCTTCCCTCTTACCTCCCCACCTGACCTCATCTGCAGACCTGCTCCTCAAACTCAGAGCTATCCTACCAAAACATAAAACAAGCCGGACACTCTCCTTCTCCCACCTGCTCTCCCTTTCTCTGCTTCTCCTCACTGCTGGCGACAGTCCTATCCAGTCCTATCCTGGACCCAAACAGCTCACACCTCCCACCAATACCCCCTCCTATTGCTTCCAACCAACTGCAAACTACAGCAACCTCTCCTATGTAAAACCCGTGCCGCTGATGACCACCCACCCTGCTCCCTCTCTTTGGAGCACTCTGGAACGCCTGCTATGTCTGCAACAAGCTCCATTTTGTCCACGACCTCTTTACCTCTCGTCATCTCTTTTTCCTGGGCATCACAGAGACATGGTTGACACCCTCCGACACTGCCTCCCCTGCTGCGCTGTGTTACGGTGGCCACCACTTCACACACACGCTCACTCCTCGCCCTGGTAACAGACATGGTGAAGGAGTGGGTCTTCTCCTTTCTACCAACTGCTCCTTTAGCCCTATCCCACCTCTACCCTCCCTTACTCTCCCTTCTTTTGAAGTCCACTCTGTCCTCATCTACTCTCCTTCCAAGTAGCTGTCATATACCGACCTCCAGGCCCAGTCACTGCCTATATTGACCAATTCTCCACCTGGCTTCTTTACTTTCTCTCTGCTGACGTTGCACAATCATCATGGGCGATTTCAACATCCCCACTGACACTCGCCAGTCAACAGCATCCAAATTCCTGTCACTTACTTCATCCTTTGGACTTACTCAGTGGTCCTCCTCAGCCACCCACACAGACCGACACATACTAGACCTCATCTTCTTCACCCAACTCTGCTCCCTATCTAACCTTACAACCTCCCCCCTACCCCTATCCTCCTCACCTGTCACACATGTCCAGCAACTAGCACACCCCCTCAGAAACCTTGCATATCTAGACACTCACACACTCTCTGACTCTGTTCTACCACTGACATCTTTACTCCACGACACTGACAGCACCACTGCTTTCTACAATACCACTCTCGCATCAGCTATTGACTCGGTCGCCCCTCTTGTGCATGGCAGAGCGCGACGAGTCAATAGGCAACCCTGGCACAACACCCTCACTAAACCGCTTCAGCAAGCGTCCAGGGTTGCGGAACGGCGTTGGAGGAAAACACATTCGCAAGATGTCTTCACTGCATTCAAACAACAACATTCGCATTCAAATCAACCCTCGCCTCTGTTAAGCTGGCCTACTTCACAACCGTCATATCTTTCTTATCCTACAACCCCAAACCGTTATTCAACATTTTTAACTCTCTCCTCCACCCACCACTGCCCCCTCCAAACTCCGTCATCCCTGCTGAGGAGTTTGCCACACAATTCAAAAACAAGATTGACCAAACACGGCAAATCTTTACTGTCCGACCACCACAACCCCTTTGTTTCCCAGACCATTGCTCTTCCCCCATAACCTCCCTTTCCAACATCATGGAAGGAGAACTCACTCGTCTCCTTTCCAAATTACACCTCACCACTTGTGCACTCAACCCCATCCCCCCCAACCTCACCCCCACACTCATCCCATCCCTAACCCATCTTTTCAACCTATCACTAACTTCTGGTACTTTCCCCTCTGCCTTCAAACATGCCACAATCACTCCCATCCTCAAAAAGCCATCCCTCAACCCAACCGCCTTGTCCAGCTACCGACCCATATCGCTTCTCCCATTTGCCTCCAAACTCCTTGAGCAACACGTTCACGCTGAACTTTCCTCTCACTTTTCATCTATCTCTCTCTTCAATAACCAACAATCTGGTTTCCGCCCCCACCATTCCACCAAAACTGCCCTTACCAAAATTACTAATGACTTACTTACCAACAAAGTTAACAGACAATTCACTGTACTCCTTCTTCTTGACCTGTCCTCTGCCTTCGACACAGTTGACCACTGCCTCCTACTGCAGATCCTGTCTTCCTTTGGAGTCAAAGACCCTGCCCTATCCTGGATCTCCTCATACCTTTCCAACCGCACATTTAGCCTCCCCCCTCCCACACTACCTCCTCATCCCGCCACCTCTCTGTTGGAGTCCCTCAAGGTTCTGTCCTAGGACTAGGACCCCTACTCTTCTCAATCTATACCCTTGGCCTGGGACAGCTCATAAAATCCCATGGCTTCCAGTCATGAAGAGCATGGTCAGTCATCCTCTTGGTGAGGACACAGAAGTCTTGCCTGTCAGCAATCTGGCACGCATGGCTGAGTTTATGTTACGCAGCCTTTCCCCTGATCCTTGCATTGTCCAAACTTTGGGTGACAGTCCTTACTGGTTGGTGACACTTCTAGACCCACGCTACAAGGAGAACTTTCTGTCTCTTATTCCCTTGCAGGACAGGCCTCTAAAATGGTGCCGTACGAGAAGGCTTTTGTTGCGGAATTATTTAAAAAATTCCCATCTGAAAATGCTGGCGACAGAGGTCACAGTTCGTTGAACAACCAAGGAGTACAGGCGAGAGAGACACAAATTCAATCCAGCAGAGGCAGGGGAACACTGTCAAAGTTCTGGGACAGTTTTCTCAGACCCTCCCATCGCACAGGTCCTGAGGCGCGGGGTACTCTCCCAAAGAGGGGAAAGTTTCGGAAGATGGTGAGGGAGTACCTTGCCAACTGTGCCAACGTAGTCCTTGATTCCTCTGTGCCTTATAATTATTGAGTATCCAAGCTGTACACGTGGCATGAACTGGCTCTCTACACCTTGGAGGTCCTGGCCTGCCCTGCCGCTGTCAACTGAAAATGCTGACAGGCTGACTCATACAAAATTGATCAAAGGCTGGTTTGGGCAAGACTTCTCAACACCACTGAATGATAGCAGCGTAACATAAACTCAAATACAGTGTCTTTTTTTTGGGAGGTCTAACTGTATTCCCATGCACCTCTGTCTTCACACCCAGACATGGGTATACGCTTCCTGATTTTGTCTATTTGCTCTGGTCCTCCTCCTCCTCATCCTTCACATCCTCCTCCATATCACTACCATATCTACCATATCACCATATCTACTTCTCTTGCAAGGGGCATTGGAGTTTCTCCAAATTTTTGGCAGCCGTTGCATTCACTGCATAGGCAAAGAGTATGGGAGACCCACTTCCTAATAATGGGAACATTGTTTTCAGGAGGCCCTCCGACCTCTATGTCTCTTGCAAGGGGCATTGGAGTGCCCCCAAATTTTTGGCAGCCGTTGCATTCACTGCATAGGCAAAGAGTATGGGAGACCCACTTCCTAATAATGGGAACATTATTTTCAGGAGGCCCTCCGACCTCTATGTCTCTTGCAAGGGGCATTGGAGTGCCCCCAAATTTTTGGCAGCCGTTGCATTCACTGCATAGGCAAACAGTATGGGAGACCCACTTCCTAAATATGGGAACATTGTTTTCAGGAGGCCCTCCAACCTCTACATCTCTTGCAAGGGGCATTGGAGTGCCTCGTAATTTTTGGCAGCTGTTGCATTCACTGCATACGCAAATAGTATTGGAGACCAACTCCTTTTTAATGGGAGCATGTCGTACTCCTTACTGTAGCCCAGCTCCATGTGTCTTTAAATTGTTAATAGGGTTTTTTCTAAATTTTGGCAGCCGTTGGACTCACTGCATACCCTATAACTGGATAGGAGACCCTCTCCTTTCTAATGGGAACATGTTGTTACTGTGCCCAGCTCTATGTGTCTTTAAATTGTTAGTGGGGTTTTTCCTAAATTTTTACAGCTATTGGGCTCACTGCATACCCTATAACTGTATAGCAGATCCTTATCCTTTATAGTGGGAACATGTCATTACTGTGGCCCAGCTCTATGTGTCTTTAAATTGTTAGTGGGGTTTTTCCCAAATTTTGGCAGCCCTTGCAGTCACAGCATGGGCATTACCACTATAGGAGACCCACTCCTTTATAATGGGAATATTTTTTTTTACGGAGACCCTCCTCTATGTCTCTTCAAAGAGGTATTGGGTTGCGTCCAAATTTTTGGCAGCCCTTGCAGTCACTGCATATGCAATAACAGTATAGGAGACCCACTCTTTAATAATGGGAACAACAAAGCATAGCCGACTGCTGGCCCTTTAAGAATAGTAAGGCAGTAAAAACAGTGTTTGTGACTTTCACAATCCCTCCTTCATAAATGAAACAGGATGTGTCTGATGATGTTTCACAAACCACATGGCCAGATAAGGTTGTAAAATGTTAAAATGCCATTTCCCGGTGAATACATTTGTCACGGTTGAAAGCAATGCAAAAATGCATCAAAAACGCTATGTGTGAACATAGCCCAAGGTGTGAAGGAGCATTTTTGTTTTTGGTTATTTATTTTGCCTTGTATACAATTCATTACCCTGGAAAGGATGTTCCTGAACATAATTCCCAGGAAAATCTATTTTAGTTTAGTTTTTGTATGTTTTATTGTGAGTCCGTAAAAGTGGCGTAATACCTCTGACAACATTGTTGACATCATTGACCTGGGAGTCAGAAATGCTTCCAGGAGTCTTCCCCATGATGTTCCCCTGTCATTTGAGTTCTGTTCCCATCGATTTGGGCAATTTTTAGGCCCTCTGCAGACCGCCGGGGGGGGGGGGGGGGCGCTGAAAGAATGCTGGAGTTTCCCATAGACTTACATTGGGCTCGTTACTTGGACCGAGCACCCGAGTATTCCGATTTGCTCGACTCGAGCAGCGAGCACCCGAGCATTTTAGCGCTCGCTCGTCGCTAGTTTTCAGCTATACCATTTTTATTTCCATTAGACTTTTTGATCGTGTTTTATTCCACTCTTTGTTTGGTGGTAAGATGAAAAAGAATAGTTTTTTTTTCAATGTTCACTGAAGGCGTTAAGTAGTGTGACCGTTTTATAGGCCGTGGAAGTGATGATAACAAATATGTGGACCTTTTTGGTTTATTTTAGTTTTTGTATGAATTTACCCATTTATTGATATAACATTATTTTCATTTTCTTTTCAGTTTATTTTTTGATTAGGTTTTTTTTTTTAAATATTTTTTCACGTTCTTTTTTTTACTTTTTCATTTAGTCCCTCTATGGGACTAGCTTTTATTAGTATAATCGCTGTTATAAAGCATTGTAATGAATTCTACCTGTCAGTGTTACAGTGATAGAAGCCTCTGAGACCATGCTCCTAGCTTGGTCTAAGCAGGCCTCCGTCGCTGGGATACCTGGAGGCGCGGGTTGTCATGACAACAGGATCACTGACTAAGGGCGTAACCAGAAACGCGTCGAGATTGCATCTCCACTATCATGGACTTTTATATATTTTAATATTTTGCACCAATAAAGTGAGAATTATTTTTTATTGGAGACTTTTCCCACTTTCTCCTTATGTACACTGGCCGAGAGTCACGGCATTGTGGGTCTGAGCCCAGAAGATATGAGCAGCAGGATGGATTAAATGCATGGTGAGGCATATATTGTTTTTTTTGTAAAGAATTGTCCAATCAGTCAGTAAGGATTTAGGGCCCTTTTACATGGCGATATTTTGCACCAGTATTTGTTAACAGACGCCAGGAGTGGATCCAAAACACAGAAGAGGTGAGAGTGGTTCAGTTATTATTTTTCTCTGTGTTTGTTCCCCTCTGGTTTTTAGCTTACAAATACTAATGTAAATTACTGCCCAAAATACTCCCTGTGTGAATGAGGCGAGGAAGCTGCTTGTAATCCTGTAATATAAGTCCTTATTCTGGGGATGAGCGCTCACTTGCAGGTGCTGTGCTGTAATGCTTATCTTCTCTGCTCCATCATACTCCCCAGAGCAGGGGCGACCCCTGGGGCAAAACTGCGGCCGGCAGATGTCAGACGTGTCACTCAGTGATATGTGATGGAGCCCGACTCCCAAACAAAATCAGACAGAAGCATACAAAATAAATACATGAAGCATTGCAATTAGGTGTCAAACGTTCTCAACTTTATTTAAATTTACATAACACAAACCATCACCTATCAGGATAAAGAAGATTCTGTGTAGCCTCTGTTCCTATAGACCATCTTGCTTGCAGCCTTCTCCATTGAAGACTACGGAAATTACAGGAATAGATGAGTAATCTGCTTATACTGCTGTAATACAATTCTTTTATCCAATGATGAGAGCATGCGTCCAGGAGTTGTGCTGTAATGTTTGTCTCCTCTTCACCATCATCATCGGAGCAGGGGCGACCCCTGGGGCAAAATGTGCTTACTGGGTTCTGTGCAGCTGGCACATGTCCAGCCGTATGTGATAGACCCCGACCCCCAAACAAAATTAATCAGACAGAAGCACACAAAATAAATACACGAAGCATTGCAATTAGGTGTCAAATGGTCAAAATTTTATTTAAATTTACATGACACCGAAAATAGCACAACCCCCGACTCACGAAGAGTCACCCTCCAGCACTCAGGAGAGGAAAACCCCCTGTGGAGGAAACCTCTATGGAACCATGGATGGAGGGCTGCCCTTCCATTGGGCTTAGAGAGTTAGTGCCAATATATAACAGATGTAACTGCAGAATTGTACAATTTGTACATTTTACCAGATTTACAGAGAATGACATAACAAATACAGACTATAAATGTGATAAAGCGGATGTGGGAGAGATCTGGCTGCGATATCTGTCACCACATTGATTGATGGAGCGAATTTGGTTGATCTGATTGGCCAGGTGGATGTATAATTTCTCCCTTACAGATCCAGGTCCGCCTCTCAAAAAATTGGACATTTGGTTACAGTTCGTTATGCCTAATCCCTAATAGGATAAATAATCCCTCCCAATTTATCACCCATTAGAGTCATAGATCAGTCCATGAACTCCCAAAGGAGAGCTGCTCTATATAGAGGGTAACAGAAGGGGATCCTGGTCTAGGGACCCCCCTTTGTTACCTTCCCATGCCCTAGGGGTGTCTAAAGCAGACAACCCCTTTCCCTGCTAGAACCTCCAAATTACACCAAGTTTGGCACATTACGTGGGTGGTCAAGCTCAAGGTCCTCAGGCGCATCAGTAATGGCGCTGATCGTGGCAGCGCGGAATTCTTTTATGGAATCTTCTTTATGACACTGGTTTATGACCTCATAACAGTTGTCATGGTGACTACAGGGTCTATTACTGATGCAGGGCACAAGTATTAACCCTTTCATCATTGGTAATTTGCTATTGTTATAGAGGCAGATAACTGCACTTGTTACCAAGCAGGGGCCTTATCATTATGGCTTCCCTTAGGCACCATAAGAAATACAGATATTAAATGTGCAAGTTTGTCATAAGTGTTTTGCACTTTCTAGATCCAGAGATTGGGTTTATTACTAGCACTTTACAAAGAAAAAAAAAAAAGAGGAAATTACTTGTAAAATAATATTATTGGGAATTGCATTTCAAGCATTTTCCTAATGTGCATTCTACATAGTTACATAGGTTGAAAAAAGTAGGGGTGGACATTAACAGCTTGGGGCCCAAGTGCAAGAAATGTGTCCGAGCCCCCATCTTTTTATGGCGACAAAGCTACAGATATATATACACACACACACACACACACACAGTAGGGGAAATAAATATTTGATCCCCTGCTGTTTTTCTAAGTTTGGCCACTGACAAAGACATGAACAGTCTATAATTTTAAGGGTAATTTTAACATTGAGAGAGAGAATATCCCTGCCCAAAAGAATCAAGAAAATCACATTGTATAGATTAGATATTTGTTTTTGCATTTTGCAGTGAGAAATAAGTATTTCATCCCCTACAAACCATTATGAGTTCTGGCTGCTACAGACCAGTTAGAAGCTCCTAATCAACTCGTTACCTGCAGTAAAGACAGCTGTCTTACATAGTCACCTGTATAAAAGACTCTTGTCCACAGACTCCATTAATCAGTCAGACTCTAACCTCTACCACATGGGCAAGACCAAAGAGCTTTCTAAGGATGTCGGGGACCAGATCATAGACCTGCACAAAGCTGGAATGGGCTACAAAACCATAAGTAAGACTCTGGGTGAGAAGGAGACAACTGTTGGTGCAATTGTAAGAAAATTAAAGAAATACAAAATGACTGTCAATTGACACCGATCGGGGCACCATGCAAAATCTCACCTCGTGGGGTATCCTTGATCATGAGGAAGGTGAAAGATCAGTCTAAAACTACACGGGGGGAACTTGCTAATGATCTCCAGGCAGCTGGGACCACAGTCACCAAGCAAACCATTGGTAACACATTACACTTTAAAGGTTAAAATCCTGCAGTGCCCGCGAGGTCCCCCTGCTCAAGAAGGCACATGTGCAGGCCCATCTGAAGTTTGGCAATGAATACCTGGATGATTCTGTGAGTTATTGGGAGAAGGTGCTGTGGTCAGATGAGACAAAAATTGAGCTCTTTAGCATTAACTCAATTGGCCGTGTTTGGAGGAAGAAGAAGGAAGTACAACCCTAAGAACATCGTTCCAACCGTGAAGCATGGTGGGGGAAACATACTTTGGGGGTGCTTTTCTGCTAAGGGGACATGACGACTGCACCGTATTGAAGGGAAGATGGATGGCGTCATGTATCGCGAGATTTTGGCCAACAACCTCCTTCCCTCAGTAAGAGCATTGAAGATGGGTCGTGGCTAGGTCTTTGCAGCAAGGCAATGACCCAAAACATACAGCCAAAGCAACAAAGGAGTGGATCTAAAAGAACTACAGTAAGGTCATGGAGTGGCCTAGCCAGTCTCCAGACCTTAATCCCATAGAAAACTTATGGAGGGAGTTAAAGCTCCGATTTGCTAAGCAACAGCCTCAAAATCTTAATGATTTAGAGATGATCTGCAAAGAGGAGTGGACCAAAATTCCTCCCGACATGTGCACAACCCTCATCATCAGCTACAAACAACGTCTGACTGCTGTGCTGCCAACATGTGTTTTACCACCTAGTATTAAGTGTTGTTTTCCAGAGGGATCAAATACTTATTTCTCACTGCAAAATGCAAAAAAATTATCTAGTTTATACAATGTGATTTTCTTGATTTTTTTTTGGATATTCTATCTCTCAATGTTAAAATTAACCTACCCTTAAAATTATAGACTGTTCCTGTCTTTGTCAGTGGGCAAACTAAGAAAGACAGCAGGGGATCAAATAATTATTTCCCCCACTGTGTATATAATTATATATATACAGTATGTAGATTGTATGTATCTACCTCCTTCTAGGTTGTGCCTGGATATGTACACCCACTATATACTGTGTATGTCTGCACCACTTCAGTGCAGTAAGGCGACATTACTGACCACGGAGCAGCCGTGCTCTTTAGAGCTGATGTATTTTTATTTTTGTGAATTGTTTCAGCTGCCTGAAGACCATTGCTCGCCATCTACCATGGGCATGCTGCAGATCCTCGCTAAGTTGCCATCTTACTCCCTGGCATCAGGATGGTTAATAACAGTACAACCCATGTGCAGACAGATTTGTCTGACTCCTTACCGGACTCCAGCAACCATCGGCTGTGATCCCAGCAGAGAGTACTGCGATTCAGGACTATCTCCGACCATGCCGGTGCTGGTCATAATTCACCGGTACCAGAGGAGGACAACTTTGGGACATTGTCCAAGACATACTCCTCAAGAACTGTGTTTAAGAAATAGTCTCCAGAGGTCCAGGACTTGAAATATGAAGAGGGTGAGGACATTACTGGGGCACACAACCCGCTCATAATAGGTACAGGGGAAGAAGAAACACTCCGTACTGGTACTTCCTCCAGTGTAAGGCCAAAATAAAGGAGGGCAAGGTAAGAATGTCTATATTGTTATTCTACTGGGGATCCGCAGGGGAGGGATCGCACATCACAATGCTAGTTTACAATGAAGCATACCAGACAATATATGTCCTTCTATAATATATCCTCATATAATTTCCTATTGTGGCAAATATTATGCAATTACATTGTCCTAAATGATTGTATTTGCTGATCGTAACCTTAACGGTATGATGGTAGCGTCACTGACGCGCCCCCTGGGCCTGTGTTGTGCAGGGGAACCCGGAACCGGGCCTGTTGTAGAATGCTGGGGGTTATAGTCTCCGTGTGGCGGTGACCCGGTCCGTGCCCAGGGTGGTGAAACCAGTGGCAGTTTTAATGTATAGCAAATGTCCGACTACGCCACCCGTGGATTGCGGTCAGTGGGGACCGCCGCTGCACTGCCGACCGCTGAGGCTGATGTTGTTTGCGCAGCCGAGTATGGGATAACTCCCCACGGGAGAAGTATTGCCTCAGGGCAGCTAATGTGAGAGATGATGGGAGTGATGGTGTGAGGGTCCCAGTGCTAATGGTGCTGGTGCGGCAAGGAATCACAGA
Source organism: Phyllobates terribilis (assembly GCF_046119375.1). Classification (NCBI taxonomy): domain Eukaryota; kingdom Metazoa; phylum Chordata; class Amphibia; order Anura; family Dendrobatidae; genus Phyllobates; species Phyllobates terribilis. The sequence goes on along the minus strand of NW_027363161.1, from coordinate 142,511 downwards.
GGCGTGAGGTGCAGTTCAGGGTCTTTACTGATGGTACAAGGCAGACCCTCCCAGGAGTACTGGCTAGTATAAGGGGCCTGGTCAGTCTGCGAGCAAGCAGGAGTTCCCCTGGCCAGGTGGAGTTGTAGGCCTCCCTGTTTATCTGCACTCTTCCTGGCTACCTTGCTGTCAGCGGTTACAAGTAGCCCACGTCCCTGAGTATACCGTGTGGTGCTTACCCGTATGGCTGGTGACTTGGGGCCTTCTGTTAGCCTCCGCTCCTGGATGGCGGCGCTGGTCCCTTCTTTGTGACTGAGCCTCCGGGCTTCTATGGCCAGAGGACCTGGAATCCCCTGCCGGTTGGTTTCTGCTGCTGGGTATATATCAGTCCCCACAGCCTCGGACTTCTGTGTCCGGTTTTAGTAACTTCAGCCAGGGCGAGCTATATCTCTGCTCACAGCCCCTGGCCTTCAGCTGCTGCTCCTACAGAGCTCCTGTTCTCACTTTCCCTCTCCAGGCTCTGACTGCTCTGCTTGTTCTGCAGGCTCTGTCTCTAGCTTCACTCACTAATCCCGCCCCAGACCCAGTTTATAAGGGCAGATTCCTCCCCTCCCAGGTCTGGGCGGACCGTGTTGCATGCTTAGGGCTCCTGGCCAGAGAAACCTCCCACTTGCTCTCAGACATAATATCTCTATTACTGTGGTAACCAGACCCCTGGGGTGCCACATTCCCCCCTAGTAAATTTTAGTACTCCGGGACTAAACACATTTTTAAAGAAACATAATAACAGGGTATAAACAATAATACGATAACATATTTACAAGAAGCTTTAGTTCTTTAAAGGTCACGGCGTGTCCGCAACCGGGTGTCCATATCACCCAAGGTGAAGCTTTAAGCGAAGTAGGGGACCTGTCCAAAGCAAACCCCTTGCGTTGTCCTTTGGTGTGGCTGCAAGGGTAGACTAACTACTTTGGGCCGCAAGGAGGCCACGCCAGACAGGTTTTCTCTTCCGCGGCCGTCTTCGCAAGAGGCACCAAGGTGCAACTATCTACAAAACTGTTCCGGTTATCCAGCGTCCATAACCTGTTAGTCCATAAAAATCTGCAGGGTAACTGAGAAACATAATTAGTAACAGGCAACAAACATAAACCATAAACAGTTAACAGATAAATTCACAGTGCATTAGTTTAGATTCTCCAGCGAGCGGGCATCTGACCTCTAGTGACTCTAGTTGACCTACGGAGCTCACTAACTGGTTCTGCACTACAGGGTGTAGGAGGTGTTATGGGTAAGCTGGGCAGTTGTCTGCGCACTCTTTGGCTCACTAGGGGCACGGCAGGCTCACTACTAGCAGAGGGTTGATCCTCCTGTACTGCTGGTGTGGACTCTTCTGCCTCTTGGGCCGGCTGCTCTTCCAGCTCTACTGGTTCCTCTGTAGGCACTTGCGGGGCTGGCTGGAGAAAGGTGAGGACGGGTACCACGACAGCGCCGTTTACTTGTGTCCAAGACCGGGGGAAGTCTCCGAGTACGGTACTGATCATTTCTTCCCTTTCCTCTGCGGGTTGAGGGTTTCCTTGATCTTCTTCAGGGCTTTGCAGCTGCTCGGGACACTTCTTCAGGTGGTCTCTGGAGACAATGGCTGTGGTTTCTCCTCCATCCTTACTGATTACGCAGATTTTTGGGTTCTCATGGCTTGATGGCAGTACGGTGTACGGGTCCTTCTCCCACTGGTCGTCCAACTTGTGGAGCCGCCTCTTCCTCTTCAAGACCTGATCTCAAGGTACCAGGGGAACAGCGGGAGCATACTGGTTATAAGCCTTCTCTTGCCTTTCTCTAGCTTGAGACAGACTTCGCTCGACGCTCTCCTGTACTTTCCGATACTGCTGCTGCCGTTCTGTATCCCAGTCTGCCTCTGGCGAGGTGTCCTCAGGCGTCAGGACTCCCATATCCAGGTCAATAGGCAGCTTACCAGGTCTTGCTCTCATTAGGTAAGCCGGGGTACAGTTGGTGGAACCTACAGGGATGTGGTTATACAGGTCCACCAGATCGGGCAGTTTCTCAGGCCACAGACTGCGTTCTTCCAGGGGCAATGTTTTTAGCAGATCTATCACCACCTGGTTCATCTTCTCGCAGAGTCCATTGGTTTGAGGGTGATAGGGCGTTGTTCTTATCTTCTTGCAGCCATACAGGTTGCAGAACTCCTGGAAGACCTCCGCTTCGAAGGCTGGTCCTTGGTCTGTCAACACTTGGTCCGGGTACCCGTGTGGACGGCAGAAGTGCTGCTGGAAGGCTCTAGCTGCTGTTTGAGCCGTTAAGTCCTTGACCGGGACCACCACCAGGAACCGGGAGTAATGATCTACGATTGTGAGGGCGTAGACATACCCAGATCTGCTTGGAGCCAGTTTCACATGGTCCAGGGCTACCAGTTCCAGTGGCTGTCTGGTGATGATGGGCTGCAGGGGAGTCTTCTGGCTGGCTCGGTCTTTTCTTCTCAGGTGGCACGGGCCACAGTCTCTGCACCACCTCTCGATGGCTCCTCTCATGCCTACCCAGTAGAACCGTTCACGCAACAAGAACTCCAGCTTCTTCCATCCGAAATGCCCTGCTCCGTTGTGGTATGCCTCCAGAACCATAGCCGCGTCTCGTCTTGGGACCACTACCTGCCAGGCCAACTCATGTGTTCGAGAGTTAACCATTCTCCGGCACAGCTTCTCCCTGTAGAGGAACAGCTTACTTTTCTCCTTCCACAGTTGCTTGGTCTCCTCCGGAGCATCTGGGTCAAGACGAGCATCGGCCTGGGTCAGCATTTCCTTCACCAAATGGACTGCGGGATCACTGTCTTGCGTCTCTGCCCAGTTGTAGTGGGGCAAGGGATTGAACGTCACGGAGCGCCTGTCCTTCACACGGTGGGAATACAGGGTAATCCCATGACGGTGGAACGCAGGGAGCTCAACTTCTTCTGGATCTTCCCCTACGTCCGGTAAGTTCGGCATTCTAGACAGGGCATCCGCGTTGGCATTTGAGCGTCCTGCCCGGTATTTGATGGTGAATTCAAAGTTGGACAGGCGGGCCATCCATCTCTGTTCCAGGGCACCGAGCCTTGCAGTGTCCAGGTGTGTCAACGGGTTCTTATCCGTGTACACGGTGAATTTGGAGGAGGCAAGGTAATGCTTGAAACGTTCGGTCACTGCCCACACTACTGCCAGGAACTCCAGCTTGAATGAGCTATAATTCTCAGGGTTCCTCTCCGTGGGCCGTAGCTTTCGGCTGGCTTAAGCGATTACCCGTTCTTTCCCTTGCTGGATCTGGGACAGTACGGCTCCTAGCCCGATGTTGCTTGCGTCCGTGTGGAGGATAAAGGGCTGGCTGTAGTCTGGATATGCCAGGATTTCATCCCCCGTGAGGGCCATCTTCAGCTGGCAGAAGGACTCCTCTTCCAGCTTTTCCCACCTAAAGGGCGGCTTCTGGTTTTTGGCTTTCCGCGATTGACCTATCAGGAGGTCCTGCTATGGCTGCCATTTTGGTGAAACCGGGAATGAATCTTCGGTAGTAGCCTACCAACCCGAGGAACTGCCGCACTTCCTTTATGCTGGAGGGTCTTGGCCAGTCCTTAATCACGGTGATCTTATCAGGGTCAGGAGCCACTCTGTCAGCACTCACCACGTGTCCCAGGTATTGCACCTTTTGGTTTCAGGAGGTGACACTTGGAGGGTTTCACTTTTAGGCCGTAGTTTGCCAGAGCTTCAAACACTTCTGCCAGGTGTTTCAGGTGGTCCTCGTAGGTCTTGGAATAGACGATGACATCGTCCAGGTACAACAGGACCGTCTCGAAGTTCCGGTGTCCCAGACAGCATTCCATCAACCGTTGGAAGGTTCCTGGTGCGTTGCAGAGCCCGAACGGCATACAGTTAAATTCGCTGAGACCCATCGGGGTGGTGAATGCGGTCTTCTCCCGGTCTGCCTCTGCTACAGAAACCTGCCAGTACCCGCTAGTGAGATCCAAAGTAGAGAAGAAGTTAGCAGATTTTAATGCAGCTAAGGACTCTTCTATCCTTGGTAACGGGTACGCATCTTTGTGTGTGATACGGTTGACATTCCTGTAGTCTACACACATTCTCATAGTGTTGTCTTTCTTTTTCACTAAGACTAGTGGAGCTGCCCAGGGGCTACAGCTGTCCCTAATTACCCTAGCCTCCTTCATGTCTTTTAGCATCCCCTTGGCGTGTTGGTAGTGTGCAGGGGGTACGGGTCGGTATCTCTCCTTTATGGGAGGATGGTCTCCCGTGGGGATGTGATGTTCTACCCCCGTTACTCGCCCGAAGTCCAGCGGGTGTTTACTAAACACTCTCTCGTACTCTTGAACCACCCGATAGACTCCCTGTTTCTGGTGTGAGGGAGTGGAGTCAGTACCCAAATGCAGTTGCTGACTCCAGTCCTCCATTGGTTTCTTAGAGCCGTTACCTTCCTCTGGTTGAGATGGAGGCAAGGGTTCCACGGCCTGTACAGAATTCTGCTTTATGGTGAACAATTTGGCTAGCGTGGCATACCGGGGCAGGTGTACTTCTCTCTCCCCGATATTTATGATGCGAACGGGCTCCCTCCCATGGCGTACATCGACCACCCCTCGTGCCGTCAAAATGGTGGGCCTACTGTCTGAGTAGACTTGTTCTACCATTGCTTGGTAGTCTCTACCTCTTAGACCAATAGCTGCCCGGCACCAAATCATCATCTCACTTTTTGGGGGCATGGCAATAGGGAACGGGTCACACATTCTCACGCTACCTATCTCACCACCAGATAGTTCCACCTGTTGCCGCTTCATCAGTGCCCGGATCTCTTTTTGGAGCACACGCTGCTGGCCGGAACTGGCGTTCTTGGCAACCTGCTGTAAAATGAGAATCACCTCTGCAAGACCATTTTCAATCACATTAGTTCCCAAGGTTATTCTAGGGTGACTCTCATGACGGTCTATGTCCACTATAATCAGTCCTTGTACCGCCAGTTCGACTTTACCGATCTTAATGGTCACCTCTTTGAATCCCAATTGCGGCACGGGCTGACCATTGCTGGCGATGATACTCAGGTCGTCATCTGGGTAGCGGGTTATGTCCGAGTCATTCCAGTACTGTTTAAAGAGCACGTACGGGATTGTGATCACCTGTGACCCAGTGTCTAGTAGGGCACTCATAGGAATGCCATCCAGTACCACAGGCAAGATTGGACGTCCCCCTATGTATTTATCACGCCAGTTTGATGGGCCTGATGGTCTTATGCCTGGGGGTTGGCCCTCTACCCCAGGTTGTGCCCGTTTAAATGACAGTACCTTGCCACATGTCCGGGTTGATTGCAGCGGCGGCAGATGGGTCGTCCGTCCTCGTTGTATCTGTCGCTGGGTCTTCCTCTGGCCGGTGGGGTCCTCCTCAGTCGGCGCCACGGGACGTCCTCCAGTCCGGATGCCAGCTGGATCTTTCCTGGAGAAGAGACCTGTAAAGACTGCACAGTTCTGGTTAGCGCGGCAACGCTCTTAGTCAGCTCTTGGACCTGATGGTGCAGGTCTGTAGCCGGGTCACTGTTTAAAGCCTGCGCATCAGCTCCCACAGGCCCTGCAGACAAGGGCGCCGTCTCCTGGTGGTAAGTGATAGCAGGGGGCCTGTGGGTCACAGCGCCACCTGGTGCCGGTTCTCGGAGCACCCGGATGGCTCTGTCCTTGAACTGTGCAAAGTCCAGGTCAGGGTCCTGTAAGGCCATTGCCCGCAACTGGGTTCGGTGGGCATTGCACAGTAGACCCTCAATAAATTGTTCAGTCAACAGCTTATCTTCATTTCCCACGCTGTCAGGGTCTGCCTGCTTAATGGCTCTCAGGGCCTCTTGTAGGTTTAGAGCATAGTCTCTTATACTCTCATGTGCCCGTTGTTTACACCCGTAAAATCTGAGCTTTATTTCGGCTGAGGTGCGGGTATCAAATGTGTCTTTCAGCCGGGCTAGTATTTCCCTGACAGTCCTCTTCCTCCCAGGTGACCAGGACTTTACCTCCCTTTGGGCTGCCCCGATTAATTGGGCCACCAGGATGCTCACTTTTTGCTCTTCTGTGAGGGGGTACACCTGGAAGAGGCTATCCAGTCTTTCTCTAAAGTCATTTAGAGTATGTGACTCCCCTGAGTACTGGGGTAGCCAGGTTGCCCCCGGGATATAAGGCATGGTGAATGGCATGACTGCTGCAGCGGTTGCACTGGCGGTGGCTGTGGCAGTGGAGCTCCCCTCGGTATCCGGCATCCTCCTCCCCCCCTAGTGGACCGTGGCCTACCTTGCGATGCTCTTCTTCCGTAGGCCGCGGCTCCGCAGTCGATCGTCGGGGTTGAGGACCTGGCGTCGCGCTCCGATGACGTCAGCGTCGCTCTTCCTCCCTTCCAGGACCTTGCGCAGCGTCAGAGCGTGGGGCGGAGCTTCGGATCTCGCGCGCTTTCGGCGTCCACGCCCCTCTTCTTCCCGTGCGGCTTCCCGAAGATGGCGTCCGAAGGCGGGAAGCAGCTGCGGATGGCGGGAAAAAGGCAGAAGACAGCGGGAAACGATCCAAGATGGCGTCTGATGGCGGGAATCGGCTCCGGATGGCGGGAAACGACTCCAGACGGCGGGAAACTTCACCACAGGTAAGTATAAAAGTCTCTTTTTCAGGCACGCAGTACCCGGTGGTTGCGGGCACGAAATCCTGCCGACTACGCCAAAGTTGACGCGCCCCCTGGGCCTGTGTTGTGCAGGGGAACCCGGAACCGGGCCTATTGTAGAATGCTGGGGGTTGTAGTCTCCGTGTGGCGGTGACCCGGTCCGTGCCCAGGGTGGTCAAACCAGTGGCAGTCTTAATGTATAGCAAATGTCCGACTACGCCACCCGTGGATTGCGGTCAGTGGGGACCGCCGCTGCGCTGCCGACCGCTGAGGCTGATGTTGTTTGCGCAGCCGAGTATGGGATAACTCCCCACGGGAGAAGTATTGCCTCAGGGCAGCTAATGTGAGAGATGATGGGAGTGATGATGTGAGGGTCCCAGTGCTAATGGTGCTGGTGCGGCAAGGAATCACAGAGACGTGAGGTGCAGTTCAGGGTCTTTACTGATGGTACAAGGCAGACCCTCCCGGGAGTACTGGCTAGTATAAGGGGCCTGGTCAGTCTGCGAGCAAGCAGGAGTTCCCCTGGCCAGGTGGAGTTGTAGGCCTCCCCGTTTATCTGCACTCTTCCTGGCTACCTTGATGTCAGCGGTTACAAGTAGCCCACGTCCCTGAGTATACCGTGTGGTGCTCACCCGTATGGCTGGTGACTTGGGGCCTTCTGTTAGCCTCCGCTCCTGGATGGCGGCGCTGGTCCCTTCTTTGTGACTGAGCCTCCGGGCTTCTATGGCCAGAGGACCTGGAATCCCCTGCCGGTTGGTTTCTGCTGCTGGGTATATATCAGTCCCCACAGCCTCGGACTCCTGTGTCCGGTTTTAGTAACTTCAGCCAGGGCGAGCTATATCTCTGCTCACAGCCCCTGGCCTTCAGCTGCTGCTCCTACAGAGCTCCTGTTCTCACTTTCCCTCTCCAGGCTCTGACTGCTCTGCTTGTTCTGCAGGCTCTGTCTCTAGCTTCACTCACTAATCCCGCACCAGACCCAGTTTATAAGGGCAGATTCCTCCCCTCCCAGGTCTGGGCGGACCGTGTTGCATGCTTAGGGCTCCTGGCCAGAGAAACCTCCCACTTGCTCTCAGACATAATATCTCTATTACTGTGGTAACCAGACCCCTGGGGTGCCACATCACCACTAGCACCTAAGAAACACAGTGAAGCCTGGTAAGTGTCCGGACGGAGGAGATAGCCATTGATGAGAAGCATTATTTTTTAGGATCATAGCCATGACTGTTATAGCATTTGCATAAGTCGCCCTTGTGCCATGTTGTTCTCCTTTTTTCAAGCAATGTCTGTAATCACAGTAAAACTATTGCAGTCTTCACAACACAGCCCGGCTCTGCTACGATTATGGAAGTCATGTCCAAGAGCAATAAAGAAAAATATTCACATGTGTTTTTAAGAAATTGCTACTGTTTTTTTATGTTTGCATTATTTTGCATTATTTTGTCTTTTTGCTTCTTTTGTTGCATCTGTGCATTTTTACGTTTTTTCTTTTGTTGCTAATCACAGCATGTTCTAAGTTTCGTGATTTACTTATTTTTTTTCTTTCTTTGCTTTTTCTATAAATTTTACCATTAGAAAATGCACCTAAAAAATCATACACCTGTCTGTATGTGTCAGAGTTGTCTTGGGGTCTCATCTGTTTATTTAGTAGAGTAAAGAGGGAGGAGGTGAGTGAGGACATAAGTGTGAAGTGCTGGGTCCTGGTTGCTTGTATATCCTGCACTGCTTCTAGCACTTCTATTGCTCTCCTCTGAAGACATGTCCCTCTTGTGTGCAGCTGGCCGAAGCCCTGGACCTCTTCCAGGAACAGATGCTGAAAGAGGAGCGGCTGCAGCCGGAGGAAAGTAACTACACTGTTCTCATCGGAGGCTGCGGAAGAGTTGGATATATCGTATATATAACGTATTGACGGCTCTGTCTGACAGTCTAATATGTATGGGGTCCCGGACAATTTTTTGGGGGAGTTAATGATCCAGCATAACTGATCATTTAATTTGGCTGATCATTATGTTCTGGAGATAAGGTGCCAGTAGACATGTCTGGTGGTGACTCTCATAGAGAACACAGGAGTGTATGGGAGAGATGGCTGCCAGACAACTGTTAAGCGCGGGCCGTCTTTCATCCAAGAGCCATCTAATGTGTGTGGCGGGCTTTATAAGGTTGATCTGTGACCCCTTGATAATGAGCCATGATAAAGCAGCATTGGGTAAGCTCCAAGGAGTGGCCAGTAAAGTCCTTCTGCCTGTGTTCACATGGATGGGATTAGCCGGGGTCCATGCCGTGGTGGCTGTGCTCATCAGGCCCTGGACACATTAGTCAGATCTGTACAGCATGTTGCAGCTTATTCTGAAATATTTATAACAAAGCCCAGATAATGGTCACATTAACTGTGGCATGTTTGTAGCTTTTTAATGATTTAATACTAAAATGATCTTATTTACTCTGTGAAACAACCTTTAAAGGGACTTTCTTGTTTCACAAAACCGCTGTTCCTGGCTGCAGTTTGTTTAAAGAAATTACAAAAACCGTCTGTTCTCTATTCATCCTCCCCAGGTCCAGCGCAAAGTTTCTCCTGCTGCTCCCGCTGTCTGTTATTGTCTGCAGCGCTGACAACACATCTACAGCTCTGCAGCCTGTAGCTACGCTCAGCGGCTCGTGCCGTTAACTCGGGCCGACCTTCAGAGCTCACTGACTGACTGAGAGCTCACTGACTGACTGCAGTGCTTTCACCGTCACGTCAGCGCTGCAGACAATGACTGACACCAAAGCATTATTATTATTACTATTTATTATTATAGCGCCATTTATTCCATGGAGCTTAACATGTGAAAAAGGGGATATACATAACAAACAACAAGTACAATAATCCTGAACAAAAACGCAACGGCAAACTGGTACAGAAGGAGAGAGGGCCTCCCCGCGAGGGCTCACAGTCTACCAGGGATAGGTGAGGGTACAGCGGGTGAGGGTAGAGCTAGTCATGCAGCGGTGTGGTGGAGCGGTGGTTACTGCAGGTTGTAGGCTTGTCGGAAGATGTGGGTCTTCAGGTTCCTTTTGATGGTTTCCACGGTAGGCGAGAGTCTGATATGTTGGGGTAGAGAGTTCCAGAGTAGGGGGGAAGCACAGGAGAAATCTTGTATGCAATTGTGGGCAGAGGAGATAAGAGGGGAGTAGAGAAGGAGATCTTGTGAGGATCGGAGGCTGCGTGCAGGTAAGTACTGGGAGACTAGGTCAGAGATGTATGAAGGTTTATAAAAAAAAAATTAATAAAAAACATTGAAACACAGATATATGGGGGAGACAGGTTGTGAATGGCTTTGTATGCCATGGTTAGGGTTTTGAACTGGAGTCTCTGGGTACATGGGAGCCAGTGCAGGGATTGACAGAGAGGAGAGGCCGGGGAACAGCGGGGGGACAGGGGGATTAGTGAGGTAGCCGAGTTTAGGATAGATTGGAGGGGTGCAAGAGTGTTGGAAGGGAGGCCACAAAGCAGGAGGTTGCAGTAGTCGAGGCGGGAGATGATGAGGGCGTGCACTAGTGTTTTTGCAGATTCGTGGTTGAGGAATGTGCGGATCCGGGAGATGTTTTTGAGTTGACGTTGGCAGGAAGTGGAAAGGGCTTGGATATGTGGCTTGAAGCACGGTTTGTTTCTTAAAAAAAAAAAATGCTGTGTTGGAATAGGGGTTGTCTGAAATAGGATAACCCCCTTAAAGTGAATCTGTCACCAGGTTTTTGTTATCTAATCTGACAGCAACATAATGTATGGGCAGAGACCCTGATTCCAGCGATGTGTCATTTACTGGGCTGCTTGCTGTAGTTTTTATAAAATCACAGTTTTATCAGCAGGAGATTATCACTAGAGGACTAGTAAGCCTCGGTATTCATGTGCTCTGTATAACCCCATCCCCACCACTGACTGGAGGAAAGCTGCCGATCAGTGGTGTGAGTGGGGTTATACAAAGCTCAGCATTCAGAGAACTACTAGAGCTGCAGCAGATAAAACACTGATTTTATCAAAATAGCAGTAAGCAGCAAAAAGCGTGAGATATCACTGTAAACAGGGTCTCACCCCTTATATCATGCTGCTCTCAGATGGGGCATCTAAAACCGGGTGGCAGATTCCCTTACGATTTAACAGCACTTTCAGATGACTTTTTATAATAAGGAGTACTATATAAGGAATAATTGCCACTCATTATACACTCCTGAGTGTACATGAATGTATGGGGATTGTACATTATATGATGGGTATCCTGCATTTTTTCTCTACATTATAAGCCTCAGCATTTACCTTTTCTGTGCTGTGCTTTTCCTCCCTCCAGCTCCCTCTTCCATAGGTTTATAGGGGCATCGCAGACATTTTTGTTGAAATGAACCTGTCGCGTTCCTCCCGGTAGCGTTCGACTTCCAGTCACCGGGGTGGCACTGCTCTGTGTATAGAAAGTGGCGCCTGTAACTGCGACCCCTGTAGTGACTGATGGCAGCTCAGCATTAGGGCCGGCTGTCTATCAGGTCTGGGGGCACGGTGACAGCCGTCACTCTCTATACACAGAGCGGTGACTGAACCAGTGCCGCCCCCATGACTGATACCCAAACGCTACCAGATACAATAAAGTTCATTTCCTCCTGGCAGAGGGAGTCTAAATGCCGGCACCGGGCAGGTTCAGAATGCTATTAACCTGCAGAGTAACCCCATATCTACAGGTTGATAGCGTTTTTTCACGTGACCGGTTCCCTTCCCTTCTCCCACAGATTTAGCAGATATTGAGAGTGAATGATTAGTGCAGGAGACCAAAAAATGTCTTTTAAGTGACAAAAGAAGAAGGTTTATCTGATAATGTATATTACAAAGTGTCTTATCTTTACTTGCACTATTGATGAATGAAATCAGGTTAGGCTGGAGCAGGAGCACAGTGATAGGACAATCAGAGGGAGACACGGGCAGATCGTGCTGCAGCTTATTCTAGTAAGGAGTTTATCTCCCTTCAGTGCTGAGCACTTCTACACAACCATATCACTGCCACTGCTTCTGAACATGTGCTGAATGGAAAGCGGGAATCCCTCCCGCCTGTGTGCGATGTGTACGTGAGCAGACAGTGCAGCATTCTCTACCCACTAGCTGAGAGATAACTGAAGCTTAGCGCTAGAGCCTGCAGAGGGGAGAACTGGTGACAATTGCAGGACACACAGGGGCCAGAATAGAATATACACATAGCAGTAGCCATCTGACATGACTGTTATGCCCTCAATATAACATTCATTGTGTACGCTGTCCATCAGTGTACAAGCTGTGGGGATCTGGCCGAGGCCGGCAGTACCAGGCACACACACTTATATGGATCTTGCTGTGAAGGGGCGTCAGCGCCCCAGTGAGCACCATGGACCATTTGTTCTGTTAATTGGGAGGACCAATAACGTAATGCAGTAAAGTACCTGTACATTATCTGATAATGCCCTGTATATTATGTACTTAGATTATTATTGCTATTATTACATACAGTTTTTACAGTACAGACTCATTTCTTGTTACATCATTTAGATGAAAAAGCGAGGTCTGGTTGCCACAGATGCCACATATACTGCCCTGTTCAACGCCTGCGCGGAGTCGCCATGGAAAGACTCGGGTCTGCAGCACGCACTGAAGCTGCGGAAAGAATTGATGGACAAGAACATTGCGCTTAATCCCATCACTTACCGGAGCTCGCTGAAGGTCTGCACGCTGAGCTCAGGACTGCAGGGGAGCTGTGAGCTATTTAAGGTAAGTCAAGGTCACAGTCCTGGTCACCCACAATGGAGTCCTTATAAGATGCCCCTATCGTAGATTAACCGGGAGGGAACAGCATCATTGTAATCATTCCACGGGGAATCACCAGTGCACCATGTCTGGCCGGGGACTTAGCAGCCATCAGAAGGCACCACCAGAGTTCAGTTCTTCTGTGGGGACCAGGGGGTCACTTACTAAATTCGAGAAAGGTGGACAGCTTTGTACTATCTGCTACTGCGGCGCCCTCCCTGAGCGGTGGGGTTACTCGGTGCCGGACAATATATGGTGGGGGTATGGGAGTGTCGTCGCGGCCGCGACTCGGTCCGTGCCCAGGGCTGTCACATAAAAAGAATGGGCTATTGGATGAGTGGATGTTCGACTACGCCACCTATGGTTTCTGGTCATGGCCACCAGCGCTGCAGCAGTCCTCTGAGGCTGATGTTCTGACAGCTTGGTTGGTACTACTCCCCACAGGCGGAGTAAGCCTCAGGGCAGTATGGAGGATCTGGGGAGTTGTGGTGGGTGCAGTGCCGCGCAGGAATGAGCAAACGGAGGCAGTATGTGAAGTCATCCAAGATTTACTCACTTTGATGAAGTAGCAGCTGCAAAGCTTCTCTCTGCTTCTCGTGGCGCGCTGCGGCCACCAGGAAGGGGTTCAGCACTTCCTAGGTAGATCAGGAGCACCTGTCAAGACCCCGCTGGGGTTTTCCTCTCTTTCCTAGATTCTCCCACTGAGTCCTCTCCTGACGGTATGTGATGTGAACGTGGAGTAAGGCCGGGTCCCACTAGATTTACACAGGTTGAGAGATACAGGTGGCGACTCCGCTGCGTCCGTATCCCCCTGGGATCCACTAAGCCTCCGGGCTTTTCTAGCGGTGACGTAAAGTACACTGTCAGATATCGGGGGCCGGTCCCCTCTTGCGGCAGGAGTCCCTCTGGCTAGGCCAGAGTGAAGAATACAGGTGGCGACTCCGCTCCGTCCGTACCCTCCTGGGATCCTTTCGCCTGTGGAGCCTATCTCCTCTGCTCCCCTCCTGGGCTTTCTTGATTGGACTCTGACCGGGGACAGAGCTAGCTATAACTCAACTCTGCCCCAACCCCCGTCTCGAGGCCTGAGACCCGGAACCCTGACCCCTGAGCCGGCCGCAGCTTTGTGCTGACTGACCTTCCCAAGGAACCACGACTAAAGACCAGGTTATAAAGATGGTCACTGTATATATATGATGCTTAAGGTGCTAAAGTAAAGTGCTTCCTCCACCCTCACCCACTACATGGTTCCCACTATCTTTGGTTCCCCCCCATCTCCTCTATCCTGGGCCGGGGAAGCACCCTGGTGCATTTAGGCCCCTTACAGGACAGAAGTGGTGTAGTGTTGAGTGTGAAGTAGGGTCTTGTGTGATGCTCCATCCTTACCTGAGAGAGGAGATACCACACCTCTTTCTGAGGTGCAGTACCCCTGTGGCGACTGAACCCTCAGGGGCGCCACATTCTCCCCTGGTGAAACACAGCACGTCCGCGGGCTGCAATAGAGCAAAAGATTGGTACAGACATTCAAACTTTTTAAATGCTTTTTAAACAAATAACTATCTTCCCTTTATGGGAGGCTCAAATACTTTTAACGTTGCAGGTTATATAGATATAGTATAAACATATAAAACATTAGGAAGACATTATAGATATAGAATACTTGTACAAAAGTGTCAGTTCAGCAGCATGAGGGACCTGCCCAAAACCCTCAACGTAGGCCCTGGGGTGGCTGCAGGGCATGGAGATCCTGAGTTGGACCTCCAGGAGAGCCACTCCAGACAGGTTTTACTTCTGAGGTCAGAGGTAGAAATGGCTTTGTATAAAACCAATAGTGATCACCTAAACAGGTGCAAACCATCCACAATCCAGTCTGTAGACTGCTCATCATCCGCAGGCACAATGTCATCCTAAATAAACCGGGTGCAAACAAAGCATAAAGAGAAAGGATTACCAGCTTCATGAATAGTTCAAAAATTAGGTTACTTTATTGTGAAAAAAGCTCTTTAAAAACAGATTCCATAGTCACATAGTGTAGCCAGGGCAACGCGTTTCGAACGCTAAAGATGCGTTCTTTGTCAAGACTGGCTTGCAAATGGCATACCCATGGTATATAAACCATTGTTCACCAATCACATACAAAATGGAAGTCACATGATGCATAAATTAGCATACAGAAATATAAAACCAATTTCCAAAGTATATGCATAGTAAAAACAATCACATGACAAAGAAGAAATCACATATGCATAGAAAAGTTACTCGCTGTAATGGAACAGCAGTTCCCTCCGTAAATATAGTCCATTTGGTTGGCAAGTGTTCAGATGATACATCCAAAATGCTTCTCGATCAAGTAGGCGTCTCCTATTATCCCTGCCTCGAGGATCAAAGGTAAGTTTTTCAATGCCAAAGACCTGAAATGAGGATGTCTCTCTATTATGCTGCTCAATAAAATGTCTGGAGGCGCAAGAAATGTTCTGATTAGTGACATTAAAAATATCAGAAAGATGTTCTGCCACTCGCTGTTTTAGTTTTCTTATGGTGCATCCCACATATAACAGATCACAACTGGCACATCTTATGATGTAAACCACAGAATTACTGTTGCAATTCAGACAGCTTTTTATATTGTGTTTCACTAGAATCAGCATTAGGAAGTTTTTAGTGATTTTTACATAGCGACAAATGCCGCATCTGGTGTAACCACACTTGTAAAACCCTTTACAATTAAGCCAGGTATGCCGTTTTTGTAGATTATTTGGGCGACTAGATGCCAATAGCCCCCCTATTGTTTGTGCTTTTTTTGCCACCACCAAAACTCCAGAATCAAGAATTTTAGATAATACAGTATCCTCATATAAAATAGGAAGAGGTTTCAGTATTATATTTTTGATCAGTTGAAATTGTGAACTATATCTAAAGGAAATAACATTTCGATTTTTATGTGCTGTAATATCATTGCGATTAATCCTTGTCCTAGACAGATCAATCAGATCCAGTCTATTTTTACTGTCCACAATTTTTTCTGCTCTCTTTAGAGACCAATCCGGATAACCCCTAGATTTCAATTTATTTTTACACCTGATGAATTCTTCATCCAATTTGTTGGCATTGTTACAATTACGTTTGATTCTTGTCAGTTCCCCCACAGGTATAGCTTTTATAGTATGGCGCGGATGTCCGCTTTTGGCATGTAGAATGGTATTCCCAGATATGGGTTTGGAAAATGTGGAAGTAGTGATGGAACCGTCAAGAATCTCCAATTTTAGATCAAGAAATGATATACACTTAGAATCAGAGGTGTAAGTGAAAGAAAGATTAAATTCATTGTTATTTAAATACTTGATGAATTCCGGTATGGCAGACACATCCCCACGCCAGATAAAGATCAAATCATCTATGTATCTGCCATACCAGAAAACATCACGGGCCCATGGATTAGCGAAAGTGTACAGTGCAACATATTCCGAATGGGACATTACCATATTTGCTAGCGATGGAGAATAGCTAGATCCCATGGATACTCCTCTACATTGGAGATAAAATTCCTGATTGTACATAAAAAAATTATTAGTGGCCCTGCTCCAGCCGCGGCTCAACGTCCCGCCGGTTGACAAAGACGTCCCAGTGGAACTGTGGGCTGCGAATGAAGCCCCATCCGGCCTCCTGGTGGAAGCGCACAATAAGGCCTTCTTCCCGGGGGCTTGAACGGGCGGCCTCTGCCTGGCGGGCCTGCGACTTTGCGGCCTTGGCGCGCACCTCCAGGTGCTCGCAGCGGATCTCCCTCTGTCGATGCTCCTTCTCGAGCTGGAGAAGCTCCCTGCGGCAGAACTCCTCCCGCCTCCGCGTTTCAGACCGGGTCTCCCGAGGGAAGCCCATCAGGTCACCCTCCTGGTTGTCCCAGGCAAACTCTTCTGCCGCCGGGCAGGCGACCGGAGGCGCGGGCAGCGGCGACAGGAGGGGTGGCCCTCTGCTGGTGCGGACCAGTCCGGGTTGGGGCAGGTGGACACCCCAGAAAGTGCAGGGATCTCTGGACCGGGAGTCGTGTGGCATATAAGGCCTCCAGTGATGGCGGTGGCTTGGGTCTCAGCCTTCGGAGCCAAGAGTTGCTCCCAAACGATGGCACCCAGGGAGAGGGGTGCCGGCAGGAGATCGAGGAGGGCTTTGGTGCGTCCCGCGCCCGGGAGAGGGGTTTCCTCCTTACCCGTTCTTGTGCTGCACAAGGCCTCCGGGGCTTCCTCCGCCTGGGCCGAGGCCTTTGTAGACAGGCATGACAAGCTCTGGCGGCAGGCCTGGATCTTTTGCAGCACCTCCTCTCTCCACTCCGCAGCGGCCAGTCGCTTGGCCTCTTCGACCCTCCGGGTCAGGTCCTGGATTTCACCGCGGAGGAACTCGGCCTCCTCCTGGGTCAGGTACATTCCCTCCATACCGAGGGAGGTGGCAGCTGGTGGGCCAGCGTCGGAGGACATCTCCTTGGCTGCGTCCATCTCTGCTGCAAGGTGCGGCCTTTTTTGCCTCCTCCTTTTTGGGAGGCTCCCGGGCGGCTGGCTGACGGGCACTCCTTGGGAAGTCCCATCCGTTTTGACGGACACAACTATGCGGACAGTTTCTAATGCAAGGAGCGGTCTTAGCTCTTCGCACCATTGGGAAACCTGGCCCACGATAGGAGGTCTTAAGTTGCTGTTGTTTTGGCACCTAATGGTGTCCATTCTTCTTGGGCGGGCACCACATTGAGTGTGTAACGACAGTCTTTTGTGAAAGGCGCACAGTACCCGGCGGCAATGGGATTATCTTCTTCCGTTGCTGCGGGCACGCGATCCTGCCGACTACGCCACGTTGCGACACCCTCCTTGAGCGGTGGGGTTACTCGGTGCTGGGTCAATATATGGTGGGGGTATGTGGGTGTCGTCGTGGCCGCGACCCAGTCCGTGCCCAGGGCTGTCACATAAAAAGAATGGGCTATTGGATGAGTGGATGTTCGACTACGCCACCTGTGGTTTCTGGTGATGGCCACCAGCGCTGCAGCAGTCCTCTGAGGCTGATGTTCTGACAGCTTGGTTGGTACTACTCCCCACAGGTGGAGTAAGCCTCAGGGCAGTTTGGAGGATCTGGGGAGTTGTGGTGGGTGCAGTGCCGCGCAGGAATGAGCAAACGGAGGCAGTATGTGAAGTCATCCAAGATTTACTCACTTTGATGAAGTAGCAGCTGCAAAGCTTCTCTCTGCTTCTCGCGGCGCGCTGCGTCCACCAGGAAGGGGGTTCAGCTCTTCCTAGGTAGATCAGGAGCACCTGTCAAGACCCCGCTGGGGTGTATGTCTCTTTCCTAGATTCTCCCACTGAGTCCTCTCCTGACGGTATGTGATGTGAACGTGGAGTAAGGCCGGGTCCCACTAGATATACACAGGTTGAGAGATACAGGTGGCGACTCCGCTGCGTCCGTATCCCCCTGGGATCCACTAAGCCTCCAGGCTTTTCTAACGATGACGTGAAGTACACTGTCAGATATCAGGGGCCGGTCCCCTCTTGCGGCAGGAGTCCCTCTTGCTAGGCCAGAGTGAAGAATACAGGTGGCGACTCCGCTCCGTCCGTACCCTCCTGGGATCCTTTCGCCTCCTGTCAGGTATATATTATTGGAGGCATGATAATGTATCGGCTCCTGTCAGGTATATATTATTGTAGACAGGAGAATGTATGGGCTCCTGTCAGGTATATATTATTGGAGGCAGGAGAATGTATGGGCTCCTGTCAGGTATATATTATTGGAGCCAGCAGAATGTATGGGCTCCTGTCAGGTATATATTATTGGGGGCAGGAGAATGTATGGGCTCCTGTCAGGTATATATTATTGGAGGCAGGAGAATGTATGGGCTCCTGACAGGTATATATTATTGGAGGCAGCAGAATCTATAGTCTCCTGTCAGGTATATATTATTGGAGCCAGCAGAATGTATGGGCTCCTGTCAGGTATATATTATTGGAGGCAGGAGAATGTATGGGCTCCTGTCAGGTATATATTATTGGAGGCAGGAGAATGTATGGGCTCCTGTCAGGTATATATTATTGGAGGCAGCAGAATGTATGGGCTCCTGTCAGGTATATATTATTGGAGCCAGCAGAATGTATGGGCTCCTGTCAGGTATATATTATTGGAGGCAGGAGAATGTATGGGCTCCTGTCAGGTATATATTATTGGAGGCAGCAGAATGTATGGGCTCCTGTCAGGTATATATTATTGGAGGCAGCAGAATCTATGGGCTCCTGTCAGGTATATATTATTGGAGGCAGGAGAATGTATGGGCTCCTGTCAGGTATATATTATTGGAGGCAGCAGAATGTATGGGCTCCTGTCAGGTATATATTATTGGAGGCAGGAGAATGTATGGGCTCCTGTCAGGTATATATTATTGGAGGCAGCAGAATGTATGGGCTCCTGTCAGGTATATATTATTGGAGGCAGCAGAATCTATGGGCTCCTGCCAGGTATATATTATTGGAGGCAGCAGAATCTATGGGCTCCTGTCAGGTATATATTATTGGAGGCAGCAGAATCTATGGGCTCCTGTCAGGTATATATTATTGGAGGCAGCAGAATGTATGGACTGCTGTCAGGTATATATTATTGGAGGCAGGAGAATGTATGGGCTCCTGTCAGGTATATATTATTGGAGGCAGCAGAATCTATGGGCTCCTGTCAGGTATATATTATTGGAGGCAGCAGAATGTATGGACTGCTGTCAGGTATATATTATTGGAGGCAGGAGAATGTATGAGCTCCTGTCAGGTATATATTATTGGAGGCAGCAGAATCTATGGTCTCCTGTCAGGTATATATTATTGGAGGCAGCAGAATGTATGAGCTCCTGTCAGGTATATATTATTGGAGGCAGCAGAATCTATGGGCTCCTGTCAGGTATATATTATTGGAGGCAGCAGAATCTATGGGCTCCTGTCGGGTATATATTATTGGAGGCAGCAGAATGTATGGACTGCTGTCAGGTATATATTATTGGAGGCAGGAGAATGTATGGGCTCCTGTCAGGTATATATTATTGGAGTCAGCAGAATCTATGGTCTCCTGTCAGGTATATATTATTGGAGGCAGCAGAATGTATGAGCTCCTGTCAGGTATATATTATTGGAGGCAGCAGAATCTATGGGCTCCTGTCAGCTATATATTATTGGAGGCAGCAGAATCTATGGGCTCCTGTCGGGTATATATTATTGGAGGCAGCAGAATGTATGGGCTCCTGTCAGGTATATATTATTGGAGGCAGGAGAATGTATGGGCTCCTGTCAGGTATATATTATTGGAGGCAGGAGAATGTATGGGCTCCTGTCAGGTATATATTATTGGAGGCTGCAGAATCTATGGGCTCCTGTCAGGTATATATTATTGGAGGCAGGAGAATGTATGGGCTCCTGTCAGGTATATATTATTGGAGGCAGCAGAATGTATGGGCTCCTGTCAGGTATATATTATTGGAGGCAGCAGAATGTATGGGCTCCTGTCAGGTATATATTATTGGAGGCAGCAGAATGTATGGGCTCCTGTCAGGTATATATTATTGGAGGCAGGAGAATGTATGGGCTCCTGTCAGGTATATATTATTGGAGGCGGGAGAATGTATGG
Organism: Phyllobates terribilis; assembly: GCF_046119375.1. Taxonomy (NCBI): domain Eukaryota; kingdom Metazoa; phylum Chordata; class Amphibia; order Anura; family Dendrobatidae; genus Phyllobates; species Phyllobates terribilis. The sequence goes on along the minus strand of NW_027363161.1, from coordinate 122,456 downwards.
GCTCCTGTCAGGTATATAGTATTGGAGGCAGGAGAATGTATGGGCTCCTGTCAGGTATATATTATTGGAGGCAGCAGAATCTATGGGCTCCTGTCAGGTATATAGTATTGGAGGCAGGAGAATGTATGGGCTCCTGTCAGGTATATATTATTGGAGGCAGGAGAATGTATGGGCTCCTGTCAGGTATATATTATTGGAGGCAGGAGAATGTATGGGCTCCTGTCAGGTATATATTATTGGAGGCAGCAGAATGTATGGGCTCCTGTCAGGTATATATTATTGGAGGCAGCAGAATGTATTGGCTCCTGTCAGGTATATATTATTGGAGGCAGCAGAATGTATGGGCTCCTGTCAGGTATATATTATTGGAGGCAGGAGAATGTATGGGCTCCTGTCAGGTATATATTATTGGAGGCAGCAGAATCTATGGGCTCCTGTCAGGTATATATTATTGGAGGCAGGAGAATGTATGGGCTCCTGTCAGGTATATATTATTGGAGGCAGCAGAATGTATGGGCTCCTGTCAGGTATATATTATTGGAGGCAGCAGAATCTATGGGCTCCTGTCAGGTATATATTATTGGAGGCAGGAGAATGTATGGGCTCCTGTCAGGTATATATTATTGGAGGCAGGAGAATGTATGGGCTCCTGTCAGGTATATATTATTGGAGGCAGGAGAATGTATGGGCTCCTGTCAGGTATATATTATTGGAGGCAGGAGAATCTATGGGCTCCTGTCAGGTATATATTATTGGAGGCAGCAGAATCTATGGTCTCCTGTCAGGTATATATTATTGGAGGCAGGAGAATGTATGGGCTCCTGTCAGGTATATATTATTGGAGGCAGGAGAATGTATGGGCTCCTGTCAGGTATATATTATTGGAGGCAGCAGAATGTATGGGCTCCTGTCAGGTTTATATTATTGGAGGCTGCAGAATCTATGGGCTCCTGTCAGGTATATATTATTGGAGGCAGGAGAATGTATGGGCTCCTGTCAGGTATATGTTATTGGAGGCTGCAGAATCTCTGGGCTCCTGTCAGGTATATATTATTGGAGGCATGATAATGTATCGGCTCCTGTCAGGTATATATTATTGTAGACAGGAGAATGTATGGGCTCCTGTCAGGTATATATTATTGGAGGCAGGAGAATGTATGGGCTCCTGTCAGGTATATATTATTGGAGCCAGCAGAATGTATGGGCTCCTGTCAGGTATATATTATTGGAGGCAGGAGAATGTATGGGCTCCTGTCAGGTATATATTATTGGAGGCAGGAGAATGTATGGGCTCCTGACAGGTATATATTATTGGAGGCAGCAGAATCTATAGTCTCCTGTCAGGTATATATTATTGGAGCCAGCAGAATGTATGGGCTCCTGTCAGGTATATATTATTGGAGGCAGGAGAATGTATGGGCTCCTGTCAGGTATATATTATTGGAGGCAGGAGAATGTATGGGCTCCTGTCAGGTATATATTATTGGAGCCAGCAGAATGTATGGGCTCCTGTCAGGTATATATTATTGGAGGCAGGAGAATGTATGGGCTCCTGTCAGGTATATATTATTGGAGGCAGCAGAATGTATGGGCTCCTGTCAGGTATATATTATTGGAGGCAGCAGAATCTATGGGCTCCTGCCAGGTATATATTATTGGAGGCAGCAGAATCTATGGGCACCTGTCAGGTATATATTATTGGAGGCAGCAGAATGTATGGGCTCCTGTCAGGTATATATTATTGGAGGCAGCAGAATGTATGGACTGCTGTCAGGTATATATTATTGGAGGCAGGAGAATGTATGGGCTCCTGTCAGGTATATATTATTGGAGGCAGCAGAATCTATGGGCTCCTGTCAGGTATATATTATTGGAGGCAGCAGAATGTATGGACTGCTGTCAGGTATATATTATTGGAGGCAGGAGAATGTATGAGCTCCTGTCAGGTATATATTATTGGAGTCAGCAGAATCTATGTTCTCCTGTCAGGTATATATTATTGGAGGCAGCAGAATTTATGAGCTCCTGTCAGGTATATATTATTGGAGGCAGCAGAATCTATGGGCTCCTGTCAGGTATATATTATTGGAGGCAGCAGAATCTATGGGCTCCTGTCGGGTATATATTATTGGAGGCAGCAGAATGTATGGACTGCTGTCAGGTATATATTATTGGAGGCAGGAGAATGTATGGGCTCCTGTCAGGTATATATTATTGGAGTCAGCAGAATCTATGGTCTCCTGTCAGGTATATATTATTGGAGGCAGCAGAATGTATGAGCTCCTGTCAGGTATATATTATTGGAGGCAGCAGAATCTATGGGCTCCTGTCAGCTATATATTATTGGAGGCAGCAGAATCTATGGGCTCCTGTCGGGTATATATTATTGGAGGCAGCAGAATGTATGGGCTCCTGTCAGGTATATATTATTGGAGGCAGGAGAATGTATGGGCTCCTGTCAGGTATATATTATTGGAGGCAGGAGAATGTATGGGCTCCTGTCAGGTATATTTTATTGGAGGCTGCAGAATCTATGGGCTCCTGTCAGGTATATATTATTGGAGGCAGGAGAATGCATGGGCTCCTGTCAGGTATATATTATTGGAGGCAGCAGAATGTATGGGCTCCTGTCAGGTATATATTATTGGAGGCATGATAATGTATGAGCTCCTGTCAGGTATATATTATTGGAGGCTGCAGAATGTATGGACTCTTGTCAGGTATATATTATTGGAGGCTGCAGAATGTATGGGCTCTTGTCAGGTATATATTATTGGAGGCTGCAGAATGTATGGGCTCTTGTCAGGTATATATTATTGGAGGCTGCAGAATGTATGGGCTCCTGTCAGGTATATATTATTGGAGGCAGAAGAATGTATGGGCTCCTCTCAGGTATATATTATTGGAGGCAGGAGAATGTATGGGCTCCTGTCAGGTATATATTATTGGAGGCAGGAGAATGTATGGGCTCCTGTCAGGTATATATTATTGGAGGCAGGAGAATCTATGGGCTCCTGTCAGGTATATATTATTGGAGGCAGGAGAATGTATGGGCTCCTGTCAGGTATATATTATTGGAGGCTGCAGAATGTATGGGCTCCTGTCAGGTATATATTATTGGAGGCTGCAGAATGTATGGGCTCTTGTCAGGTATATATTATTGGAGGCAGGAGAATGTATGGGCTCCTGTCAGGTATATATTATTGGAGGCAGGAGAATGTATGGGCTCCTGTCAGGTATATATTATTGGAGGCAGGAGAATGTATGGGCTCCTGTCAGGTATATATTATTGGAGGCAGGAGAATGTATGGGCTCCTGTCAGGTATATATTATTGGAGGCAGGAGAATCTATGGGCTCCTGTCAGGTATATATTATTGGAGGCAGGAGAATGTATGGGCTCCTGTCAGGTATATATTATTGGAGGCAGGAGAATGTATGGGCTCCTGTCAGGTATATATTATTGGAGGCAGCAGAATGTATGGGCTCCTGACAGGTATATATTATTGGAGGCAGGAGAATGTATGGGCTCCTGACAGGTATATATTATTGGAGGCAGGAGAATGTATGGGCTCCTGTCAGGTATATATTATTGGAGGCAGCAGAATGTATGGGCTCCTGTCAGGTATATATTATTGGAGGCAGCAGAATGTATGGGCTCCTGACAGGTATATATTATTGGAGGCAGGAGAATGTATGGGCTCCTGTCAGGTATATATTATTGGAGGCAGGAGAATGTATGGGCTCCTGTCAGGTATATATTATTGGAGGCAGGAGAATGTATGGGCTCCTGTCAGGTATATATTATTGGAGGCAGGAGAATCTATGGGCTCCTGTCAGGTATATGTTATTGGAGGCAGCAGAATGTATGGGCTCCTGCCAGGTATATATTATTGGAGGCAGCAGAATGTATGGGCTCCTGCCAGGTATATATTATTGGAGGCAGCAGAATGTATGGGCTCCTGTCAGGTATATATTATTGGAGGCAGCAGAATCTATGGGCTCCTGTCAGGTATATATTATTGGAGGCAGCAGAATGTATGGGCTCCTGTCAGGTATATATTATTGGAGGCAGCAGAATGTATGGGCTCCTGTCAGGTATATATTATTGGAGCCAGCAGAATCTATGGGCTCCTGTCAGGTATATATTATTGGAGGCAGGAGAATGTATTGGCTCCTGTCAGGTATATATTATTGGAGCCAGCAGAATGTATGGGCTCCTGTCAGGTATATATTATTGGAGCCAGCAGAATGTATGGGCCCCTGTCAGGTATATATTATTGGAGGCAGGAGAATGTATGGGCTCCTGTCAGGTATATATTATTGGAGGCAGCAGAATGTATGGGCTCCTGTCAGGTATATATTATTGGAGCCAGCAGAATCTATGGGCTCCTGTCAGGTATATATTATTGGAGGCAGGAGAATGTATGAGCTCCTGTCAGGTATATATTATTGGAGCCAGCAGAATGTATGGGCCCCTGTCAGGTATATATTATTGGAGCCAGCAGAATGTATGGGCCCCTGTCAGGTATATATTATTGGAGGCAGGAGAATGTATGGGCTCCTGTCAGGTATATATTATTGGAGGCAGGAGAATGTATGGGCTCCTGTCAGGTATATATTATTGGAGGCAGGAGAATCTATGGGCTCCTGTCAGGTATATGTTATTGGAGGCAGCAGAATGTATGGGCTCCTGCCAGGTATATATTATTGGAGGCAGCAGAATGTATGGGCTCCTGCCAGGTATATATTATTGGAGGCAGCAGAATGTATGGGCTCCTGTCAGGTATATATTATTGGAGGCAGCAGAATCTATGGGCTCCTGTCAGGTATATATTATTGGAGGCAGGAGAATGTATGGGCTCCTGTCAGGTATATATTATTGGAGGCAGCAGAATGTATGGGCTCCTGTCAGGTATATATTATTGGAGCCAGCAGAATGTATGGGCTCCTGTTAGTTATATATTATTGGAGGCAGGAGAATGTATGGGCTCCTGTCAGGTATATATTATTGGAGGCAGCAGAATGTATGGGCCCCTGTCAGGTATATATTATTGGAGCCAGCAGAATGTATGGGCCCCTGTCAGGTATATAGTATTGGAGGCAGCAGAATGTATGGGCTCCTGTTAGGTATATATTATTGGAGGCAGGAGAATGTATGGGCTCCTGTCAGGTATATATTATTGGAGGCAGCAGAATGTATGGGCTCCTGTCATGTATATATTATTGGAGGCAGGAGAATCTATGGGCTCCTGTCAGGTATATATTATTGGAGCCAGCAGAATGTATGGGCCCCTGTCAGGTATATATTATTGGAGCCAGCAGAATGTATGGGCTCCTGTCAGGTATATATTATTGGAGGCAGCAGAATGTATGGGCTCCTGTTAGGTATATATTATTGGAGGCAGGAGAATGTATGGGCTCCTGTCAGGTATATATTATTGGAGGCAGCAGAATGTATGGGCTCCTGTCAGGTATATATTATTGGAGGCAGGAGAATGTATGGGCTCCTGTCATGTATATATTATTGGAGGCAGGAGAATCTATGGGCTCCTGTCAGGTATATATTATTGGAGCCAGCAGAATGTATGGGCCCCTGTCAGGTATATATTATTGGAGGCAGGAGAATGTATGGGCTCCTGTCAGGTATATATTATTGGAGGCAGGAGAATCTATGGGCTCCTGTCAGGTATATACAGTCATATGAAAAAGTTTGGGCACCCCTATTAATCTTAAGCTAAATGTTTTATAAAAATTGGTGTTTTTGCAACAGCTATTTCAGTTTGATATATGTAATAACTGTTGGACACCGTAATGTTTCTGCCTTGAAATGAGGTTTATTGTGCTAACAGAAAATGTGCAATCTGCATTCAAACAAAATTTGACCGGTGCATAAGTATGGGCACCCTTATCATTTTCTTGTTTTAAATACTCCTGCCTACTTTTCACTGACTTACTAAAGCACTTTTTTTGGTTTTGTAACCTCATTGAGCTTTGAACTTTATAGACAGGTGTATGCAATCATGAGAAAAGCTACTTAAAGTGGCCACTTGCAAGTTGTTCTCCTGTTTGAATCTCCTCTGAAGAGTGGCATCATGGGCTCCTCAAAACAACTGTCAAATGATCTGAAAACAAAGATTATTCAACATAGTTGTTCAGGGGAAGGATACAAAAAGCTGTCTCAGAGATTTAACCTGTCAGTTTCCACTGTGAGGAACATAGTAAGGAAATGGAAGAACATAGGGACAGTTCTTGTTAAGGCCAGAAGTGTCAGGACAAGAAAAACATCAGAAAGGCAGAGAAGAAGAATGGTGAGATCAGTCAAGGACAATCCTCAGACCACCTCCAGAGAGCTGCAGCATCAACTTGCTGCAGATGGTGTCACTGTGCATCGGTCAACTATACAACGCACTTTGCGCAAGGAGAAGATGTATGGGAGAGTGATGCGAAAGAAGCCGTTTCTGCAAGTACGCACAAACAGAGTCGGCTGAGGTATGCAAAAGCACATTGGAAGAAGCCTATTTCTTTTTGGAAGAAGGTCCTGTGGACTGATGAAACCAAGATTGAGTTGTTTGGTCATACAAAAAGGCGTTATGCATGGTGGCAAAAAAACACAGCATTCCAAGAAAAACACTTGCTACCCACAGTAAAATTTGGTGGAGGTTCCAGCATGCTTTGGGGCTGTGTGGTCAATGCCGGCACTGGGAATCTTGTTAAAGTTGAGGGACGCATGGATTCCACTCAGTATCAGCAGATTCTTGGCAATAGTGTTCAAGAATCAGTGATAAAGTTGAAGTTACGCAGTGGATGGATCTTTCAGCAAGACAATGATCCAAAACACCGCTCCAAATCTACTCAGGCATTCATGCAGAGGAACAATTACAATGTTCTGGAATGGCCATCCCAGTCCCCAGACCTGAATATCATTGAACATCTGTGGGATCATTTGAAGAGGCTGTCCATCCTCGGCGACCATCAAACTTAACTGAACTGGAATTGTTTTGTAAAGAGGAATGGTCAAAAATACCTTCATCCAGGATCCAGGAACTCATTAAAAGCTACAGGAAGCGACTAGAGGCTGTTATTTTTGCAAAAGGAGGATCTACTAAATATTAATGTCACTTTTCTGGTGAGGTGCCCATACTTATGCACCTGTCAAATTTTGTTTGAATGCGGATTGCACATTTTCTGTTAGTACAATAAACCTCATTTCAAGGCAGAAACATTACTGTGTCCAACAGTTATTACATATATCAAACTGAAATAGCTGTTGCAAAAACACCAATTTTTATAAAACATTAAGCTTAAGATTAATAGGGGTGCCCAAACTTTTTCATATGACTGTATTATTGGAGCCAGCAGAATGTATGGGCTCCTGTCAGGTATATATTATTGGAGGCAGGAGAATGTATGGGCTCCTGTCAGATATATATTATTGGAGGCAGCAGAATCTATGGGCTCCTGTCAGGTATATATTATTGGAGGCAGCAGAATGTATGGGCTCCTGACAGGTATATATTATTGGAGGCAGGAGAATGTATGGGCTTCTGTCAGATATATATTATTGGAGGCAGCAGAATGTATGGGCTCTTGTCAGGTATATATTATTGGAGCCAGCAGAATCTATGGGCCCCTGTCAGGTATATATTATTTGATAATCATGCCCATTGCCCAGCTCCCGCCATATGTTGATCGCCAGCCAGATAAAACAAGGCAGCTGGGGGCTGGGATTCGCAGCATGGTAAGGCCCAAGCGTTCTTGGCCCCCCACGCTGAAAATCGCAGCCCGCAGCCACCCCTGAAAGTGGCGCATTCCTCATAGCACCATTTCCAGGTGCTTTACCCGGCTCTTCCAGCGGCCCTGGTGGTGAGTGGCACCCTGGGTAAGAATAGGGTTAGTACCAGGCCAGCTTTGTATTATCAGCTGGTACTAAGCCCGAAATTCATGGTGTCACGCCAAATTAGACATAGCCACCATGAATTTCTAGTAAACAGAAAAAAAAGACAGAATTTTTTTTTTTCTATTAAAAATAAAACACATTTAGGGACTCCATCTTTAATAAAGAAAAATCCTCAATCCAACGTAATCCATAGGTCTTCTGTCTTCAGCTCTGCTGCATCTTTGCCATCTGACAATATGTCTGCTGACAGAGATGAGCCGGCACAGAATGACACCGGAGCAATGTTACTGTGTAGTGCGGCACTAGATTTCTTTTTTTGTCATTTCATGCAGTGTAGAAATCTTGGGAAAAGTGTAGATTGTGCTCCGGAAGTGATCAGTTATAGCGAACTATGTTATTTTCTGCAGAGATAAGTCCTGCATAGAAGATGAGATATATCGGTCTGCGGCAGATAAAGAACTTCACCTAGAGACATCACTGGTGAGTATGTGTGTTACCTATACACACACACTGACACTATATACAGAGCTCCTGTGTGTAATGTCACTGGTCATCACTGTATTACCTATACATACACACTGACACTATATACAGAGCTCCTGTGTGTAATGTCACTGGTGATCACTGTATTACCTATACACACACACTGACACTATATACAGAGCTCCTGTGTGTAATGTCACTGGTGATCTCTGTACAACCTATACACACACACTGACACTATACACGGAGCTCCTGTGAGTAATGTCACTGGTGATCACTGTATTACCTGTACACACACACTGACACTATATATAGAGCTCCTGTGTGTAATGTCACTGGTGATCACTGTATTACCTATACACACACACACTGACACTATATACAGAGTTCCTGTGTGTAATGTCACTGGTGATCACTGTATTACCTATACACACACACTGACACTATATACAGAGCTCCAATGTGTAATGTCACTGGTGATCTCTGTACATCCTATACACATACACTGACACTATACACGGAGCTCCCGTGTGTAATGTCACTGGTGATCACTGTATTACCTGTACTCTGACACTGTATACAGAGCTCCTGTGCATAATGTCACTGGTGATCACTGTATTACCTATACACACACACTGACACTATATACAGAGCTCCTGTGTGTAATGTCACTGGTGATCACTGTATTACCTATACACACACACTGACACTATATACAGAGGTCCTGTGTGTAATGTCACTGGTGATCACTGTATTACCTATACACACACACTGACACTATATACAGATCTCCTGTGTGTAATGTCACTGGTGATCACTGTATTACCTGTACACACACACTGACACTATATACAGAGCTCCTGTGTGTAATGTCACTGGTGATTGCTGTATTACCTATACACACATACTGACACTATATACAGAGCTCCTGTGAGTAATGTCACTGGTGATCACTGTATTACCTATACACACACACTGACACTATACACAGAGCTCCTGTGTGTAATGTCACTGGTGATCACTATATTACCTATACACACACACTGACACTATATACAGAGCTCCTGTGTGTAATGTCACTGGTGATCACTGTATTACCTATACACACACACTGACACTGTATACAGAGCTCCTGTGTGTAATGTCACTGGTGATCACTGTATTACCTATACACACACACTGACACTATACACAGAGCTCCTGTGTGTAATGTCACTGGTGATCACTATATTACCTATACACACACACTGACACTATATACAGAGCTCCTGTGTGTAATGTCACTGGTGATCACTGTATTACCTATACACACACACTGACACTATATACAGAGCTCCAATGTGTAATGTCACTGGTGATCTCTGTACATCCTATACACATACACTGACACTATACACGGAGCTCCCGTGTGTAATGTCACTGGTGATCACTGTATTACCTGTACTCTGACACTGTATACAGAGCTCCTGTGCATAATGTCACTGGTGATCACTGTATTACCTATACACACACACTGACACTATATACAGAGCTCCTGTGTGTAATGTCACTGGTGATCACTGTATTACCTATACACACACACTGACACTATATACAGAGGTCCTGTGTGTAATGTCACTGGTGATCACTATTACCTATACACACACACTGACACTATATACAGATCTCCTGTGTGTAATGTCACTGGTGATCACTGTATTACCTGTACACACACACTGACACTATATACAGAGCTCCTGTGTGTAATGTCACTGGTGATTGCTGTATTACCTATACACACGTACTGACACTATATACAGAGCTCCTGTGAGTAATGTCACTGGTGATCACTGTATTACCTATACACACACACTGACACTATACACAGAGCTCCTGTGTGTAATGTCACTGGTGATCACTATATTACCTATACACACACACTGACACTATATACAGAGCTCCTGTGTGTAATGTCACTGGTGATCACTGTATTACCTATACACACACACTGACACTGTATACAGAGCTCCTGTGTGTAATGTCACTGGTGATCACTGTATTACCTCTACACTGACCCTATACACAGGAGTCCTGTGCATAATGTCACTGATAATCTCTACATTATCTGTACACTGACTCTATATACAGAGCTTTTTTACATTTTCATTATCAGTCACTATCTGGTGCCATTATGTGCCATGGTCATGGTGTGGCGGAATTTGTCCCTTGTATGTGGTATTATTCGGACAGTCACTATGTGGTGGTAATATGTCGTCTTCTCATGGTGTGGCAGTATATATACCTTGTACTTGGTAGTATTTGATCACCATGTGGTGGTATGTGTTCTGGTCATGGTGTGGCGGTATTTCTCTCTTCTATATGGTATTATTAGTCTAGGGATAGTTGTCAGTCATTTCTTTTTTCGGATATTAAGAATGCGAACATTCTTTATTTGCAATACATATTAAATACTTGGATGGTTAACCTGTCCCTGTGTTGTGACTACTACAGAGCAGCAGAGATGCACGTCAGCTCAAGATGCAAAAAATAAGCCGTCACAAAGCCCCAGACCCAAAAAAATGAGAACACTACGGTGCGCAGAACATGGCGTGAAAAGTGTGATTTTTCAAACTTATGAATTTGTTTTCACCACTTAGATACCAGTAAAGGTATACATGTTTGGTATCTACAAACTCGTACTGACCCGAGGCATCACCCTGTCACATCGGTTTTTCCATATAGTGAACATGGTGACTAAAAAACCCAATAAACAAACGTGCAATTGCACTTTTTTTGCAATTTTACTGCACTTGGAATTTTTGTTGCCATTTCCCTGTACACTATATGGTAAAATAAATGATTTGCATCTGAAAGTACAACTCGTCCCGCAAAAAAACTGTCTTTCCTGCTGCTACAGACTTTTATATGACTACAATTTACATTCTGCTGCTTATGGAAACATTTTTGCAGTTTACAAGACCCTTCTTACACTTGCTTGCACCCAGGTTTCATGTGAAAGAGTGTTCTCAAAGCTGAAAATTGTAAAAAATCGTCTGAGGGCTTCGATTGGACAGGAGCTTTTAGAGTCCCTCCTTCTGTTGAACATTGAGTGTGACATTTCAAGGAACTTAGACTATGATGACATTATTAATACGTATGCAATGTCATCTTCTGTTCTGAAAAAAAACGTTTGTAACTTTGCTGCTGATTGACTGTTAGTGTGAGTTTATTTGTTGCTTTGGGCCTTTCACTAACAATTGAATGGTATTGTATTATAGAGGAGAGGAAAACGTGCAATACAAACTTCCAAAATGCTTACAGAATTCTTTTACTTTTCCCAGCGGCCAAGTTTGGTGCTGCTACAATGATGCCGGCTGCTGGGATGCCAGATGGATGCAGGTTCAATTTGTGGCACTTATACTTTAAGAGAATGTACCTTGAAAGTATTTCTTGTTATTGTTCTGTTATGGCACTTTATCACACACTGGTGTGAATAAGATAACAGTGTTCCTCTTTCGCCAGGAGTGTTTCTTTAGTTTGTTATTTATTCGTTATATTGGTTATTTATTGCTTAATAAAGTTGATTCATTTTGAAAGAGTTTGTGGACTTATGTTATTCCTATATACGGTAACTGCATGGTGCTGGTGGGCCCCAAGATTGATTTTTTCCTGGTGGGCCCCAGGTACTCCAGTCCGGCGCTGGACCCCACTGATCCTGGGCACTGGTGCAGCACTGCGCCCCCTTCACTGTTTTTTTCACTGCCCACCCGGCTGTTCTGGGAACGGCAAAGTGACGCTTTTCCTGAGATTTTGATTTTGGTTAGATTTCTCTTGCAATACTCAAGCAGTGATGTCGCGAGCTGGATAATAACAAGCTAATATGGTCTTCTTGGGTTTATAGGAAATTGCACAAAAATTCCGTGTCGTTGGCCCTGAAACATTCACCGTCCTGTTTATGGGATGCATAAGGGATGAAGAGCTGGGCTTCCTACAAGCTCTGCAGGTATGGCTTGCTGCACACATCCTGCATCCTATATCCGTACAGTGCACACTTACCTGGGAATTATGTCTCACACTTCCGACATGATGAGATACGCAAAAACATTGAGGAATCATGGAGCAACTGTTCATTTTACTAATACAGATATTTCTTGCTGCAGTATTTCTGCTGAAGTGACGATGGGGCATGCCGGCTGAGGGTGGGACTCTTGGATTCTCTGATGACTCTGTTGGGCTAGGTGCACATTACGTTTGTGGCCATTGTTGGGCGCATACACATAGAAGGTGTGTGGCCCCTAGTGGCCACTGTCAGGATGGATGATGAGGCATCCGTCCACTATTGGGACCCATTGTAAAGAAATGTATACCGCATTGCAGAGGTCGCTCTACATTTTTTACAGAAGAGTAAAAATCCTCCTCATAGTATTTTTCAGGAGTATTTTTAGCCAGTCTTTGAATATTAGAGAAGAGGCTGCAACCTGTGATTTGCTCTACCGCTTCACCATCTTTGACGTATATTTACGTCAAAGGTCGTGTCCCTGCCTTTGATGTGATCTTGCACACCGAGCCCACATATTTCCCTGCACATGATGACTGATTTAATCAACCATCATCTGCCTTTAATAGCTGCTGATGTACTGTTGCTCCGCCTGCTGCTATTAACCCGTTAAATCCAGCTGTCAATCACTGACAGCGGGATTTAACGCACATCGGCTGGAAGCGCGTCATACATCCTGCCACGTGATTGTGGGGCACCGATGGTTTGTCATGACAGCTGGGGGTCTGCTGATGACCTCCCATACATGTCATTATGACCCTCCTATGGGCCGGCGTTCATAGAAGATGGTGATTTCTGCTATAGATAGCAGTGTATGTACAGCACAAGCGATCAGACGATCGCCGCTTCAAGTCTCCTAATTAATCTGATCAGTAAACATTGTAATGGGGAAAAAATCAAAATGCCAGAATGACGTTTTTTTGGCTGCCACAGCATTGCAGTAAAGTGCAACATCAAAGTGGTTGCAGGGAGTATCTATATATATAATCGTCTTATCCCGTCTGTCTGTCTGTCCAGGAAATCCCGCATTGCTCATTGGTCCGCCAGCGGCCAATCAGCGCCGCGGGATTTCTGAAAAAAGATGGCGGCCGTTAGCAGCTCATCTGCGGGACGGAGCTCAGCGGCGATGCAGCCGGGAGATGACCGGCGCGAGGTGCTCATCTCCCGGCCGGTACCAGCAGAATGACCCCGACCGCCGGACCCATCTGCGGGACGGAGATGCAGCCGGGAGATGAGCGGCGCGAGGCGCTCATCTCCCGGCCAGTATCAGCGGAAGGACCGCCGGCGCCTCTGACCTCCATGCGGAACGGAGGACAGGGGAGCGGCGCTGCGGGTCGGGATACTTCTCCTGCGAGCGCCCGCTATGTCCCGGGTTCTCGCAGCGGAAGTAGCCGCAGAGGCAGCGCCGGTCCTCACCAAGACGATTCGATGATTGGTCGCGGTCTTCGGACCCGACCAATCACTGATCTTAGCGCAAAAGTTAAACATCGCTGTGCTGATTGGTCGCCGACGCTGCCCGCGACCAATCACCGATTTTTAACACAAATGTCTGGACCTCTGTAACACCATGCGGATACTGTGGGGACATCAGCGGCTAGGGTGTGAAGAGAGGACCGGGGAGCTGCGCTGCGGGTCGGGATACTTCTGCTCCGAGCGCCCACTCATGTCCACCGGTCCTCACTAATACGATTACGCTCCCTGCTCCTCACCAATACGATTTGCGGATTGGTCGCGTGCGGAGAGCGCGACCAATCAGTGATCTTGGCGCTAAAGTTAAACACCGCTCTGCTGATTGGTCGCGGCCGCTGCCCGCGGCCAATCACCAATTTGGGCGCTACATTTAAATAGCCGCCACGACCAATCACCGATCTTACCGCCACTTTTAAACACTGCTGTGCTAATTGGTCGCGGACACCAGCCGTGACCAATCAGCGAGCTTGGCGCAAAATTTAAACAACGCTCTGCTGATTGGTCGCGGACACCATCCGCGACCAATTAGTGAGATTGGCGCCAAATTTAAACAGCGCTCTGCTGATTGATTGCGGTCGCTGGCCGAGATCAATCAGCAGTATTGGCGCAAAATGTAAACAACGCTCTGCTGATTGGTCGCGGACGCCGGACGCGTCCAATCAGCGAGATTGGCCCCAAATTTAAACAACGCTCTGCTGATTGGTCGCGGACTCCAGCTGCGACCAATCAGCGATTTTGCCGCCAAATTTAAACACCGCTCTGCTGATCGATCGCGGTCGCTGGCCGAGATCAATCAGCAGTATTGGCGCCAAATTTAAACCTCACTCTGCTGATTGGTCGCAACCACTGGCCGCGACCAATCTGCGTTTTTTTGTGCCAAATTTAAACAACGCTCTGCTGATTGGTCGCGGTAGCCGGCCGCGACCCATCAGCATTATTGGCGCCAAATTTAAACCCCGCTCTGCTGATTGGTCGCGGCCGCCAGCCTCGAACAATCAGCGAAATTGGCGCCAAATTTAAACCCCGCTCTGCATCTTTCTGCTGTTTGGTCGCGGAAGCCGGCCGCGACCAATCAGCAGTATTCTCGCCAAATTTAAACACCTCTATGCTGATTGGTCGCGGTCGCGACTAATCAACGATTTTGGTGTCAAATTTAAACACGCTCTCCAGTCCTCACTAACATGGCTTGCTGATTGGTCACGGCCGCCGCCCGCGACCCATCAGCGATTTTGGCGCAAAATTCAAACACCGCTCTGCTGATTGGTCGCGGCCGCCATCCGCGACCAATCAGCGAGATTGGCGCCAAATTTAAACAACGCTCTGCTGATTGGTCGAGACCGGCGACCGCGACCAATGAGCAGAGCGATGCAGAGCGTTGTTTAAATTTTGCGCCAAAATCGCTGATTGGTCGCGACCGGCGGCCTCGACCAATCAACGATTTTGGCGCCATATTTAAGCAACGCTCTGCTGATTGGTCGAGGACGCCGGCCGAGATCAATCAGCAGAGCGTTGCTTAAATTTGGCGCCAAAATCGTTGATTGGTCGAGGCCGCCGGTCGAGATCAATCAGCAGTATTGGCGCAAAATTTAAACACCGCTTTGCTGATTGGTCGAGGCCGGCAACCGTGACCAATCAGCGATTTTGGTGCAAAATTTAAACACAGCTCTGCTGACTGCGCCCGGTCGGCCGCATACCTATTCTAGAATACCCGATGCATTAGAATCGGGCCACCATCTAGTATATGGATATGTAGCTCACAAACTCCTAAATATATGATGTTTTCATTTACAATGTATCTAATTTATACATGTATATAGAGAGTACTGAGCATGGATTTGTAAGGTTTCATAACTTCCATGCTAGACAAAATTCTATAAAATAAATAATTTGACAATTCTTTCGTGGCCGGAGGTGATAATAAACTGATATAACCGTGTACACTAGTAATTAGAATTCCCTGGGCTCGGGTGTAAGAGGCAATATTCCTAATGATCAGGGTCCCGTGTAGGGACGGTCACTGCTGTATACCATCTAGTACAGAGGTACAGAAGCTGGCGGCGCTCCCATAACCTCCGGGCTGCTGTATTCTATCAAACATCTCCATGTTATTCTGTATACAGTTATATTCTTCTTTCCATCACAATGCGGTGGGATATCACTACAATATGCCAACATGGTGTGATTAGTGGAGGGCGGCTGTCAGTATCCCCCGACTTTAGAATTAGATTGAATAATCCTTCAAAGGGGGTGTACAAAGTTTAAAAGATATCTCCTATCCATAGGATAACTTCCCGATGGATGGGGTCTGACTGCTGGGAGCCTCACCAATCCTGAAAACTGGGGATTTGAAGAGTCCTTTGTGACTGATGTGATGGTCGATCATTGCTGCACCATACATTTTCTATGAGACGACTGAAGCTCTGTGCTCGGCTGGTCTTCAGCACTCCCATTAAGAATGAACGGAGCAGTGCGTATACTCAACCACCACTCCATTTGCGGCACCCTGCTACAACAGGTACCACAGGACCCAGGGTGCATGGATGGACTTCTCCACAAGAGGCCCTCACTACATACAAACACCTCCACCCTTCCACCTCATACCACCAGAGGGAGCCCGTTAGGGATATATATATATATGGAGGGTGGAGCCAGGCAGTTCAGTCAGAGTTAGTAGTCAGACTGAGAGAGTCTGAGAGCGTGCTGACGCTGAGAGCAGCGAAGACGCGGCGCGTCTGCTGCTGGGTTCTGAGGGCCACGAGTGTGGCCGACGGTAAAGAGGAGAGATGAGAGGAGTTGAGGGGGCAGAGGAGCATCACAAGGCTCACCCCAAAGATACAAACCGGACACCGGGTCCGCGCCTACAGGGTCCTTTATACCCAGTAGGGACCACCGGCATTCCAGGAGGACTACAAGTCCCTGGCAGACCTGAAGCTAGACCCATTACAGGACCAGGAACCATGAAGGCCCCGACGACCAGGGATAGTGGTTGCCAGCAGAAGGTCCTACTACTGAGCGACAGGTGAAGAAACAGCACGACACATAAACTAGGCCCAGTTGCAGGCTGGCCAGGAGCATACAGAGAGGCAGACACGGACCAGGAGGCCTTATACCCGCTCACTGGGGAGAAGTCCTGAAGTGCACCCATCCTGCTGAGTACCCTGGACCGTACCTGACATCCGCACCAGTAAAGGTATTGAAGCGAATCCACTGTCTCTGTCAGTTACTTCTGCTGCGCCATCCCGCCTGCACTACAAGTCCCAGCATCACCACCCACCAAACTCCACACTGCCCCGGGGGCCCACTGCACCTGTGGGGAGCAGAAACACCTCAGCTGCCATCCCATCACCCCCCCGGAGGTCTGAAGCAGCGCTGGTAATCATTACCAAGTACCACAGGTGGCGTCACAAACTGTTTATTTATTTTATCCAAGTTGCAATCCCCTTTTTCAAGAGTGACCCCAGGGTACGGGCCCAGGAGCCGACCACCGCGACATCCCCAAAACCAGGCAAAGGCCCGGGTACCGAGTCGTCCCCATCCCCTGGCCGCGTCATACTCATCGTCTGTGGGACTGCCAGAACTAGTGGAGCGCTGCTCTTGGCTATTTTGGGCAGTCCTATAGACAGTGAATGGAGGGGAGGCTGAGCATGCTGCCTGTTCTTGGGTTTGCTAGGGGTTCCAGCAGTCAGACCCTCAGTGATCAGTAAGTTATCCCCTAACCTTTGGATAAGAGATGATTTTCTATTTTGGCAATAACCCTTTAATTGCATCCATGTGGTTATTTTCCCCCTATCCTGTCCACCTTTATTATGTCCGTTATTCCCTCCGGTGGTCAGTGCAGCCATGTAGTGTATGTCTGTACTACTCAGGCTCTGGGGGGCCGGAGCGTGCAGCTACAGAGCAACCTGCTCCACATCACTGCCAGGAGGGGAGATTTATTGCTGTGTAGTTAGTCCAGGTGGTGCCGACAAGTAGAGGGAACAAGTTCTGGCAATCCTGCCAAAGGAGCACAGTTATTCCTGCACCGGACCTGCATCTCCGGTGTGCGGCGGCCGGGAAGGTGCCCGCTCTCCTCAGGGAAGATGCTGACGGCCCGCAGGCACATACCCGTCCTTGTGCCAATGCACAGGAGATAAAGCAGGACATTTATCTAAGTAGAGATGTGGCGTCTCCCACCCGCCTGTCATATTTGTAGATGACGCGTGGCGGAGGGCAGAAGCCGGGGCAGGACTCCTGTCCGGCTGCAGAAGTCTCATGTGTAGTGATACTCATGTGACTTTTCTAAAAGCATAAATCGGCCCGCAGAGGTGTCAGCGACGCTGGCTCAGACGTTACTGTGAGCGGAATAACAAGGCTTTGGTAACAGTTTCACCTCTTTATATTGTATTAGCTCCTTTACTTAGTCCTAGTTCAGACTGGTCTAAGAGATCGCCTGCTGATTCCTTTCTTGCGATTCTGATAGGAGATTTCTGTTAGAAGTTTGGCGCAAGGCTAGTGATTAGACTGGCTAGTGATTAGACTGGCCAGTGATTAGACTGGCTAGTGATTAGACTGGCTAGTGATTAGACTGGCTAGCGATTAGACTGGCTAGCGATTAGACTGGCTAGCGATTAGACTGGCTAGTGATTAGTCTGGCTAGTGATTAGACTGGCTAGTGATTAGACTGGCTAGTGATTAGACTGGCTGGTGATTAGACTGGCTGGTGATTAGACTGGCTAGTGATTAGACTGGCTAGTGATTAGACTGGCTGGTGATTAGACTGGCTGGTGATTAGACTGGCTAGTGATTAGACTGGCCAGTGATTAGACTGGCTAGTGATTAGACTGGCTAGTGATTAGACTGGCTAGCGATTAGACTGGCTAGCGATTAGACTGGCTAGCGATTAGACTGGCTAGTGATTAGTCTGGCTAGTGATTAGACTGGCTAGTGATTAGACTGGCTAGTGATTAGACTGGCTGGTGATTAGACTGGCTGGTGATTAGACTGGCTGGTGATTAGACTGGCCGGTGATTAGACTGGCTAGTAGATAAGGATTTTGTGCCAGATTTTTAGTAACAAAGGGAATACAGCGGTCGGCCACTTTAGGTGGACTGTTACAGTAGGCAGCATGCTGATAAGTTATTTTTTGACGTTTTGCAGGATTTTCGCTGTCTTCGGTTGGCATATCCCCCCCCCCCCCAACGGCACTTCCATCTGCAACCTGTAACGGCCAGTCGGAATACCCGTGCTGGCATCGGGGTCTTATTGCATGGGTAGGCGCTGTGGCATTGGGGTCTTATTACACGGGTAGGCGCGCTGGCATCTGGGTCTTATTACAGGGGTAGGCGTGCTGGCATCAGGGTCTTATAACACGGGTAGGCGCGCTGGCATCGGGGTCTTATTATACTGGTAGGCGCACTGGCATCGGGGTCTTATTACACGGGTAGGCGCGCTGGCATCGGGGTCTTATTACACGGGTAAGCGCGCTGTTCGGAGACAATGGGAAAACCAGTGGGCAAGGCTTCACAGATACAGAAAATAGCACAGAATTTACTAGTAGAAGTTGCCTATTTATTATGTAGACACACGTTTGGAAATGACATAAGTAGATGGCCCAAGCCCTCCACAAAGCTTTTCATCCTGGAGGGCACCGGCTTTACCAATGTGACCCTCTGACATATGGGAGCATCATTATAATAGGGTACTGCCATTACATGCCAGCTAGTCCGTGTCCAGTTACTGCTTTCTCTGTGACGGGGTGTACATATTTGCGTGAATGTAATGGGGATAATGACTGTATACGCCATCTTGTGCTTCAGGTCTGGAGGCAGATGCGGCACATGGGGGTAAAGCCGGATGTAATCACCTATAACCTGCTTCTTTGTGCCCCCCGAGACTGTGGGATTGGAGACACCGCTGACGCTCTACATTTACTCACGCACTCTAAGGAACTGGCAGCCCTGACTTTAAGTGCAGGCAAAGAGAAGCAAGACAGGAAAAGCCAGCAAGTGAAGAAAAGAAAGGATAGTCCTGAAGAGGTGGGCAGCCCATGCTCCTGGGCCATTCCTCAATTCCAAGTGGCAACTATGGCACAGCTGAGGACTTGGCAGGCTCACAGGCACTGGTCGTGGTGAGTACGGCTGACCATTTTCCCAGCGTGCCCTCTTTTGATGCCAGTAATGTGCCAAACCTCCTGGACCTGTCTGTAAATACGGGAAAAATTGTGTCACTTGCAAATGTCAATACCCCATCTGACCGATTGGCAGTGATTGGCGACTTAGGGGGCGTTCTTCAGAAGATGAAAGAAGACAACGTCTGTCCTACAATAAAGACCTTCACCCTCCTAGCGGCAGTCATGAGAGCAGAAGTGGGGTCAGAATCTGCCGTCCTGGCCACTATGGACGCCTACGGAGTACAGCCAGATCTCACCTTTTTTAACACTTTGGTGTTGAAGAGGAGTAAAACTCTGAAGCTGCAGTCGGCTTTGGTAAGGGAATGGTTTTTATTTTATCATTTAAATGTTAAAAAGCCATCATAAAATAATTAACACGGCTTGTGAGAAGATCCACGCTATCTGACAGTAAAGAGGCTGAGGTACAGTAGGTGAATGATGTTACCGCATTGTGGGATTATATTTGCTGCATGAAATCATTTGTAAAGCGTGTGACAGATCTGCCTGACTTTTTATATATATTTTTTTCTTAAAAGTGAATACCTTTTTTTTTTTTACTATGGCTTAATAACGATCCAAAGCAAATGGTTCTGTGTGACCCACTACTACTCAGGTAGCGTTAGCCCTCCCTGGGAAAGGTGTACTTGGACGATGGGCCGGTGGAAGAGGGGGATGCAGTCGCGGCCTTGACCCGGTCCGTGCCCAGGGCGCACACATTAAAAATATGGGCTAGCAGATAGTGGTTATTTGTCGACTACGCCACCTGTGGTTCCCGGTGATTACCACCAGCGCTTGGGCACTGAATGCCCGCCTGCTTCATCCCAGCATAGGATTTTGTGCTCAGGGAGGTGATTGATCGTAGCGCTATTATGTGCAGGAGGGATACTTACAGCATGAAAGGGTTTTGTATTTATTTATACCCTGAATAGTACTTTTTGTGGTATGTGAGTATATAGTATTTGTCAGCTCAGATATTCTATATGGGCTTCATTTATGTTTGGGACTCTTTGTATTTTTCAATATATACTCTGCTGTAGTAGGCACATATTTCCCTCTTCATCTTTCTGGACTATAGTGCACCTCCTTGTATACTAATGTCAGGTAGTCATAACTAATTTGCATGTGTACGATATTGATCACCAGGGATAATACTGGCACTTGTATTATGGTACTGCTTGTTCTGTTGTAACTAGGGATGTTTTTTTTGGAGCAGGTGGGCTTCAAATTAGTGGGTAACCCCACTATATTGATTTTACTTGTGTTTTAGCAATTTGGGTTTTTTTACGTTGTTTGTATGTATTTATATTTGTAATGAATAAAATTTATTGTCACTTATTATAACGTTTGATAATTTATTGAAGTATTGCTGGGTGATCACTGCTTCATAGCACACCTCTTTTCCCTTTTGTCACGGACCACCAGCGCTGCGTCAGTCCTCTGAGGCGGGTGTCGTGGCAGCTCAGCTGGTACTACTCCCCACAGGCGGAGCAGGGCCTCAGGGCAGAGAGAGAGGAAAGTCTGGAGGTTAGTGGTGTGTGTGCGGTGCCGCGCAGGACAGGATAACGGAGGCAAGGGGTGAAGTCTTCCAAGCTTTACTCACGTTGTTTCAGTAGTAAGCACAAAGCTTCTCCTTGCTCCTCACGGCGCGCTGCGACCACCAGGAAGGGGTTCAGCACACTCCGGGTAGTTTAGGTGCACTTAACGAGACCCCTGGACCAGAATGTTCCTCTCCTTGGTGAGTTCTCCCATTAAGTCTCCTCCTGACTGTGTGTGTGTGGTATGAACTTGGTGAAACGCCGGTTCCCGCTGCATCAGCGCAGTTTAAGGGATACGGGTGGCGTACTCCGCTCCGTCCATATCCCCCTTAGGGATCCAGAAGGCCTCTGGGCTTTTCCGACTGAGACGTGAAGTAACAGAGTCAGATATCGGGGGCCGGTACCCCTCTTGCAGCAGGAATCCCTCTGACTAGGCCAGAGTAAGAAATACAGGTGGTGTATGCTGCTCCGTCCGTATCCCCTGGGATCCTTTTGCCTGTGGAGCTTTACTCCTCCGCTCCCCTCCAGGCCTTCTTAGGTAGGGACCTTGACCAGGTAGAGACAGCGGTTAACTGTAACCCACTCCTCACCTCAAGCCCAGAGTACGAGGACCGTGTATCTTCAACAAGCTGCAGGTTCCAGCAGAAAGCCACTATCAGCGATGAAGATCACAATCAAAGACCTTGAACCTAAGATGGCCATGTATTAAATATGTATCAGTAAGTGTAACCTAAAAGTGTGTCCTCCACCCTCACCCACTACATGGTTCCCCCTATCTTTGGTCTCCCCCCCATCTCCTCTATCCTGGCTGGGGCAGCACCCTGGTGCATATAAGCCCCCCACAGGACAGGAGTGGTGTAGTGTTGAGTGCTGAGGCTGGGTCCCGTGTGGTGCTCCATCCTTACCTCGGAGAGGAGATACCACACCTCGATCTGAGGTGCAGTACCCCTGTGGCGACTGAACCCTCAGGGACGCCACAGTTCCAACCGATTCATATAGAAACTACACTTTTTTATATCGGCCTAATTGTTTCTAAGCATGGCTTTGAAAGAAGGGGCATTGCTTTGAAAGAAGGGGCATGGCTTTGAAAGAAGGGGCATTGCTTTGAAAGAAGGGGCATGGCTTTGAAAGAAGGGGCATGGCTTTGAAGAAGGGGCATGGCTTTGAAAGAAGGGGCATGGTTTTGAAAGAAGGGACATTGCTTTGAAAGATGGGCATGGCTTTGACAGAAGGGGCATGGCTTTAAATACAACAGCATGCACTAAATTGTTTGAAAATTGGGGGGCAAAAAAAGTGATGCAAGGCAAGCCAGCAAAAGAGTCTAAAGTATGACACATTTTCTCATTTACATGTCCATATTTAACCACGTACATGGAAAAAATGTCCCTGGTGTCAGCAGTGTTTGTTCCGTGTGTCATCAGTGTTCGGACTGTGGGTCCGTTTTTCCCATCAATGTTTGACGGATGGATAAATAAATCCTTGAATTACAGAGCTTCTCCTATTCTTTGCCATCCGGGTGCTGAATGTTTTTGCACAGACCCATAGACTTGTATCGGCTCTTTTCATCTGTGATATCGGAAAAAGACAGACAGACGGACATGTGAATAGCACCATAGATTATACTGGGTATGTGATGTATCCATGAAAAAAAGGGATAAACCTCCACGTGCAACATGATGTGTGAATGAGGCCTTTTGCTTTTTCTGGCCGCACCATCAAGGAAGATTTCGTCCATTTGTGTTTTTGGTCTGTGTGATGTCCATGTCACCCAGTGTAATATTCCACATGAATGGATTGACCACCAGACTGTGGGGGAATAATGGCTACAGGCGCTTATCTCATCCATCCGTTTTTTAAATGAGATATAACCGTAGATTTCAAAGGCTGCACAACAATCAGACACAATCCGTGTGGCAGGTATGTTTTACCGGACGCACTGCATAGATTACATAGGAAAGTGTGTCTGGCCTTCTATTAGGTTTTTTTTTAGTTATGGATGACAAATGGACGCTGGACGGATCAAAAATGGCCTTTTTTTCCCCTGAACACAAAGCATTGTGCTTGTGTGAATTTGCTCTTCGGCAGGGAATTGTGCACTGAGCCTATATGAAGGCGTTTTGTGCGCTGCCGCCAAAATGCAACATTCAGTTGGACGCAGCAATATTTTATGTGTGAATACTGTTTAATACAGATTTTAGCATTTCCCTTTTTCTGCAAATGCGTCGGGCCTCATGCAGAAACAAACTTTTTGTCGAAACGGACAGTGATACCCATAACAACCAATCAGAGCTCTTCTTTTATTGCCCTGGTAAAATGAAACGTGGCATCTGGTTGGCTGTCATGGAGAACACTGACACATTCTGAAACTTAGTGCAGATTCTTCCACACTTCATGCCACACGTACAGTGTAAAAACTGATCGTCTGAATGGTTTCTTTACAGCAGCTGTTGCCTATGATGGCACAGAGAGGCATTGCACCAAACATCCATACCTTTTGCAATCTCGCTAGGGCATGCCTTAAAGAAAAAGATGGTTTACAGCTCCTGGAAGACATGGCGGTAATGACATTGCTGGTTTACATAGTTTATTTAGTGTCTTTTTTTTTTTTTTACTCCTACTTGATAAAGTCTAGAAAATAATGTCATTTTTAAACTGATTTGCCTTTTTATAGAAAACAAGTGACAAGGATCTTTTTGCATATCTGATCGGTAACTTGTTTTACAGATTTGTGGATTCCATCCAAATATCAATGTATACAGCACATTGATTAATGCGGCCATAAAGAGGTTAGATGACGTCTACTTGACCAATATTCTGCGGGACATGAGGAACAGAAACGTGGCTCCTAATGAAGTGGTGGTCCGTCAGCTGGAGTTTGCAGCACAGTACCCACTAAACTTTGATAAAGTGAGTATACGATCTGATAAAACCAATAATGGAGGCTGGTGAAGAGGAGGGAATTCGCCTCCATGTGGGTAAAAATGTGTTGTTTTTTATCAAAATGGAAAATTGTATTCGGTAAAAATACTCCACACCACACACCATCAACCAAGAAGTCCAATAACTAGTAATAGATTAGAAACAAGCGTTTGAAGACTTTTCCTGTTGTGAACATGATCCTTTAAGTTAAAGGGAACCTGTCACATTGGATAACGCTATTAACCTGCTGATGTAGGGTTAATCTGCAGGGTAATACCATTAGGAAGTGCTTGGCCACTATACTGAATGTGTAGCACATGGGAGTAAATTAACTTTATTCCTCCCGTGAGCCACTGACAGGTGGCTCTGCACTGATGTACTGTAGAGCTAGCTGTCAGTCAAAGGGCTGGGGCGTGCTTACAACCATTGCTTACTGTGTACAGATTGGTGACACTGTCTGAACACTAACTCTCAACTCTAGCTAGATTCTAACTACTGACTGAGCTGCCTGGCTCCACCTTCCCTTTATATATCCCTATCTGGGCTCCCTCTGCTGGTAAGAGGTGGAAGGTGGAGGTGTTTGGATGTAGTGAGAGCCTCTTGTGGAGAAATCCAATCATGCACCCTTCTAGGTTCTGTGGCACCAAGCGCAGCAGGGCGCCACATATACAGTTATAGGTTAAGCATTGAGTCTAATGGCTGGCCATATTTAGGAAAAACCCCACTAAGAAATTAAAGACACATACAGCAGGGCCACAGTAATGACAAATTCCCATTAGAAAGGAGAGAGTCTCCCATAGTGTTGGCCTATGTAGTGAATGCAAGGGCTGCCAAAAATTTGGAGGCACTTCTATGCCCCTTGGAAGAGACGTGGAGGAGGACCTCATAAAAAATGTTCCCATGAGAAAGGAGCGGGCCTCCTATACTTGTAATGCCCATGCACTAAGTGTATGGGCTGACAAACATTCTCCCCTGGGGGGTATACATGTACATACTGTATAAAACATTTTTTTTACGGGCATCATAAACACTCCTTCAAAAAAATTCTGTGGGTGTTGCATCACGGACCACGGTCACCCTGGTGATATGGTGGTGGAAGATGAGGAGAAGGAGGAGGACAAGAGCAAATAGTCAAAATCAGGAAGTGTATACCCATGTGTGGGTGTGAAAAGGTGCATGGGAATACACCTCCCAAGAAAAGACACTGGATTTGAGTTTGTTACGCTGCTATTATTCGGTGGTGTTGAGAAGTCTGGCCCAATCTAGCACTTGTTCATTTTTATAAGAGTCAGCCTGTCAGCATTTTCAGTTGACAGGCGGATGCGCTTATCAGTTATAATTCCACCAGCGGCACTAAAAACCGGCTCTGATAAAACGCTGGCGGCAGGGCAGACCAGGACCTCCAAGGCATAGAGACCCAATTCATTCCACATATCCAGCTTGGATACCCAATAATTATAAGGCACAGCGGAATCACAGAGGACGTTGGTACGTTCGGCAAGGTACTCCCTCAGCATCTTCCCAAACTTTGAACTCCTTGTGAGAGTACCCCGCGCCTCAGGCCCTCTGCGATGGGAGGGTCTGAGAAAACTCTCCCAGAACTTTGACAGTGTTCCCCTGCCTCTGCTGGATTGAAGTTGCGTCTCTCTCGCTTGTACTCCTTGGTTGTCCAATGAAGTGTGCCCTCTGCTGCCAGCGTTTTCAGATGGGAATTTTTTTAATAGTGCCGCAACACAGGCCTTCTGGTACAGCCCCATTTTTGCAGGCCTGTCCACCTCAGGAATAAGAGATATAAAGTTCTCCTTGTTGTGTGGGTCTAGAAGTGTCACCAACCATTAATGACTGTCACCCAAAATTTTGAGAATGCAAGGGTCATGGGAAAGGCAGCGTAACATAAACTCAGCCATGCGTGCCAGACTACTAACAGGCAAGACTTCCGTGTCCTCACAAAGAGGATGACTGACCATGCTCTCCTCCTCATCCTCCTCTCTGTCCTCTGGCCATCCACGCTGAACAGACGGTATGACAGCTGTGCAGGTAGAACAGTCTATAGTGCATGAAACTAGCTCCTGTCCTTCCTCCTCCTCCTCCTCTTCCTCATTTTCACCCAATCCACGTTGGGATGAGATGAGGCTTGGCTGTGTGTAATCAACCTGTATGGTTCCTTGCTCCATCTCATTGTGCTCCACCTGCAATGCATCCTCTTTGATTGTGAGCAGAGAGCATTTCAGAAGACAGAGAAGCGGGATGGTGACACTAATTATGGCGTCATCTCCGCTCACCATCGTGGTGGAGTCCTCAAAGTTTTGGAGGATGGTACATATGTCTGACATCCAGGTCCACTCCAGAGGTCTTATGTGTGGAGTCTGAACTGAATACTGACGGCCTTATTGATGCTGGTACTCAACAACTGCCCTCTTCTGCTCAAATATCCTTCCCAACAACTGCAGTGTAGAGTTCCAACGCGTGGGGACATCACACACCAGTCTGTGAGCCGGAAGCTGCAAACGCTGCAGAAACACGGCAAGGGCGGCGGAAGCTGTAGCTGACTTTCTAAAATGGGCACAAAGGCGGCGTACTTTAACAAGCAGATCCAGCTGCTCCGGGTAGGATTTGAGAAACCGCTGAACCATGAGGTTAAGCACATGGGCCAGGCATGGTACGTGTGTGAGCTCATCTCGTCTCAGAGCCGCCACCAGGTTCCGGCCATTGTCACACACGACCATGCCTGGCTGTAGGTTCAGCGGTGTGAGCCACAGATCTGCCTGGTCTTTCAGAGCTGTCCACAACTCTTCAGCATTGTGCGGTTTGTCATCTAAGCATATTAGCTTCAGCATTGCCTATTGCCGCTTGGCCGAGGCAGTGCTGCAGTGTTTCCAGCTTGCAACTGATGTGGTCATTTCGGAGATGGAGGCTGAAGAGGAGGAGGCTAAGAAGGATGAGGTGCAGGAGCTGTAGACCGTGGGGGCAACCCTGATTGACCTACGGCCCGCAATCCTTGGCGTCGGGAGGATGTGTTCCATCCAAAGTAGTGTTGAGCCACCCCTGTATGTTCGTCGAACACCTTCGAACACTGTTAAAACCAATGGCAGGCAAACAAAAACACATAGAAACACATAGAAAACACATAGAAAACACTTCAAAGGTGTCCAAAAGCTGACAAACTGCTCAGAAGACACAACTAACACAAGGAAAAGTGACAAGTACATATAGTCATGCGAAAAGAAAAGAGGTGGAGGAGTAAAAGGAGGGGGAGACACAGATATAGGCATGTCATGACATTCTAAAATCAAGAAAGGCTGGAGAAAAAATTTAAAATCAGCCTACCAACACCCAGACGTCGTGACAAGAAAATTTAAAAAAGAAATATCTTTAGGTAGAATGGCGGTTCCATTCAGAACACTTTCCTTACAAGACGTAGTGGTATCCCCGTTGTGAGTTGTGCCAAAAACAGAACCCAATACATTCGGACTAATCCACCATTTGTCATATCCAAGGGGCAGGTCCGTAAACGACAACATCGACGCGGAACCAAGTACAGTAGTATATACTGTACATCCTTTGACAAGGCAATCAGGCGGATCAAGAAGTTGGGAAGGGTCACCCTAATGGCCAAAACAGACATAGATGCGGAGTTCCGATTACTTACTACCTGTGCCTCCGAATAGTGTCCACCTATTGGGCTGCTTCTGGGAAGGAGCATACTATATAGATCGCTGTTTGCCCATGGGGTGCTCCAGATCCTGGTCACTATTGGAGGCGTTTAGTTGCTTCCTCGAATGGGTTGTAATGGACGTTTCTAAGGGGGCACATATTATCCATTACCTCGACAACTTCTTATGTCTGGGCCCAAAAGATTTGCCACAGTGTGAATACACGTGGTAGTCCACCTGTGAGAAGGAGAGAGCTGGAGGGAGAGCGGACACCACAGAGCCGAGGGGTTAGATGGAGAATGAAAGAAGGAAAGAGGGCGAGGGAGGTAAGGGAGTACAGTGGAAGGCCGACCTGAGCTCACCCACGTTCCTGCTGGACGGGGAACAGCCCTGGGAAGAAAAGCCGCTTGCGCATCCCTTTGAGGTTACGGGAGCGAGCGGGCAGAGGGACTACGCTGGAGTGCGAAGCCGACACGGCCAGTCCGTTCCTGCCCATGCGACCTCCGTGTCCCCAGGTTTGTGCCAGAGCCGCGGTGGACCCTGACAGCCAGCCCCCTCTCCCAATACTGGTGTCTGTCCGCTGGTGGGTCGAGCCCAACCACGGTGGGGGATGGTAACATCTGCAGAAGAAAGACCATCTTCCAGCCAAACTAAGATGTCTACTTCTTTTCGTGGACAATGTGGTACGATCCCTTTCTTACGGACACGCCCATCGCTACAAATTCCAGATGAGGCACAAAAACAGCAGGTGCTTCAACGGATGTCAAGTGCTCCTTCAAGTGGGCTCTCCTCCACCTCAACTTCAACATCACAAATACTCCAGTCCTCAGAGGTGTCACCCCAATCGCACTGGCTTCCTCACAGCTCCCAAGTCTCCAGCTGCCCATCTGAGTATGGGGTAACACAGATGGTTGAGTCTGCACAGCTGTTTACTCATACTATAGCCTGGGAAACGGAGGTCTGCTCCAGAGCTTCTATTAATCCAGACGAGGAAATGATCTGCACTGATGCCCAGAATCTTTGAGTCGGATCCAGGACCAGATGAAGAAGGTTCTGAGCATAATGTAGACCCTCGTTCCCAAACTGTAACTCCTGTTGGTGGAGACAGCGATGAAGACGATGATGAGACTCAAATACCTGATTGGAGCGACAACTTGACTTTTCGGTCAGGGCAGGAAGAGGTTGGCTCTGAGGACGATGGGTGTGACAACACACAGGGTGATGATGACGAGGTTGGAGATCCCACTTACTGTCAACCCACAGTCAGCCAGTCGATGAGGTCAGCAGAGGAGGTGGAGGAGAATGTGACTAGCCCAAGGGATGGGGATGACTCGGTACCCGGGCCTTTGCCTGGCCTTGGGGATGTCGCGGTGGTCGGCTCCCGGGCCTGTACCCTGGGGTCACTCTTTAAAAGGGTGGATAATTGTTACTTTTATAAGAGTTCGTGACGCCACCTGTGGTATCTGGTGAGAAGCCCCAGCGCTGCAGCAGTCCACTGAGGCCGGTGATAAGGCAGCTCGATGGTATAGCTCCCCACAGGTTAAGCTAGGCCTCAGGGCAGCTTATGCAGGGGGAATGCCGGACAGGCGAGACCCAGCTGGGTCAGAGCAAGAATGGGAACGGACACGGTAGTCACTTCAGTACCTTTTACTGGTGGAAATTCAGGCACATCCGGGAGCACTGTAGGGTGAAGGGTGCATATCAGGATCCTACCCAATGAGCGGGTGTAGGGCCTCCTGTTTCTTGCCTCTGCGTAGTAAGTTTCTGACCTGCCTGGAGCTAGGCCTAACTTTGTCTCTGTCCTGCGATGGCTGACCTTGTGGTAGGGCCTTGTCTTGGAGTACACGCTCTCAGTATGCGGGGCCTAAGCGTCTCCTGGCTCTGTTACGTATCAGCACCTTAGCAATCCTGGGACTTGTAGTTCTCCAGGGATTCCGGTTATGCCTTACTGGGTCATAGAGATCCCGGTAAACTCGGATCCGGTGTCCGGTAAAGCTTTGGGGTGAGCTGGTTAAGCTCCTCTGCCCCCTATGTACTAACTCTCCACTCGCCTTCGGCCTACTCGGGCCCTCACTAAGCTATACACACTAACGGCAGCTTGCCGCGCTTCACCGATCTTATGGCACCGGCACACCTTAAGCTCTAACTGGGCTCCCTGAATCTAGCTAGCAGGAGCCTCGTGCTCCACTGCTGAACTATTAACTGAGTTCTCTAGACTGGACTGAGCTCCACTGCACACTGACCTCTCTTAGGCTTCTCTACTGCAGGAACTCTTCAGACGAACTGAACTGCCTAGCTCCACCTTCCCTATTTATATCCCTAACGGGCTTCCTCTGCTCGGCTGATGTGGAAGGTGGAGATGTGTGAATGTTTATGGGGGCCTCTTGTGGAGGATTCCATCAATGCACTCTTTTAGGATCTGTGATACCAAGCGCAGCTGGGCGTCACAGATGCTATTGACGACGAGGTTAGGTTGCGCCTTACTGGACAGAGACGGAGTACTGGAAGCACGTCAACTACTGCATCCTCAACCACAACTCTGCCTCTGACCAGAAGTCGTGGTGGCTGTTCAGGTCGCATGGGCTCTAAGCCTTGCATAGCCTGGGCATTTTTTCAGATCGATAAGGATGACCCAACTCGTGTTATCTGTAATATTTGTCACCAAAAGCTAAGTAGAGGCCAAAAAATCCATAGTTTGAGTACTTCATGCATGAAAAGTCAAATGGATATGAAGCATAAGTTGCAGTGGGAAGCTCACTGTGCTACAATGCAGCCTAGCGGGCTGGGCCAACCACCGTCTGCCCCATCTTGTGCATCCGCGGCCTCTTCATCATCTGTGACTGGGGGGTCAGCAGTCACATGTTTTTGGACGCAGACCTGCCAACTCTTTACCCGCAACAGCCAGTGTGATTGGCAGGTCATCATTTCATTTGGAAGTGGAAACACCAGCTGGTGTTGAGCGCTCTCAGACATCAAGAGCACCACCTTTGGATCAAGGCAACCTAACTTTTCTGCCTGCATCTTCCTCACAGACCGGCAGTTTGCTGGGGACACCCTTCTCAACCTAGTCTATGCACAACAGCCAGCCCTCGGTCCCTCAGATGTGGACAAGTAAAAGACCATTTCCTCCTAGCCATGACAAAGCTAAGAGGTTGAATTTCACCATCTGCAAGCTGTTGGCTACAAAAATGCTGCCTTTCCGCCTGGTGGACACAGAGGATTTTCGAGACCTTATGTCCGTCGCAGTGCCCCAGTACCAGATGCCCAGTCGGCACTACTTCTCAAAGAAAGGTGTGCCTGCGCTACACCAGCATGTCGCACACAACATCACTGCTTCTTTGAAAAACTCTGTGTGTGATAGGGTGCATTTCACCACAGACACTTGGACGAGTAGGCATGGACAGGGGCGTTACATGTCGCTGACAGGGCACTGGGTAACTATGGTGACAGCAGGACAAGGGGCTGCTGTCCAAGTCTTGCCGTCCCCACGAGTTGTGCGTCAATCCTCTTTATCTAGAAGTTCCTCCACTGCTTCTGCCTCCTCAGCCTCCTCTCGGTCCTCCACCTGCACCCAAAGCCTGTCTGGTAATGCCACCCGCTTTCTAACTGCGCAGAAGGAATCTTGCACACCTCCTTACGATGCTGGCAGCAGGACTCAACGGTATCAGGTGGTGTTTACTTTGAAATGTCTGGGAAATGTGAGTCACACAGCTGAGGAGTTGTGGTCAGCTCTGTAGACCCAGTTTCATGAATGGTTGTCTCCACTGGACCTGCTACCAGGTAAGGCTGTGTGCGACAATGCTGCAAACCTGGGTGCGGCCCTTCGCCGGGGCAATGTCACACACGTGCCTTGTATGGCTCATGTGTTGAACCTGGTTGTCCAGCAATTTTTAGCCCACTATCCCGGACTAGATGGCTTTCTGCAGAGGGCACGGTCGCTGTGTGCTCACTTCCGCCGTTCGCAGCTCAACAACTTACATCTCTAAAGAAGTCGTTGGGCCTGCCAGTTCACCGGCTGAAATGCACATGTTTCAGCGACTGTGGCAGCACCGACAAGCCCTGGTGCAATACGTTCTGACGTATAGCCTGGGCAAACGAGATCCAGAGGTGGGGCAAATCACGCTGCAGGAGTGGTCTCAGATCAGGGACCTATGCACCCTTCTGCACAGTTTTGAAATGCGACGAAGATGTTTAGTGCTGACGATGCCATTATCAGCATGACTATTCCGGTGATTTACATGCTGGAGGACACGTTAAACAGAATTCGGAGTCAGGTGGTGGGACAAGAGGAGGTGGAGGAAGTAGAGGAGGAGTCGTATGCGGAAGGGATAACATCTCCAAGGTCCAGACGGTCGGCAGCACCAAGGCGGCAGGCATGGGAGGGTGGGAGAGAGGGATTAACCAGGGCGCAAGGTAGCAGCCAAACTGTTGAGGAAGGTGCAGGAGCCGAGGAAGAAGTGGAGGACGAACTGGCGATGGGCATGGAAGACTCATCAGATGAGGGAGACCTTGATCACATCTCTGTTGTGCGAGGTTGGGGGGAGAGGGCAGAGGAAGGAAGCATGATTCTTACCTCGCTATCAACACAACAAGGACTTGTTCCTCCTGGATGCGCAAGACACATGAGTGCCTTCTTGCTGCACTACCTGCAACATGACACTCGGATTGTCAGAATTCGAAGTAATCCCGACTACTGGGTTGCCACACTCTTAGATCCCCGGTACAAAAGTAAATTTGCCGAAATAATTCCTGCCATAGAAAGGGATTCACGCATGCAGGAGTATCAGCAGAGGCTGTTGCAGTATCTTACATGTGCTTTTCCACAAAACATCAGTGGTGCACGTAGTGAATCTCACAGTTCTAACTTGCAAACCGTGGGACTGTCAAGTCTTCATCACTCAAACCGTAACAGTATCACAGTATCTGCTGGTAACAGCAATTTTGTGGAATCGTTTCACCACTTTTTTAGACCATCCTTTGCAAGGCCACAGGAGACAAGAAGTCTGACACATAGTCAACGCCTAGAGAGGATGGTACAGGAGTATCTCCAAGTGAACATCAAAGCCATGACTGTGTCACTGGACCCTTGCTCATTTTGGGCTTCTAATCTGGAAACATGTCCGGAGCTCGCCACTCACGCTTTGGAGATCTAGTCATTCACTGCAGCCAGCGTTCTCTCTGAACGTGTGTTCAGCGCTGCTGGTGGTGTGCTGACAGATAAGCGCATCGGGCTGTCCCCTGAGAATGTAGACCGACTCATGTTCATAAAGATGAACAAATCATGGATCCGCAAGGACTTTTCTACCCCTGTGTCATCCTGGGGAGACTAAAAGCTTGAGGATTTGGTAAAATCACCTCACCAACCGTTTTAAGCAACTCTGGGGCAATTGATGCCACTTAAGTGGTGTCTGTGCCACAATTTTTAGAAAAAATGGAGACTCTTTTTGGAGTCCCCTTGCTGTGTTTTACGTGACGTTGGCATCGTCAATTCCAGGTGGGTTGGGTCGCCCCCCTCTTTTAACCGTAAGAAACTACATACACTATGGCTTGGGGTAACATAGATGGTTGAGTCTGAAGAACTGTTTACTCAGATGTCTGCTCCAAAGCTTCAGTGTCTGCTAGTCAGCGTAGTAGCCCAGCTCTGAAGCAAGCTACACCGCCTGTGTATCTAATAAGAATTTTTAACTGCATCTAGCCTAGGCAGACTGTGGGGACCCCCGACCAAATACAGATGCTCAGCCCCCCTACCGCCCCCCTTTCCTTGACAATACAATAATGTAACTCTTACAACTGGATGGGTGAGGATCGGTCACAGCTTTATTAACTCTTTTTACTCATTCCATTAGAAAGGCATTTTATTTCTAAAATAATTCAGCTTGTTGCAGCATGCCCTGTGTCTCCACATGGGCAAGTTGGTCAACAAGTGTAACTCTCCAACATGTCCTTTCTATTTCCAGGCCACGAAGGATCCTGCGTACTCGTATGCAGGACTCTGACCCCCATCCATCACTCTTAACGCTTGTTCCACTCCGTCCTGGAGTCCTGACAGGAATATGTCCAGTACAATATCCATTAAGTGAACACCATCGGGCCTTATGAGGCCTGCTTTATCTCCTTCCAGTTGTCGGTGTCGTATCACTACACCGCCTCTGTCTCTTCTAAATTTTGCCATCCAAATATTTATTACCCGCCTTGTCCATTCGATGGCCGTGATGTTTTGCGCACCTTGCCATACCGCTATCGGCACAATCTCTGACCATACTATAGTTAGTTTTGTGAAAAATTCTCTGAAGCGCTCAGTGTCTAGTTTCATTATTGCCATTAATTATGCGCTCTTGTGATGACCTAGGTCGTTTCCCCCGGCCTGTATGACTAAGATGACCGGACCTCTTGCCTCTCTCCCTACCTTGATTACCTCCATTAGTACCTGTGGCCATTGCAGGCCTCTAATACCTCTCCAGTTGAAATATGTGTTATGAAATTCTAATTTCCTCCCACCTGGGCGGACTTTCGCCCTTTTTTCTGCCCAATATAAATACGAGTGGCCTATCACCCACACTGTTGGCTTAGCGTCACCTGTAAAAGAAACAAACCACGTTAGGATAACAAGTCCGGTCTTATGTACCTCGCCAAACATGTGTATCGCCATGTCCCTGTCCTCTGAACTTCCGTTTCTGACAGTCCTGCTCTTGCTGCTTCCGTGGCCGCGCCTATGCTCAATGAGTGTGTCCCATAATCTTTCGGGTGGTTCCCTGCCGATGTTAGGCATTTATTAAATATAGCTTGGAACTGGTATCTTGATAATGGCGTTCCATCAATGTGTGATAGGAAGAAATTACTTGTGATCTGATGGTTATATATGTTTTTACTATTGTTACCCGACTCAGTGTACCGTTTGTGGGTTGTAGAAGTACCCAAGTGCCCCTGTCCGCTGGAACCGTTTTCGATTTGCGTATGCGTAGACGTATCGCATTATTGGCTATGACTACGTCCTGCTGTAATAAGCTTCCACTGGTGGTAATTTTGGATTGAGGGACTAATTCGCTTATGCATAGAGCCCCAAAGAAGGCGATCACAAATGCAGTAGACAGTAGTGTTGCTTCAAATTGTGAGTGTCATGTTAATGGTGTTAGGGATATGATGTGAGAAATCAGTTTTAGTGACACGAGACGGGACGTCTACACTCCTGACTTGGCTGACCCCTTTTCCACCCTTTTATGGATTGTCTGATGATGAATCTCTTTGTCACATCTCCCCAATTCAGTAGTTGGAAGTGAAATGCTACTCCGGTCAGACACCGCTGTGCTCACGCCCCTTATAAGCCCATCATCATTAGCTGGTGGAGAAATTCTATGGTGACTTGTAATCTGGCTTGTTCACATTGGTCAACCCGTCTGCCTGCTAGTAGTCGTGTCCACTCTTCCCATGCCTTACCGTATGCTTGCCACGTCAACGGGGCAACTGACGCTCTGATTAATGGCATCAACTATTCGCCACTAGATCCCATAGGGAGGGTGGGTAACTATTGCCCTATGGGTGGGCGTTGGGGGGGAGCTCTGTGAAAATCTGCCAATTGAACTGTGATAAAGCGTTAGCAGCAGGGTTAGACCCCTCAGCATCGTGGCTAGCGCGGACCCATACATTGTGTTTTAGGCACAGGAATGCTAGCCGGCGTAGTAGGCCTAGCACGGGGAGAGACGATGATGCCATCTTATTAATGCAGTGCGCTAGGCTGGTGTTTTTTGTTATGAAGCGTATATTTTTGTTAGCCAGGCGCGCGCCCCATATTTCTATTGCTACCACTATTGGGAACAAAAATTATTTTCCGGGCTAGATGCAGCTAAAAATTATTATTAATTTCGAAGCTGGTGGAGCTTGGTATAGATGGCCTAATACAATGAGTACCACACACTGCTACTATGCCCAAAATTATTTTCCGAGCTGGATGCAGCTAAAAATT
The DNA here is from genome assembly GCF_046119375.1 of Phyllobates terribilis. Lineage (NCBI taxonomy): Eukaryota > Metazoa > Chordata > Amphibia > Anura > Dendrobatidae > Phyllobates > Phyllobates terribilis. Next base: position 86,354 of record NW_027363161.1, on the reverse strand, counting down.
ATTATTAATTTCAAAGCTGGTGGAGCTTGGTATAGATGGTCTAATACAATGAGTACCGCACACTGCTACTATGCCCAAAATTATTTTCCGAGCTGGATGCAGCTAAAAATTATTATTAATTTCAAAGCTGGTGGAGCTTGGTATAGATGGCCTAATACAATGAGTACCACACACACTGCTACTATGCCCAAAATTATTTTCCGGGCTAGATGCAGCTAAAAATTATTATTAATTTCAAAGCTGGTGGAGCTTGGTATAGATGGCCTAATACAATGAGTACCACATACTGCTAATATGCCCAAAGTTATTTTACAGGCAAGATGCAGCTAAAAATTATTAGTAATATTAAAGTTGGTGGAGCTTAGTATAGATGGCCTAATACAGTGATTTTCAACCTTTTTTGAGCCGCGGCACACTTTTTATACTTAGAAAATCCTGGGGCACACCACCAAACAAAATGGCACAAAATGACACTAAAACAGTCATATTATACATATAGTTAATAATATAGATTCTAAATTTATTTTACTCACTCAGTGTGAAACCTGGGCCTGTTTCGATAAACACAAAAGGGATATCCTGGCAGGAATGGTGGAAAGACACACACGAAGCTCTTCCTCAACAGTTCTCAGTTTCTCCCTGTTTTTAGCTTTTATCGCAGTCAAGCTTGAAAAGCCCAGCTCACATAGATATGTGGTTGAAAATGGGAGCAATGTCAAAATAGCTTTGTTGGCCAGAATGGGGAACTCCTTGGCAACAGATAACCAAAAACTGTCCAAAAGAAGATCAGCAAACTTTAGCTTTAAACCGCGATCTTGCTTCAGTTCAACAAGTTCCTCTTGCTCCTTTAAAGTCATGTCCTTTCCAGCAATGGATAATGAGCTGTATGGGTCCCTAACCCAGTCAAGGCATTCTGTGAAGGCTGAAGAGAAATAGAACGATAACTTCTCCTCAAGAGTTTTCAAATGTCTGCCAATCGCTTCGCACATTGCAGCAGTATTGTCATCATGCAGTTTCTCGGTGAGTGGGAACATCTGAAGGTTGCCATCCTGCACATGTTGTTGCCAGAGCTGCACCTTTAAACGGAATCCGTTCATTTTATCAGTGCTTGTAAGCAGGTTTTCATTTCGACCTTGCATCCGTGTGTTTAGTTCATTCAGATATTGAAATATATCAGCCAGGTATGCCAGCTTTGCACACCACTCATCACTTGCAAGCAGCTTTGAATAATCGAACCTCTCGTTTGTAAGAAATATTTTAAGTTCCTCTCGCAACTCATACACACGGGCCAGCACTTTGCCGCGTGACAGCCACCTGACCTCCGTGTGGAGCAATAAGATTTTATGTTCCGCTCCCATTTCTGTACACAAAGACGCAAATAAGCGACATCTCAAAGGTCGCGTCTTCACAAAGTTCACTATGCGCACAACATCATCCAACACAGGAGCTAGATCTGCTGGTAAGGTCTTTGCAACGAGGGCCTCACGGTGCAAGAAACAGTGGGTAGCAAGAACATCTGGGTTTCTTTCTTTAACCCTACTTACAAAGCCTTTGATGCGCCCGACCATGGCTGCGGCTCCATCAGTGCAGACACCTGTGCAGTTTTCCCATGTAAGTCCACTTTTATCAAGATATTCCGATGTGACTTGGAATATTGCCTCTCCTGTTGATTTTTCTGTCAGTGCCTTGCAAAATAGGAAGTTTTCTCTAATGGCTTCACCATCCACAAAACACACATTGGCCAACAACTGACAATGTCCACTGATATCTGTCGACTCATCAAGTTGCAAGGCAAATTTCTTACTGATGCGCACCTTTTCCAAAACAACTGTTTCAATGTCCGCAGACAAGTCATCAATCCGTCTGGCAATTGTGTTATCAGAGAGAGGCACTTTAGCTATCTCTTTAGCTGCTTCAGGGCCAAGCATCTCATTTACAATAGCTTTACAAGCTGGTAGTATTAATGTTTCTGCCACAGTGTGGGACTTTTTTGATTTAGCTATGAGTTCAGCAACAAGGTAGCTAGCTTTGAGGGCTCTCTCATTTACCTTTGTGCTTTTTCTCAAAAAAGTTGCCCCTTTCTCATTGTTTGTACGTAAGCGTACAAAATACTCCATCGGTTTATTTTGAACGGAAGGGTGTTTCGTTTGGAGATGGCGTTTAAGTTTGCTTGGCACCATAGCGCTATTGGAAAGCTTCTCACCGCACACCAAGCACAGTGGTGTTGGTGCTGTCGCATCCCCAGTGGAAGTAAATCCAAATGAAAGATAGCTTTCACTGTATTGCCTTGAGCTCACCGTCTTGTCTTTTTTCTTTTGTCGAACTCTCATACTAGGGCCTTCATTTGGGTTAGAATTGTGTCCAGGGTCCTGTTCGGCATTTGCCTTTTCCATTCTCAAATACTTCTCCATCACTGCTGAGATAGTGTGCGCAGCCACACACTAAAATAGAAGAGTATTACATTATCTGCCACACTTAAAGGACCTCTGCTAGGCATATTTCATTCCTGAGGGCTTAAAAAGCAGCTCTCGTGGTGACAAGAAGCTGATTTAAACCCCCCAAGAGTGAACTTCGCGAGAGCTGTATGTGTGTGATAATAACTTCTATTACTACGGTCTGCATTTCCTGCTTGAATTGACACTAGTGACGTAGCACTCAGCTTTCTCTATAAGTAGAATAGAGCCGGCTGCCAAGTGCTACGCCACTAGAGTCAATTCAAGCAGGACATGACTGCTGAAGAACGGTACTAATATCATTTATTATTCCATACATACAACTCTCACGGAGTTCACTCTTGGGGGTTTTAAATCAGCTTCTTACCACCACAAGAGCTACTTTTTTAGCCCTCAAGAGTGAAATATGCCTGGCAAAGGTCCTTTCAATAAATTATTTATTTTAAAAAAGTGAAATAAAAAAGGATAACCCCCTCATATATTCAATCCCATGTAACCTCATAAATACAGTCCCACGTATATGAGCACATGATTATCAGCATCATATACTGTGGTGATGTGCACTGTACAGCGCCACAGTATATGGTGCTGATTATTATGTGGCTCATATACTGCAATATAAAGGGGTACAATGAGAAGTACTATGGCCATGAGGCCAGAGTACAAGTGCCAGCTCATATACTCAGCATATGAGCTGGTACTTGTAGTACTCCAGCCTCATGACTATAGTATTTCTCATTTTACATTTCTCATTGTTATATGCAGTATACTGCTGGAGTACTAAAAGTACCAGCTCATATGCTGAGTATTCTGCCAACAGTTCATATACTCAGGCAAAAGCTCATATAGTCAGCATTATTGGCGGGCATTACCTTGGCGGCGGGCAAATGCGAGAGTCTCTCCGCTCTCAGGATGACGCACCGGCCTCGGTGACGTCATTAAGTCGCACGAGGTTCAAAGCTTGCGCATGTGTTATTGTACACGTCTCCTACATTGTAAGAAGGCGTGACTGCGCATCGAGCGCATTGCCGGGAAACAAAACACAGGGGGCACCATAGTTTGGGGAACTTTCCCCGCGGCACACCCGACCATGTGTCGCGGCACACTAGTGTGCCGCGGAACACTGGTTGAAAATCACTGGCCTAATAGAATGAGTACCACACACTGCTAATATGCCCAAAATTATTTTACAGGCAAGATGCAGCTAAAAATTATTAGTAATTTGAAAGCTGGTGGAGCTTAGTATAGATGGCCTAATAGAATGAGTACCACACACTGCTACAGGCCCAAAATTATTTTCCAGGCAAGATGCAGCTAAAAATTATTAGTAATTTGAAAGCTGGTGGAGCTTAGTATAGATGGCCTGATAGAATGAGTACCACACACTGCTAATATGCCCAAAAGGTTTTACTTGGCTACGTGCAGTAAAAAATGTGTATTACAGGCCCTAAAGGATTTGCTTAGCTAGTTTTAGCCAAATGCTGTGAAAAACACTTGCACAGCACTAAAACTGACCTGCCTAGGAAAAAGTGATAGGAACTGATGTAACCTAGCCCTCAAAAGTGCTGCAATTACAACTAGTCACTACTCCCAACCTATCTGTCTATTTAAGAGCACAGACCTGCCTGCTAAAAGTCGTAGGAAATGCTGTAACCTAGCCCTCAATAGGGCTGCAATTAGAACTAATCCCTACTTCCAAGCTATCTGTCTATTTCAGATAAAATTCGCTTGCAATTCTCACAGTTATACTGTATAGCGCGCACACAGCAGCAGCGGTGCGGGCTAACACTCAGCTGCAGCAGTGAGAAAATGGTGGCGACGGGGAAAATGGCTGTGTCTTATAGGGCAAGGACATGTGACATACACAGCCAATGACACATGCCCTTGCTTGTGTGAAAAAAAGCACTTTGCTCCGTGTGTGCGCTGCTGATAGGCTGACAGACTGCACCTCCCCACTGTAAATGCGGGAAAGAGAAAAAAAAATGGAGATCTTCATTATTTCTGCAGAGATCCATCCCATGCCCCTCCCCCCACCCCGCTGTACACTCAAACTGTGTATTAACATTGATTATCAGCATTACTGTGAAAAAATCCAGTTACGATTTTGGTGCACGAACAGTTATCGAACATAACCTCGAACAGCCGGATTTTTTTCAAATCTTTCGGGTTCGTCGAACGGCTCGAACACCGCCCAAAACAGCTCGAATTTGAGATTGGCAAACAGTTCAATTCGAACACCGCTCATCTCTAATCCCAAGGTCCAACTGGGTCCCGGCTTCCACTATGTTAACCCGGTGTGCCGTCAGCGAGATGTACCGTCCCTGCCCTCAAGCACTTGTCCACGTGTCCGTGGTTAGGTGGACTTTCCCAGTAACTGCGTATTTGAGGGCACAGCTAATGTTTTGGGACACATGCTTGTGTAATGCGGGGACGGCACACCAGGAGAAATAGTGGCAGCTGGGGACCGAGTACCGAGGGACAGCCGCCATCAGGTTGGGGAACGCTTCCGTCTCCACGAGCGTAAAAGGCAACATTTCGAGCGCAAGCAGTCATGAAATGTGAGAATTTAGTAGTGTGGCCTGTGGGGCGTTGGCTGCATATTTACTCTTGCGTTCCAAGGACAGGGGTATGGACGACTGAACGCACGCTGCTGGGACAAGGACATGGACGTGCTTACTGAGGCTGCTACTTGAGAGTGCTCAACGAATGGTGCAGGGCAGGAGGCATCTTCGCATGCACCATGGACAGGGGATTGGCTTGAATGCACAAGAGTGGAAGAAGCAATGGTGTCACCTGCAGACACTGTTCCTGGACTCTGGGGTTCGGCCCACAAAGTCAGGTGCTTTCCTGCCATGTGCCTGATCATGCTGGTGGTGGTCAGGCTGGTCGTTTTGCCACCCTTGCTGATGCTGGCCTGGCTGGTGGTGCAAATGGCCTTTTGGGGTTATCGGCAGAGTCTTTTAAAAACAACCAGACTTGGGAAGACCTAACAGTTGTACTGGCAACTTCCTTCATATTGGTGTTATGGGGAACGGTTGCCTGCCTTCTGTCTGCGGCCAACACACTGCTTCTTCCTGCCTTTTGGGGTGCTCTGCCTCGCTCCCCCTGTGTGCTGCTGTCCTCGCTCTGCATGTCCTCCTGCCAGGTTGGGTCAGTTACTATATCATCCACCACCTCGTCTTCCACTTCCGCACCCTGGTCCTCCTCCTGAGTTTCTGGCAATTGTGTCTCATCATCGTCCACCTCTTGTGACACTTTCCCACCGTCGCCTTTGTGTGACCGTGGCTGCTCAAATATTTGGGCATCGCTACACGCGATCTCCTCTTGCCCCGCTTCAAGTGGACCGGGCGAGAGGCCCAAATCTATAAATGTAAAAGTAAACAGCTCTTCAGAGTGTCCAAGTGTGGGATCAGTTGTCTCCGGGCACTCGGCAAGGTGGGAGGAAGGAGGATCAGGTTGAGGAATATGCTGTCCAGACTCACGGCTACTGAGACTTGACCATGTGGAAGACAGGGTGGTGGTGGTGGCTAAGTGACTGGAAGCATTATCCGCTATCCAACCAACAACCTTTTGACACTACTCTGGGTTCAATAGTGGTGTGCTGCGGTCCCCTAGAAATTGGGACAGGAAGGTCAGGCGAGAAGATGTGGGTGTTTGTTGTGGCACAATTTCAGCTTGCCCACGGCCTTGTCCTCGGCCTCTGCATGCACCATCACCATCACATCCAGTACCCCGTCCCTTGCACGTGCCTTGCCCATTTTAAATGGAGGACAGTATCTTCCACGCTCACTACAAATGACTGAGTTTGGAGGGAACTTATATGTGATCCGTGTGACAGAGAAAACACAGTTTTAAATACCTGGCCTGTAGGTAAGTAGTGTGAACAGCAAACTGGTGTGAATTGCTTCACTGACACACTGAAAGAAATTTTTAATGGAGGCCAGAAATGGCAGTATTTTCTGACAACGTATATGTGATCCGTTTGACGGAGAAACCACAGTTTTAAATAGCTGGATTTTTAGCGCTGTAATATGGAAAGGACAGAAAAATTGTGTTCCCTGGATTGCTTTTTAAGCAAATAATGAGGATTAAGATCCAAAAAAAGCATTCCTGGCCCCTGAGACCTGGGCCTTAGTATAGAAATATCTAACAGCAGCAGGACGCAGAATTGGAATGGAGCCTCTTGTGCTATATGCACTGCAGTCTGCTATATACCCTGCCTGCCTGCCTATATACACTGCCTGCCTGATATCTCTGCAGATGGATTAGTTAGTCCTCAAAATGACTGTTTGATAAGATGGATATGCGTAATGTACGGTTTTTCTCCCTACACTACCTAATACACAAGCAAATCTCTCCGTGACGCAGCAGCACCTCTCCCTACACTGTCTGATTACAGAGTGACTGTGACGAGCACAGCGGCGCCAGGTCTGATATAGACCTGATGACGCTGTGCGGCCAGCCAATCACTGTAATGCCACAACCATCATGGCTGCGGCATTATAAAGAGTGGCAGGCAATCACTGTATGTTGATTGGCGCTCTAAAGGGCGCCAAACATGCAGGAAGGGGACCCGAGCTCCCGCCAAGCAACCCCGGAAATACTCGGCGAGCGCTGAGCATCTCGAGCAGTAGCGAGCATGCTCGCTCATCACTAGTGTCTAGAAAACTCTGGTTGGTGTCGCCTATGAAGTTAATCATCAACAGATTAAAAAACTGACAGACTCCAAGGACGTAAGGTGACTATATTAATATATTGGTCACTGATATTATTTTTGAACATCTGATATATATTTTGTACATTTTGAGCTGTTTGGTTCTTATTCTATTTTAACAGATGAAAATAAGTACACTGTAATTGAGATGGAAAATATATATTTTTTTATTTAGTTGCCCAATAATTCTGCACACATTGTTCTCCAAAGAAAGACAAAACCGCACTTTTACTTTCTTAAATATTCAGGTTTTACTTTTATTAACCTTTTGCATTGACCGACAGCACTGTAGTTGTTTAATATTAAAAGTAATCATCAAAAATATAAATTGCCTAATAATTGTCCACATAGTGTATAGAAAAATAATCTCTAACTACGACATATAAAAAGTGGCATCTTATAATGAGATGAAAAGAAGAAAAAAATTCTGGAATATGGAATAATTATATTGGTAAGGGGAAGAGCTAGTAAATTAATAGTATTATTTTTTATATGATTTTTTTTATTTCTGATGTATATGGGAATAAATATAAAAAAAAAATCACTACCAGTCGCCATGAAGTTCTCTGCCGTTCCTCTGGACTCTAAACTGTCACCCATGATGCCCACATCAGTGTATAGGGCAGAGCAGGCCATGAGCCGCTGCCTGGTAGGTAGCACAGGAGGGTTCCGTCACCTCTAGCATCACCTGCACACGACCAACTGCCATTTACTTTCAACTGTCGACTGAAGCGATCTGACCGAGGTCTGCAGGCGGGAAGATAATTATGAGAATGGCGTCTACTGGACATGGACAAGAGAACGAAGGGAAGAGAGCGAGAGAAGAGCCCAGCGTGACCGGATTCAAGAAGAGGCGATTGGACGAGCCAACACCTGGATGCAGCGGAGACCGTGGATCATCCAGCCCCTATGCCAGGCTTAACATCAGCCGCTTCAACATCCACCAAGTCTTGGGTAGGGGCGCCTTTGGCAAAGTAAGTCCTGCATCTTTTTTTATTTATTTGAAATCTGAAGTATTTATTATATCCCCATGTATTCTTCTCTGCTGTCAGCCATGTCATGCTTTGTTGTTTGTCATTGTAGCGTTCTTCTGTGAGATTACATTTAAGATATCACCATAGTTAGGTCTAGTGCTGCTGTAACATGGTATTTTTTATGCTGGATGTTTTTCCTCAGGGGTCACAGCTGTAGGGGGTATGGGACATTGTTTTTTTTCACGTCATTGTCAATATAGGCTACAATCAGGCTGCCATATTGTGAATGACATTGATCTCTGTGTTTTTATTAAATATAGATAGACATTGATATTGACCACACTAATGGCAACTCAAAGCATGACAGTTGGTGCTGATAGTATTCCATGTAAAGGGGAGGGAGGGAGATCGAGGAGCTAAATGCAGAACTCCTCCCTCCACTTTCCCCTCCTCCCCCATCCCTCTTACATAGAATATTTTCAGCACCAACTGTCATCTCCTATCTCAGTAATGTAACAATCTGTCTTCACTGAATATAGATTTTACCATGAAATAGAGAATTTTGAAAGCTAAAAATCAGTCCTGGCGGAGAAAAAACAGATTTCTCTGAAAAGATTTATTGCAAAGTTGCTTATTTTCATGTGTGCTATTGATTTATGAAATACAAATTAAAATGATAATTATTCATTAAAGGGAACCTGTCTTGTCCTGTGTACTATGTAAACTGCCCCCATTGCGTTGATATTGATGCAATGTGTATCACTAACACGCTTTTTTCATTTAAATTGGCGCTAATATAATACAGCTCTGGCAAAAATGAAGAGACCACTGCAAAATGTTCATTTTCTCTGATTTTTCTCTTTATAGGTATATTTTTGAGTAAAATGTACATTGTTGTTTTATTCTATAAACTACTGACAACATGTCTCCAAAATTCAAAGCTAAAAATGTTGTATTTATTTGTAGCAAATGAGAGATCGTCAAAATAAAAAAGAAGCCGTGCTTTCAGACCTGAAATAATGCAAAGAAAACAAGTTCTTATTCATTTAGAAACAACAACACTCATGTTTTATCTCAGGGAGAGTTCAGAAATCAATATTTGGTGGAATAACCATGATTTTTAATCCCAGCTTTCATGCGTCTTGGCTGCTTTCCACCAGTCTTTCACACTGCTTTTGGGTGACCTTATGCCACTCCTGGCACAAAAATGTAAGCAGTTCTTCTTTGTTTGATGGCTTGTGACTATCCATCTTCCTCTTGATTACATTCCAGAGGTTTTCAATGGGGTTCAGGTCTGGAGACTGGGCTGGCCATGACAGGGTCTTGATGTGGTGCTCCTTCATCCACACATTGATTGACCTAGCTGTGTGGCATGGGGCATTGTCCTGCTGGAAAAAACAGTCCTCAGAGTTGGGGAACATTGCCTGAACAGAAGGAAGCAAGTGTTTGTCAAGGATAACCTTGTATGCAGCTTGATTCATACGTCCCTCGCAAAGATTAACTTGCACAATTCCAGCCTTGCTGAACCATCCTCGGATCATCACCGATCACCGAGGCTTATATGCCTCTCCAGGTCTCCATCTAACCATTAGACGACCAGGTGTTGGGCAAAGCTGAAAATTAGACTCATCAGAGAAGATTACCTTACTCCAGTCCTCTATGATCCAATCCTTATGGTCTTGGTAAACTTCAGCCTGGTTCTCCTTTGCTTCTCATTGATGAAAGGCTAGGAGCCTGTTCGTTTAGTCATAGAGGTGCGATTCCTGGCATTTATTCAGGGTTTGTGCCACCCACGCATTTGAATTCTGCTCCCGGCTGGCGCTGATGTAAGTATGGGGCGCTTGCGCAGTATGTCATGCCAGTAAAGCTTGTAGCGCTGGGAGCCGCACATGCGCTGTGACTAGCGGCTCCCTGCGCTTGCACAGTGACACTGCTGTGTAGTTCCCAGCTTCACTGTGTGCGGCCGGAGACGCTCGTCACAGCACATGTGCGGCTCCCAGCGCTACAAGCTTTGCTGGCATGACATACTGCGCAAGCGCCCCATACTTACATCAGCGCCAGCCGGGAGCAGAATTTAAATACGTGGGCGGCACAAACCCTGAATAAATGCGAAGAATCGCACCTCTATGACTAAAAGAGCAGGTATGATACAAACATATAAAGTGGATTTTACATATTATATTAGCGCCAATTTTAATGAAAAAAGCGTGTTAGTGATACACATTGTATTACTAACGCAATAGGAGCAGTTTAGATTCTACACAGGGAATGACAGGTTCCCTTTAAGACCTTTCCATAGCCCATCCATGGAGCAGGCAGTGCATTATGCTGATAGATGGATTTGCTCCTCTACCTAGACCTGGTTACCAGCAGACTGAGCGACCATTCAGTTTACTCATGTGCCTTGTGTGCTATAAAATCCAGATTACTTCCACTCCCTGCAGATGCCTTCTAAGTATTCTCCATTTGTCTCTCTTAGGTGGTCCTGGCATCAGTCCCCGGCCGAAACATCCAAATGGCTGTCAAAATGATAACCAAAAAAGAGGACAATGAGGACACCATCATGAGAGAGCGGCAGATACTCCTGGCTGCCAGAGACTGCCCATTCTTATGCCACCTCTATGCCGCACACCAGTCTCTGCAGAGGGCATATTTCATCACGGAGTATCTGTCCGGTGGCAGCCTAGAGAATTTGATCAGGATGTGCGGCTGCCTGAACATCGGCAATGTGAGGTGAGAAAGTGGAGAATGTATGTAAAAGAGAACTAAGGAGATGGAAAAAAAATCTGGGGTCAGGATGTAGCTAAGGTAGCAATGGCAGGTCATATACAGTATTTAGTGTGCTGGATGCAGCAGGTGGGGTGCCATGGTATTTGGGGATTGCTAGAGAAGGATTTGATGACATTGATACTACACTCTGTTCTCTCCATCAGATTCTACACAGCAGAGATCGTATGTGGCCTCCAGTTCCTCCATGGACACAACATCGTCCACCGGTAAGCAGGACGTTCCTCCTTCTCTCTGTCCCCTTTACATTCTAGAGATATGACCCCCAGCTTTCCTTGTGTCCTGCCACTTATTCTATCTGATCTTGCAATGACTCAATTTCCATCTCTTTTATCACTGGACAGATTTCTCTTTTTTTTTTTTCATTACAGAGACATAAAGCCAGATAACATCATGTTGGATGCAGATGGCCACATCCGTATAATCGACCTTGGGCTCGCCCAAGATGGCGTTACCTCCTCCAAAAACATCTCTGGAGTGACGGGCACTTTCCACTACATGGCCCCTGAGGTGTTTCGTAGAAAACGATACGGCGCAGCAGTGGACTGGTGGAGCCTGGGGATTGTCGTTTCCAGGATGGCAGCAGGACGATTCCCATTTTACAACGGCCCCATCAAGCAAATGGCTTTCAAAGCTATCATCAATGAAAAGCCAAAATTTCCATCTTGGCTTGATGCTCATGTGAAACATCTCATTAAGAAGCTGCTGCGCAAAGACCCTCAGACACGCCTGGGTGTGAGCGGGAACATCCGGGAGCATCCATTCTTTACCACCATCGGCTGGGAGGAATTGGAGGAAAGGAGAGCAGAGCCACCATTTTCACCATTCAGGCAAGTTCTGGAGAACCATCATCTGCAGTGGCCGGAGCATACAGTCCTTCACCCCGTGGACAGATTTACGTACATGTCACCAAGCTGGGCCCGGTAAGGATCTCTTCATCTGGGGATAACTCCCATCAGGTGTTCTCACATTGTGGTAATCATCATCATTCATCTTGTCTTTTTTCACATTTTCTAACAATGACTTTATGTCTCTGTTTCTCTTAGGTGGATGAAAAGATCTGGACTGTAAAAGAATCCACGACCATCTGGTGAGTGACCTCTGTTCACACAGGACACCTATGATATCAGTACATTGTATCTGATGTTACATAGGGGAATGGTTCATTATAAAGACCATTCCCCTAATATAACAGAAGATCTGGCAGAGAGAATAATCAATGTCTTCCTTTTTTGTCTTGCAGGATGAGCCCCTGCCAACTGCCCAGAACTTCATGCCTCCTGACCCGTACCTCGTCTCTGCTGGTGTACTTCACCTCGGCTGCCCTTCAACATCATATCTCTCCAAAACATCTTCATGCCGGACCACTGCCATTGTTTTGCTGCCCCAGACCCTTGCCTTGGCCTCCTCTAATACTGGGCTGGCAACTGACATCCCTCCATCCAGAAGATCTTCTACCCCAGGAATGGCCTGTGCTAAGTTTCCATCTGATGTGTTCAAAAGCAATAGTCCTGGGCAGCTGAGCAGAAGAATGTATAGAGCGGCCATTATCACCTTAGCACAGGCCTGGTAAGTACCGCACCCATCACCCATCACATCACCCACACTACTATAGGCATACATATAGCACACCGTACATTTCCGCACATAGATATAGGACATAGATTGGCTTTTGATCCTGGGATTTAATCTGATCGCCATATTTGGGGTCAGGAAGGAATTTTTCCCCTTAATATGAGGACAATTGGCCCATTCCTCATAGGGGTTTTTCGCCTTCCTCTGGATCTACACGGCCTTAAATAGGTTTGGTATCATAAATTAATAAGTAGATTGACACACTAGTAGCAAAAGAGAAATTTTAGAAAAATTTAAATTTTCTTTGTTGACAATTAAAATTAGTTCTCAAAAATAAAAAGGATAATTAGTCTAAGTAACTAAAATGATTTTTATATATCACACTTACATTACACAGGTTAGGTACATTACACAGGTTAGGTATCAGCCTTTGATCTTGGGATTCATTCTGATCGCCATATTTGGGGTCAGGAAGGAATTTTCCCCCCTGATATGAGGACAATTGGCTTATTCCTCACAGGGGGTTTTCGCCTTCCTCTGGATCAACACGGCCCATAAATAGGTTAAGTCTGATAAATAAATACAAAAAGTAATAAATAATAATAAATAAATACAATAAATAATAATACATTTAGTATGCTAGGTTAGTAAGGAGACTCACACTATAGTAGCAGAACAAAAAAGGTATAAAATTACAATAATTTTAGTTGAAAAGATATGTAATTTCAGACATTGAAATAATCAAATCCAAACCTACAAAAATAATTTATATATTTTTTTTCATTTGTATTTACATTACATTAGGTATCAGCCTTTGATCCTGGGATATATTCTGACCGCCATACTTTATTTGGGGTCAGGAAGGAATTTTCCCCCCTGATACGAGGACAATTGGCTTATTCCTCACAAGGGGTTTTCGCCTTCCTCTGGATCAACACGGCCCATAAATAGGTTAAGTCTGATAGATGAATAATTTTCACATATACATAATACTAAAATATAAAATAATTCAATCTATAAATAAAATCTTCTTTTTACCCCCCTTATATCTTTGTGCTTGTCTTTATTTCATTGGACGTCCATGTAGTCATTATTATGCTGCCCCTTATGTCTTAAGGCCCAATACACATTAGAATAAATTTGCTTGAACGCCCCTGATATCGTTACTATCCTATGGTGATAAATCAGCTAATTGCTGTGATTCCTGGGAGTGTTGGGTCCGGAGCAGGAGATGCTGTTACCTTTCTCCATTTTGGCTAATAAATGAGAACACTGAGCTGGGTTCCTCCATTAATTACCCAGATGTTCCTCAAAGGACATTGGAAAGAATGGGTTTTCTAAACCAGACAGTAATTGCACTGCTCATATAATAGGGGAGAGGGTTTGTTACAATGTGTCAGTGCAGCTGGGAACTATGAAACTCACAGAGCATTGCCTGGACTGGATACGCTGGATGTGGCTCAGTGGGAGATGGTGGATCTGCAACAATGTTGCCCCCTGCAGTCAGGACCCCACATATCATGGACGCCACATGATCAGATCCTCCAGAGAACATTCATGAAGAAGGAGAATCCCCTGTAGAGAGGCGTCCACAGCGAGGTACATGATAGGAGCAGTTATTGTTTCATTCCCCAGGTATCTCTATCTGGGAATGCAGGATGACAACCAATATGGCTGCCATTACTGCTCTTACAGGGGGCATCACTAAGCCCTCATACATCCTGAATAGTACATGGTGTAATGACACGTCCCCTCACATTACCTGCTTAGTTGGGTAGATTTCATATTACAGAGTGTGGGAAAGCTGACTGACAGGAGCCATAGCTCCCAACCGTCCCGTATTCGGCGGGACTGTCCTGCGTCCCGTCTCGACTCAGCTCTTCTCCCGGCTCATTTAGACCTATTACAGTTATCTCTTATCAGAATATAATACCGAAGGAGAGAGAATTGTAGCCAATATATAAACAATATTTGTAAATGGCACTGATCTAAAAAAAAACTGCCAGAGATAGAGCTATTAATAAAAATATATATTTATTATCCACAAAATAGAAAGATATATACGGTCCACTAAGTGGCTAAGGTGAGAGAAATGACCAATAGTGGCAGATGTAAAACAGTCAGAGAAAGAAGAGCACATCCCACATAGCAGGACCTCCACAACAACCATCTGTAAAAATAATTGATAGACACTAGTATATATAGATCACGCTAGAGCTGCCACAAAGACAACAGTCTCATGGTTCATGTATTATACACAGAAATATGTCCGACTCATACCAAACCAACAGTGCCGTATGGAAGAAATATACAGTATATGTGTGTATATTGGCCGTGTAGCGTATTTGTGCACCTGTGTATTAATTTAACACTTCAGGTGTCCGGGCCTTATATTTTTTCCTTTTTCTTTTTTGTAGTGCTTGATAATGCACACTGAGGAATTTCAGATACCCTCTTATCACAGTAGTATATCCCACTCCTCAAAAAGTTAGTTACCCTTAGGTAATCTCAGCAGCACTATAACAAAATGGTCTTAGTCACTAGATGCAATTTCTATTCCCACCAACAAAGCAGCCAAAGCCACCTCCACCCACCCCATGGTGGTTACAAGCAGCCTCTTACCCAGAATTGTCACAAGAGCCTCCAAAAAGTAATTATAACAGCCTTCTTCCCACAACACCTGCAATTTTCACTTTAAGGGGTTGTCTGGTCAAAATAGATAAGTCTGCAGTTACTCTGTGTGACTGCAGACTTATGAATCCCCCAGGTTGGCTGGTTTCAGACCGGCATGTATGAGATATACATACCCCTGGCCAGTGGGCGCAGAGTCGCTCTCCATACACTTGTAAGGAGCAAGGCTGCCCCCTCTAGTCGGACACGCTTATTGGCCATCCGTGTCACTAGATGGGGTGCGGCCTTGGCTCTATACAAGTGTATGGAGAGCGAAGCTGCACCCACTGGTCGAGGGCATGTATAACTCATACATACCCTCTGTTCCCGAGTCTGAAACCGGCGAATCCCCACAGCGCACAGTGCCTGCATAATTCATAAGTCTGCCGTCATTCTGTGTGATTACAGACTTATCAGTTTTGACTGGACAACCCCTTTAAATACACCCACATATGCGTCCCTCCTACATGCTCTCCTATATCATCTGCTGATGATTGCGCCACAGAAGTTATATTTTACTACAGCTGTGTGAGAGTGTCAGCGGCATTTAGATGGTTAAATCAGCAGCAGTCTAAGCTAGCTCTGGTTGCTGCTGTTCACACAGGCACTGACTGTATAACACAGATGACACCTGCAGAGTACAGAGCAGGTTCATATCCTGAGCCCGCTCCCAACATATGTCACCAGTAAATCCAATGGTTGGAAAGGATCAATGGTGTTTGGTCATTCAATCAATTCAGGGCTGAAGGTGCTTAGGTGACCATATGAACATTTTGATGTACAGAAAATTAATCTCTGGAGTCTCAATAAATGTGAACTATTAATTCAAAATTTACATCTCTTGAAGCAACAACTTTGCCTCCATTTGCAAGGCAGGATCACGAAGCCACTCTCGGATAGGAACATTTGTATATTGCATATTTAGAAGAAACACCCAAAGGTAATAAATACAGGTTTACCCTGCATCATAATAAAAAAACTATGGCTCAGGGTGATGTGTATTTCTGTAATGAGGGGGGTGCGGACTAAGGATACGATTATCAAGGTGTGCAGAATTATTAGGCAGCTTGTTTTCCTCAGACAAAATGGGCTAAAAAAAGAGATTTAACTGACTGAAAAGTCTTACAGAGGGATGTAGCACTCTTAAAATTGCTAAGATATTGAGGTGCGATCACAAAACCAGCAAAAGTTTTGTTGCCAATAGTCAACAGGGACACAAAAAACATGGTGAGAAAAATAAGACTCACATTAACTACCAAATATTTGAGAAGAATCAAACATGAAGGGACAAAGAAGAAATTGTCCTCCAGTGCTGTCATATTCCAGATCTGCAACCTCCCTGGAGGACCAGAAGTACAAGGTGCTCAGAGACATAACCAAGGTGAGGAGGCCGAAACCCAGCCGCCACTGAACCAGACACAGAAATGGAAACATCTAGACTTGGCCAAGAAATATCTGAAGACAGATTATTCAAAGGTTTTATGGACTGATGAGATGAAAGTAACTCTTCACGGACCAGATGGATGGGCCTGTGACTGGATCTTTAATGGGTACAGATCTCCCTTTGGATGCCAGTAAGATTGAGGTGGGCACTGCTCTGATCTTGAATTATTAAAGATGTGCTAGTTGGACTTTTTAGAGCAGAAAATTAACTCAAAATAAACTCCCAATTCTACTGCCAGTCTTTAGAAGACACTGTCTTCAAGCTGAGGTACAGGAAAAAGTCTGCATCTTTCAAGAAAATCATGATTCTTCTGTTGGACAATGCTCCATCGCAGCATCAGTCTCCACTGCTTGGTTCAACTAAAGGCCTTACAGAATAATTATATGGCCCCTTCTTTACCTGACCTAAACCCTATTGAGAACTTGTGGGCCCTTCTTAAATGGAAGATTTAAAGGAAGAAAAAACACTCCCCTTTCTTATAAGTGTCTAGTAGTGATGAGCGAGCACTAAAATGCTCGGGTACTCGTTGCTCGGGTCGAGCACATTGGAATACTCGGGTGCTCGACCTGAGCAACGAGCCCAATGTAAGTCTATGGGAATCTCGAGCATTTTTCAGGCTGCTCCTCCCGGCGCTCTGCAGAGGGCCTAAAAATTGCCCAAATCGATGGGAACAGAGCTCAAGTAACATGGGAACAGCATGGGGAAGACCCCTGGAAGCATCTCTGACTCTCATATCACTGCTGTCAACAACAATGTCAGAGTATTATGCCACTTTTACGGACTCATAAACATACAAAAACGAAACCAAAATGGATTTTCCTGAGAAATATGTTAAGGAACATCCTTTCCAGGGTAATGACTTGTATATAAGGCAAAATAAGTAACCAAAAATACTCCTCCACACCTTGGGCTATGTTCACACGTAGCATTTTTGATGCGTTTTTGCACTTTTGCATTGCTTTCAACCAAGACAAATGCATTCACCAGGAAATGTCATTTTAACATTTTACAACCTTATCTGGCCATGTGGTGTGTGACACATCATCAGACACATGCATACAGTGCTGAAAAGACATGGGAACAGCATGGGGAAGACCTCTGGAAGCATCTCTGACTCCCAGGTCACTGCCTAAAAGTGTACCCATCATAAGTGTTCCTTGGCGCATGCGTAGATGCCTCCCGCCATGCACCTGTCGTTGCAGACTTGCAACAATCACCGTCCACGTCCTTGTTCCAGTGCAGCGTTCAGTTGTCCCTACACCATTCCTTGGAATGCAAGCGCAAGTATGCAGCCAGCCACCCACCAACCCACAGGCTGCAATACTATACTGCCAAATTTTTGACAGCTGTTTGCACAGGAAATGTGGCCTTTTAGGCTCGTGGAGGCGGAAACTTTTCATAAGCAAATGCCGGCGGCGGCCGGGTGTCCTTACTCGGTCCCCAACCACCACTGTTTCTCCCGGTGTCGTCTCCGCCTTCCACAATCACGGGTCCCACAACATTACCCGTGCCCTCCTCAGTGCACTTACTGGGAAGGACCGCCTAACCACAAACACGTGGACAGGTGAATGTGGCCAGGGACGGTACGGAGCCAGTCCACAGCTTTTTTTGCTGAGTTGTATTTCACCACAGCCATATTCTTTAGCTCGGTGAAAAGACTGACATAAAAGGAAACCGTATCTACTCTGGGTGTCATTTCTCCCAGGAAGTCCTCTGAAGCAGCTTTTGCAGAAGGAATGGCAGCCCATCTAACATCAACTAGCACTTCTCGGTGGTGCTTTGACACACAAACATCTTTCTTTGCGCATTTAATTTCAGGACTACAGAGTTGGGCAATGGCCTGATCTGCAATCCAGTTTAAGAAATAACATGCACAAGCACGTCCAATCCACATTAAAAAAACAGCCATAGAGTGTCCGGGAATCTTCCCCCACACTTTTCTTAGCCAGGGCTGCTTCTCGGCAGGGTTGGACGGACCCACCTGAAAACCGGAGACTCCTCCGGTGGGCCCTGGCTTCTCCTTCAGGAGAGTTCTTAGTGCCGAGGTGAGGCCATGATAATGATAGAGGCCACTATCTGCTTATTTTTCTGTTACTTGGAATGCAAGCGCAAGTATGCAGCCAGCCACCCACCCACTGGCTGCAATATCAAACTGCCAGATTTCTGGGCAGCTGCTTGGACTTGAAATGGAGCCTTTTAGGCTCGTAGAGGCAGAAGCTTTTCACAGCCTCATGCCGGCGGCGTCCGGGCGTCAATACTCGGTCCCCAGCAACCACTATTTCTCCCGGTATCGTCTCCGCCTTCCACAAGCACGGGTCCCACAACATTACCCGTGCCCTTCCCAGTGCACTTACTGGGAAGGACCGCCTGCGCACAAACACGTGGTCAAGTGAATGTGGCAAGGGACGGTATGGAGCCAGTCCACAGCTTCTTTTGCTGAGTTGTATTTCACCATAGCCATATTCTTAAGCTTGGTGAAAGGACTTGGGAAACCATATCTACTCCAGCTGTGATTTCTCCCAGGAAGTCCTCTAAAGCTGCTTTCACTTGAAATGTGGCCTTTTAGGCCCGTGAAGGCGGAAGCTTTTCACAACCTCATGCCTCGTGTCCATACTCGGTCCCCAGTCGTCACTATTTCTCCCGGTGTTGTCTCCGCCTTCTACAAGCGTGGGTCCCTGAACATTACTGCTGGTACTTTTCTGTGGGAATCTGCTTACCTCCTACCAGCCTGGAATATTTCCAGTAAACTATGGTACAACACCATGGTATTAGCACTGTCCCAGTACCAGTAGCGAAGCCTTCCACAATTTCCTTCTCAGGAATTTTATTTGGTAGACTGAGTGGCTGCCCAAATACATTAGTTTCTCACAAAGGAGCTGAAGATAGAGTGGCAGTAGGTGCAAGTTTCCCCAGCCTGTTAGATATCAGAGGGTGAACGGCAGCACATTGGATCAGTGGTTAGCACTGAAGCCTTGCAGCGTTGGGATCCTGGGTTCAAATCCCAGCAAGGACAATATCTGCAAGAATTTTGTATGTTCTCCCCGTGTTTGCGTGGGTTTCCACCTCAGTAAAAAAGCAGCCATAGAGTGTCCGGGAATCTTCCCACACACTTTTTTTTAGCCAGGACTGCTTCTTGGCAGGGTTGGACGGTCCCACGAAGAATCCTCTGGTGTGCCCTGGCTTCTACATCAGGAGAGTTCATGATAGCGCTAACTTTGCAGCTGCTATGGGGCTCTTGAGCGGGGGAGAAAGGTGAACCCTCAGAATCAAATCCTCTGGTGGGCCCAATGTTTTTCAATCTGAAACAGCTTCTCAGTGGGAGTTGTATTTCATCACAGCCATATTCTTTAGCTCGGTGAAAGGACTGGCATAGAGGGAATCCGTATCTACTCCGGCTGTCATTTCTGCGTCACCAGGTTCCGCCCATTGTCACACACGACCATGCCTGGCTGTATGTTCAGCGGTGAGAGCAACACATCAAGCTGCTGTGTTACAGCTTTCAACATCTCTACAGCGCTAGGTGGTTTGTCACCTAAGCATTAAGCATGTTATCTTCAGCACAGCCTGTTGCCGCTTGGCCAAGGCAGTGCTGCAGTGCTTTCAGCTTGTGACTGATGTGGTAATTTCAGAGATGGAGGAGGAGGTGCAGGAGCTGAACAATGTGATTACATTGAGGTTACATTGGCGACTTTGTTTTTATACTAAAGAAAGATCCTACTGTTTTGTTTTACGTTATTTTTTAAGGCAAATGCATTTACAGGGAAATGTCATATTTACATTCTACAACCATATCTGGCAATGTGGTGTGTGACACATCATCAGACACATCCTGTTTCATTGATGATGGAGGGACTCTGAATGACACATAGAGCAGGGCCACAGTAATAAGTATGACATGTTCTCATTAGAAAGGAGAGGGTCTGCTATACAGTTATAGGGCATGCAGTGAATCCAACGGCTGACCAAATTTAGGAAAATCCCCACTAAGAAATTAAAGACACAGAGAGCAGGGTCACAGTAATGAGTATGACTTGTTCCCATTAAAAAGGAGAGGGTCTGCTATACTGTTATAGGGTATGCAGTGAGTCCAACGACTGACCAAATTTAGGAAAAACCCAACTAAGAAATTAAAGACACAGAGCAGGGCCACAGTAACAACAGATTCCCATTAGAAAAGAGAGAGTCTGCTATATAGTTATAGGGTATGCAGTGAGTCCAACGGCTGACCAAATTTAGGAAAAACCACACTAAGAAATTAAAGACACATAGAGCAGAGCCACACTAACAAGTACGACATGTTCCCATTAGAAAGGAAAGGGTCTGCTATACAGTTATAGGGTATGCAATGAGTCCAACGGCTGACCAAATTTAGGAAAAACGCAACTAAGAAATTAAAGACACATAGAGCAGGGCCACAGTAACGACAAATTCCCATTAGAAAGGAGAAAGTCTGCTATATAGTTATAGGGTATGCAGTGAGTCCAACGGCTGACCAAATTTAGGAAAACCCCACTAAGAAATTAAAGACACATAGAGCAGGGACACAGTAACAAGTACGACATGTTCCCATTAGAAAGGAGAGGGTCTCCTAAACAGTTATAGGGTATGCAGTGAGTCCAACGGCTGACCAAATTTAGGAAAAACCCCACTAACAAATTAAAGACACATAGAGCAGGGCCACACTAACAAGTACGACATGTTCCCATTAGAAAGGAAAGGGTCTGCTATACAGTTATAGGGTATGCAATGAGTCCAACGGCTGACCAAATTTAGAAAAACCCCACTAAGAAATTAAAGACACATAGAGCAGGGCCACAGTAACGACAAATTCCCATTAGAAAGGAGAGAGTCTGCTATACAGTTATAGGGTATGCAGTGAGTCCAACGGCTGACCAAATTTAGGAAAAACCCCACTAAGAAATTAAAGACACATAGAGCAGGGACACAGTAACAAGTACGACATGTTCCCATTAGAAAGGAGAGGGTCTCCTAAACAGTTATAGGGTATGCAGTGAGTCCAACGGCTGACCAAATTTAGGAAAAACCCCACTAAGAAATTAAAGACACATAGAGCAGGGCCACACTAACAAGTACGACATGTTCCCATTAGAAAGGAAAGGGTCTGCTATACAGTTATAGGGTATGCAATAAGTCCAACGGCTGACCAAATTTAGAAAAACCCCACTAAGAAATTAAAGACACATAGAGCAGGGCCACAGTAACGACAAATTCCCATTAGAAAGGAGAGAGTCTGCTATACAGTTATAGGGTATGCAGTGAGTCCAACGGCTGACCAAATTTAGGAAAAACCCCACTAAGAAATTAAAGACACATAGAGCAGGGACACAGTAACAAGTACGACATGTTCACATTAGAAAGGAGAGAGTCTGCTGTACAGTTATAGGGTATGCAGTGAGTCCAACGGCTGACAAAATATAGGAAAAACCCCACTAAGAAATTAAAGACACATAGAGCAGGGACACAGTAACAAGTACGACATGTTCCCATTATAAAGAAGAGCGTCTGCTATACAGTCATAGGGTATACAATGAGTCCAACGGCTGACCAAATTTAGAAAAACCCCACTAAGAAATTATAGACACATAGAGCAGGGCCACAGTAACGACAAATTCCCATTAGAAAGGAGAGAGTCTGCTATACAGTTATAGGGTATGCATTGAGTCCAACGGCTGACCAAATTTAGGAAAAACCCCACTAAGAAATTAAAGACACAGAGAGCAGGGCACAGTAACAAGTACGACTTGTTACCATTAGAATGGAGAGGGTCTGCTATACAGTTATAGGGTATTCAATGAGTCCAACGGCTGACCAAATTTAGAAAAACCCTTCTAAGAAATTTAAGACACATAGAGCAGGGCCACAGTAACGAGTACGACATGTTCCCCTTAGAAAGGAGAGGGTCTGCTATACAGTTATAGGGTATGCAAGAGTCTAACAGCTGAACAAATTTGGGAAAAACCCCACTAAGAAATTAAAGACACATAGAGCAGGGCCACAGTAACGACAAATTCCCATTAGAAAGGAGAGAGTCTCCCATAGTGTTGGCCTATGCAGTGAATGCAAGGGCTGCCAAAAATTTGGAGGCACTTCAATGCCCCTTGGAAGAGTCGTGGAGGAGGGCCTCATAAAAAAATATTTCCATTAGAAAGGAGCTGGCGTCCTATACTTGTAATGCCCATGCACTAAGTGTATGGGCTGACCAACATTTAGTCCTGGGGGTATACATGAACATACTGTATAAAAAAAAAATTTTACGGGCATCATAAACACTCTTTAAAAAAATTCTGTGGGTGTTGCATCACGGACCACGGTCACCCTGGTGATATGGTGGTGGAGGATCAGGAGAAGGAGGAGGACAAGAGCAAATAGTGTTGAGTGAGCATGCTCGACACTGCTCGGTACTCGCTCGAGCATCTCACTATTCGGGATGTTCGGCGAGCACCGAGCATTTTCGCGTTACTCGGGCGGGAGATCGGGTCTCCGCCCTGCATGTTTGGCGCTCTTTACAGAGCCAATGAACATGCAGGGATTGCCAGCCAGTCACTGTTGTGGTCACTGCATTCTGAGTCTTCTATCCTTTGGATTACGAGCTCGGAGAGACTGAGACACAGGACAGGATGTGTGTCAAACAAGCTCTAAACTTTATTACAAAGCATGGGTTTTATATTCACCCTGAAGGCAGAAAACGGATTTACCATATATGGTTTGATTATACAATTTTAGCACACAAAGACTGATTTCTATTCTCGTGCTTGTGTTGAAACATTCAATCGGACACATTTGATTAGACACATTTAATCAGATACATTCTGATGACTAGCAAGGACGCATTATTGATTCAATAAGGAACATTCACAGCTGGTGTTTTTTTTTTTTACCTAAAGTAACTTTCAGACTTATATAGCATAGATGGGGTCTTTGAACTTAAGGGGCCTCATCTTCTGCTATAACATTCCATCCTTTGGTTCCTTCATTTATCAGTATGAATCTCTATATTTTCTTTTAGTACAACACTAAATACACATTAGAAAAAGCTTAAAAACCAAATAAACCACAAGACACATTAGCAAAATCTGAAAAATAGCTTACACTATACCAGCCAACCAACCACCGATACCTTTAAACCAATTAGCAGGATTTAGAAAGGAAAAGGTGTTTGCCCACCAGGAATCCTGATTCTTGAGGTTGGCCTCATCATAAAGCTTCCTCAATTTTACAACGTCCTCTAACTTATGTTTCAGCGTCAATACACTAGGATTGTCTATATAATGACAGCATGCGAGCCCTATTATCTGGCACATCCCTCCTTGTGCTGCTGTTAAATAATCTAGTACAAGGGTATGTTGGTTCGTGACAATAATCAATTGATTCTGTACTGCAAGAGATCCGTTAACTACTTCTAAAATATCCCAAATCTGATCATCAAGATAGTCTGTAGCTTCTACTAATTTATCCCACATTTGTGTCAACATAGGGTATATAAACAATGCACTGAAAAATGTGTTTACCCCTCCCATTTGAACTATATGGGGTCTCCCACTTGGTCTTTCTTTATTGTCTGCTGATCGCTTATGCAGTGTATGTTTTGGGATAGACAAAGGATCTAGCTGGTCTGGAGTAACAATATAAGTTGCGGGTGTCAATCTGGCTAAGGTACAAGTTCCTGTTACTCCTACTGGGAGCCACTTGAAAGCCTTGTCTCCACATACCCAATACATGGATAAGGGGAGATTCCATAATGCTGAATGTTGCAGTATTAGACGGTGAACTAAATCAACAAACTTAGAGACATTTGACATCATACACCACCCAGGCCCTTGACCTATAGGGGAGCAATAGCCAGCATCAGGATTGCCACACGTAGGTGCACCTTTCTGATAACTTGATTACATTACACTGTAGATTTCCAGGTATTTTGGCACAGGTATCACTTGCCCCGTTTTTAAAATAAACATTATTCACCCAATTAGAAGTGTGTAGATATCTTTCCAACAGGGAAGGTTTAAAGGCATCACTGCTTCCTGAAGTGGCATTAAAACATATTTTCAATCCTTGTTCAGGTATTTTCCCTAGATCAGTAATTTTTGTTTTGTTACGAGGTACCCACTCCCCTCCTTTAAATGCTATATACAACCTGGGAATTATTTGACCCGTCAGGTTCCCTTGCCACCAGGGAAATTTTGTTCATGCTACTACGGGAATCCCAACAGTGGTATTCCACAGTCTCTGTGTGGCATTATTGGCCCAAGTATCTGAACAGTTCACCCAAAAGTTTATCTCTTCCCATGAGACTGGGACAGCGAGAAAGGTTATGCTAGTGGACATCACAGGGGCATGTGTACATATCCAACAATTGGCAATGGTCTGGTTTTGCTCCTTTAGTCCATCGATTAGAGCAAGATGGTGTTTAATGAATCTATTGTTGTCTCCATCTGTGGTGCTCAACCTAGTCCATGCACCTATGGTTGTAAGTATGCAGGTAAGTATAAACAATGTCATCATTCTTTGTCCGCTGGTTCTCCTAGTATCTTTTTGCAATGGGATGCGTGGATCCAGGTCTCTTTTCCCTCTAGCTTAACGGCTGTACTTGTGGTCAGCAGAACTTGAAAGGGTCCGTCAAACCGTGGATCTAGGCTTTTCCTCACGTGTCTTTTAATAACCACCCAGTCTCCAGGTTGCAGCGTATGGCTGCTAGAGTCTTGATCTGGATCTGGAAGAGAACTGAAGACATTATCATGTATTTGCTTAATCTTTTTGTGTAAAGCCCTCACGTAGGAACTTAGCACATGGTTGTTCATTTCTAATGCTTGCGGATAGAAACACCCTAGGCTGGGTACGTTGCCAAACAATATCTCATATGGAGAGAGTCCAGTCTTTCTATTAGGCGTGTATCTTACTGAAAACAGAGCAAGCGGTAAACAATCCGGCCATGGTCTTCCTGTCTCAGCCATGGCTTTCTGAATTTTTTATTTCAATGTCCCATTCAGTCTTTCCACTTTACCACTACTTTGCGGGTGATATGGGGTGTGGAATGCTTGTTGAATTCCTAGAGCTGACATGACTTCATTCATTATTTCACCTGTGAAGTGTGTACCTCTGTCACTCTCAATTACCTCTGGTACCCCATACCTGCAGACCACCTCCGCAAGCAGTTTCTTTGCGGTTGCCGCAGCCGTGGCTTCGGCAATCGGGAAAGCCTCTGGCCATCCTGAGAACAAATCAATACAGACCAACACATATTCCCATGATCCTGACTTTGGCAGCTGAATATAATCAATTTGCAGTCTCTGGAATGGATTTGCCAAATCGACCACTGAAAAACAAAGAGAGTTAGAAGGAATCTGTGACAGAAGAGTATGCGGGTTGGGCACAACTGGTGTTAGAAGTTCTGTGGCTTTGTTAACCAACCGGAGGTCATGGACCATTCTATATGCGGCTGGTTGTCCTGGCACGCTCTTTTTCTTTACTGGGAACAGGGGAGTGTTGCAAGGGGACTGGGTTTTGACTAGGACTCCCCTCTGTAGTAATTTTTGGACTTGCTGGGCTATGGCATTCTCCTGAGCCGAGCTAAGGGGATACTGCTTCAGTTGAGGCAAGATTGCTCCTGGTTTTAATTTTACCATTACTGGTTGAACTCTTAACCTACCAACATCTGTTTTGTCTGAGGCCCAAAAATCATGTGGTACAGCATGCTCCAAAATCGGGGGAAACTCATTTTTCTCTTCTATGCTGGCAATATCTAGTGACATAATTTTGCAAAGGCTACTTGGTTTTAAACCTGGGGTCATGGTGACAGTGCCATCGGGATGATACTCAATATGTGCTTGTAATTGGGACAACACATCATTTCCCAATAGAATACATTGGCCTTGGGGCGATACTATGAGCTGGCTATGTACAGTAGCTCCTTGAATTTGCAGGGGAATTCTCTTAGTGACAGGGAGCAGGATAGACGGGGAATTGAAGGGGGTGGCAATGACATGATGTGAAAAATCAGTGTCAGTGTATGGCCAATCACCTTGCGTAATTACTGAATTGTCGGCCCCCGTATCTACTTGGAAATCGATTTCATGTCCCCCTGGTAGGTTCACCTGCACTATACAACTGAGAGTTGGGGTAAGGAGATGAGGGGGTTCATGTGCAAGCCACCCTCATCCTATGGGGGCGTTGTTTGGTTGGCTGGAGGACCCGTACTCTGAGCATTTGGATACGGGTTGGTGCTACAGTCCTTTCTAAAATGTCCTGGCTTTTTACATCCATAACACAGTTTCTGTCCTCCTCCTTCAGTCCGTCCTCTGCCTCTGTTGTTTCTGGGGGTCGTCTCTGCTATATGTATTCTGGCAGCTCTCTTTGCCTGCGCTATGTCATGCTGTGCCCCCTGAGCTATTCTAGCTAAATCTTCTGCCTTCAGTGATCTCCAGTCTGGTCTACTTGCTTTTACCTTCTCTGCAATCTCCTTCTTTAGTCCATTCATGAAAGCACTTGCTAATACCCTCTCACTAGTCTTATTTCCGGGGTTGAACCCCATTTCTGACCAGGTTTTCTTTAATGCATAGAAATAATCCTTAGGATCTTCCTCCTTCCCCTGCACTCTATCTTCTAGTGTAACTTGCTTTTCTGCTTGCCTATCTTTACATGCTTTTACCAACGCTTTTACATACAGAACCCCGGCTGCTGCATCATTAGCCTCCGCTACATCAGGGCCCGTTCTATTGTCATATTGTTTATAAGTTTCGTCCGTCAGTCTGTCATACCGAGCTTCATCTGCCAATTTCCCCTTAATTACCCCTTGCAGATCAATTCTAGTGGCATGGTATTATCCTGTATGGTGGTGATCATTCTAGCGAAACCCATAGGGGACTGGGATGGGTCTGGCAGCTGGGAGATCAGTGCCAACTGCTCTGAAGGACTCCATGGTCTATACATTAACATTGTGCGAGCTTCCTGACCTGGAACAACTGCGTCCCCCCCCCTGCTGCTGCTGCTGCTCCCAGTGCTCCTGGCACAACCACCGTCCTCATTGGGAATAGACTAGCTGGGTGGGGTCTCGGTCCTCCACATGCCACACAGATGTCTACGGTCAAGGGGTTCTGCTGTCCACATCTGGGGCAAACCCAACAATTGGGTTCCTGAGAATTCTGGTACTGGGGTGAGGGTGAGCTGGGTGACGTCGGGAGCGGACAGGGAGAAAAATCTGTCACTCCGGTTTTTGTCAGTCTGTAACGTCCGTCTCCTAATTCTTCAATTTTTCCTTTAAAATGAGCACATGCATTCATCCATACATCCACTGTCTTCAACAGACCCTTATCTTTCAGCCATCCATGATAGCAGTTAAAGAAGGATTTCCATTTCTCTCCATTCATCTCTCCATTCTCATTCATTCCCGCTTTACATAATATTTTGTCAATTCCAATCAGTGCCTGTTTCCCTTCTCTGCGTACCACTAAGTCTTTGGCTATAATGCCTTCCTTGGCATTTTGGTTCCCCATTTTTTTTTGGGTTCTCCTCACTTAGAGTAGACTCCTCAGTCACTTAGACAATGGTCACTTAGACAATGGGCCACAAAGGTTTCTGAACCATTCCACTACTAGCCTTCCAGGACTTATACGCCGACCAGAAAAACAGACCAAAAACACCAATCCCGATACACACCCACAACACAATCATCGGATCCATACTTTCATTCTTAAATTCTCCAAAGGATAGAAGGCAGGACTGTCAATTTATCTTACATTTATGCTTACAGTGATATAAAGAGCCCTGACACACATCACCATCAATGAGTTTAACTGACAAACAAACAAATTCTTCCCTTATCACTCCTAAACACTTTTTGCATAATAATTTGGAACGCAGTGTACATGTGCATTTTCCACTAAACACCAGTGGTTCACGTAGTGAATCTTACAGTTCTAACTTGCCAACCGTGGTCTGAATGGAGTTGTTCAATAAAGGGCCCAAAATTAAGATAACATAGACGGGAGAGGTCTCTATGAATAGGAATTCCTAAGTATTTGATACCCTGTGAGGGCCAGGCAAAGGGAAAGTTGGACTGGATGGAATCCTGTATGGATTTGGGGAGGGAGACATCGAGGGCCTCAGACTTCGCTGCATTGATTTTAAAATTTGACCATGTAACAAAGTGATCTATTTCAGCCATAACAGCAGGGATGGATATATGTGATTGAGTGATATATACTAGGACATCATCAGCAAATAGAGAGCACTTGTACTCGGTGCCTCCCACCTCAATCCACCTAATATTGGGGTTATGGCGAATTGATGAGAGCAGGTGCTCCGTCACTAGGATGTATAAGAGAGGGGACAGAGGACATCCCTGCCTTGTCCCATTGGTGATTATGAAAGGTGATGAAAATGTTCTGACGCGCCCCCTGGGCCTTGGGACACCCGGAGCCGGACCCTTTTTGGTGGATGCTGGTGGTTGTAGTCTCCGTGGCGGCGACCCGGTTCCGTGGCTCAGGGCGGTCAAACCAGTGGCGGAACTATATATGTGGTTTTGATGTTTAAATATCCGACTACGCCACCCGTGGATTGCGGTCAGAGTGAACCGCCGCTGCAGGGCAGACCGCTGAGGCTGGTGTTGTGGGTGCAGCAGAGCGTAGTATAACTCCACACGGGAGGAGTATAGCCTCAGGGCAGTGTATGCGGAGGATGGGGGTGATGGTGCAGGGCAGCAGCAGTAGCGACACGGAGTCAGTGATGCAGTCCAGGGCCTTTACTCACAGTTCTTATTATCCAGACCACTTCTGCAGGTAACGGCTGCCCACGTCATACTGTGCTCACCAGGTGAGGGGCTCAGACAACTCCCAGATAACTTTGGAGCGCTTCACATGACCCCTTTTGTGTGTCCTTTGTCTGGCCTTTCTTATCAACGCTTCTGTCCGGCTGCCTCGGGCCTCCTCTTGGCAAACTTGGCGCCAGTTTCCCTGACCCTATGTGGTGCCTTCTTAGCGGGTGTAGCGAGGGGCTACGCCACATAAAATGTCACAGCCTCCGGTTTCTAGCTGAGGGTCGTTTCCCGCCTCCACTGGTTTCGGGGACCGGTCTCCCCCTTTGGCCTGACCCCTCCACGCAGGTGGATTCGGGCGTGCGGTGGCGACTCGCCCATCCGCACCCCTAGGATCCCTTCGTTCCTCGTTCCTGGAGCCTTCTCCGCTCCTCTTCCTTCCTTCTCCCTCTTCCAGGCCTGGGCCTCTGTTCCTAGGCCCTCCTCCGGAGCAGAGCTCATGCAGAGCCCCTGCTCCCTGTCACTTCTGCTCAGACTTCTCTGCACTGAACTAAGATGGTGCCCACCTTTTATACTCCCTTCTCAATGCACCCAGGAACTGCTTCCTCCCTGCTCCTGCACTACAGGGTTGCCCTTCCTCGGTGTTCCCTCCCCCCACTCCAGCCAGGACAGGGACTGTCGTGCCCATCTCAGGGGCATATTGGAATGCTTTCTCAGCATCCAACGAGAGTATCTAATTACAAATTTTTAACTGCATCTAGCCCAGGAAATACTTTGTGCCTAGTAGCAGTGTCTGCTAGTCAGCGGATTATCCCAGCTGTTAAGCAAGCTACACCACCTGTAGTTTGGACACTTAATTTTTTCAAAGGAAATGGTTCCGGACCCTGGGATACTCAGTGAAGAACATCAGGAGGCACCCCAAGTCATAGGGGCTGGGACTGGCGGTAGGACGCCTTGCGGTGGACCGCCGAGCTCGATCGTTATAAAAGCTTTTTAACTGCAGTAGCTTTAGTGGACGCTACTGGAGCTGGAATTACGTGGCTGCTTGCATGAGACTTGCCCTCCAATAGATCCTTGTAAATGGATTTAAAGTGTATTCATTCAAATTAGAGAGACTATTTAAATTAAAAAGCTTAGACCTGCCTCCACCACAGGGGGGCTCGCTCGACCCACCAGCGGACAGGCACCAGTATTGGGAGAGGGGGGCTGGCCGTCAGGGTCCACCGCGGCTCTGGCACAAACCCGGCGACACGAAGGTCGCACGGGCAGGAACGGACTGGCCGTGTCGGCTTTGCACTTTTTTGATTTTAGAAGGACATGACATGCCTATATCTGTGTCTCCCCCTCCTTTTACTCCTCCACCTCTTTTCTTTTCGCATGACTATATGTACTTGTCACTTTTCCATGTGTTAGTTGTGTCTTCTGAGCAGTTTGTCAGCTTTTGGACACCTTTGAAGGTGTTTTCTATGTGTTTCTATGTGTTTTTGTTTGCCTGCCATTGGTTTTAACGGTGTTCGAAGGTGTTCGACGAACAGTTCGGCGAACATACGGGTGTTCGACGAACCGAACCGAACTCGAACACTACGGGGGTGGCTCAACACTACTGTGGAGCTTTACTCCTCCGCTCCCCTCAAGGCCTTCTTAGGTAGGAACCTTGACCGGGTAGAGACAGCGGTTAACTCTAACCCGCTCCTCGTCTCAAGGCCAGAGTACGAGGACCGTGTATCTTCAACAAGCTGCAGGTTCCAGCAGAAAGCCACTATCAGCGAGGAAGATCACAATCAAAGACCTTGAACCTAAGATGGCCGTATATTAAATACTAGATGGTGGCCCGATTCTAATGCATCGAGTATTCTAGAATATGCATGCGGCTGACCGGGCGCGACTAAGCAGCAAAGCAGTGTTTAAATGGGTTGTGCACTACTTTTAATTAACTTCACAATGTATCCCCTCGGTGCCCCTAATGAATTTTCTCATTATGTCATGTTGTCAATCCTGCTTGTGACAACATCGCTGACGACACACAGCCAGCACGTAATTGTCCCGCCTGCAGCCGGCTGTTGCTTCCGCTTACATCACGACTATTTGTGGCTGCAGCCAGGTTTCTGCTGTTCCGCGCACCACAGTGAATGACGGGCTGTGGCCGGGGTTATCCCCCATCATGTCACATCCAGCATCCACAGCGCGGTCTGTCAGTATGGTTTGTATGGCTCCGTCATTCCTCTAATCCTGGTTTGTATGGCTGACTTATTTTGGATTGTACGCCTTCCTCATCTTAGCTTGTATGGCCTCCTTATCCTGGTTTTGTATGACCTACTCATTCCCCCATCTCCACAGCACAGTTAATAAACTAAACCCTAATCCTCCCCTTGTTTCCTTTTCTGTGCTCCAGCGCTGTCTGTCCTGTTTTCAGCAGCTCCTCGCAGGATCGGAGGCGCAGCACGCGCTCTCAGATACTGCTGTGATTAGCTGCTGTCTGGAGATTCGCTGCTTTCCACGCCGGGACTAAGTGCGTGGAGAGGCACAAATCTGCATTCACTTTAGTAGCACATGCTGCAGATGTCGCTATGAAGATTTAACAATAATAAAATGAATACAGAAAATAATACTTTATTATTAACTATTATTGGTTATAGAACTTAATACAACGGAACAAAATTATTAAACAGATGATCAAAATATATAAACTATTCCATGAATATGTAACAATATTTTACAATAAATCATCGGACAAAAGAAGTAAGACCCTAGAATATATTTCGTAACAATATCAACCTAAAATATTTTTGTACTCAAGATTTTTGGTGAATACTTTTGGACTATCTGTAAGCAACTTTCCTTGTAAATGGGTATCCAAAACTTGCACCTTGACATTGGATGTCATTTTAACTCTTGAAAATGCAACATAGAGTTGTCCATGACCAAAAACGGGCTCCGGTAAATATATGCCAACACGGTGTAGAGTTTGACCTTGTGACTTGTTTATTGTCATGGCAAATGCTGGTTTTACTGGAAACTGTCGACGTCGAAGCCTAAATGGAAGACCGGTGTCTGAAGGACATAAATCAATGCGTGGAATGAACACTTCCTCTCCTTTTGCAGATCCAGTGATCACTGTTGCTTGAATTATGTGGGAATGGAGTCCAGTAACAATAAGGCGAGTTCCATTACATAGACCATTTCTTGTATTTAGATTCCGCAGCAACATTACGATTGCTCCAACTTTAAGTTGTAGTCCGTGGGATGGCATTCCTGATGGCGTAACACTATTTAAAAATTCAACTGGATAATGCTCTCGTTCATCTTCATTGTCGACATCCACCGAATCATCACTTTTGTACAATTTATACTCTCCAGGCATTCTATCCATCACACGTGAATTTAGCAGAGCTACGTCATCGTTCTTGGGACAGAGAATTACATAGGAAGAGGCCCTCTCAACACTGCTTTGGTCGTTCACACCTATTTCAACGCGTTGTCCAAAAACATCACTTACGATGCAGTCAGTGCACAACATGTCTTCTGGTATTTCAATAATGTCTTCTCCAAGGTTATATTTATTGCTAAGTTCACCATTACCAAGTTTAAGAAGCCAGTTGCTGTACTCTGGGTCAGAAGATCGCATGTTGTTAATTAATTGGAGTTTATTAAACTCTTTCCAAAGGTCTGACATTTTTAAGGTTGACTCGATAATATTTGTTCTTGTTCCATTTGGTACAACTGGAAGGCATTGCCTAAAATCTCCGCCAAGGACAAAAATTTCATTTTTTCTGCAATATTTGTAGTCATAACTTCATGCAGAAGTCTGTCAATTAAGCTCAAAGCATATTTGGGTGCCATGGTGCACTCATCAAGTATGAAAAGATTTGCACTGTTTAACTGTTTTCCTGCAAATGTGTCTTGTTTGATTCTGGAAACGGAGATTTCATTGACTGGAACTGGTATCCCAAAGAGTGAATGCATAGTGCGAACTCCTCTTAAAAGGTTTACTGCAATACCTGTTGTAGCCGATGGCAATACGACTTTTCCCAACCCTCTAACGTGATGCATTAAAACTTCATAGAGGTATGTTTTACCGCTGCCTCCAGGACGTTTTTGGCGTTGGATCGGCTTGGTTTTCTAAAGCGCTCACAATAGTGTCATATGCAATCCGTTGTTGTTGATTTAAGGATTTTTTCTTCTCTGTTGCCAACAATAATTCATAAGCTTCATCATACTCTTGAATTTGTGCAACTTGACTTGCAGGCTGTGGCAAAATAAAGTCTGAAAACGTTTTTCCATGCAGTAGTAGGACATTTTGGACATCTTGCATGGCTTAAGATTCGCAATTTTGACAATTTCCACTTTTGTTGTGAAGACGTAAGCAGTAATCTTCAATTATATGTTCTTTGAAATTTGTCCAAAGTTGAGCTGGATTTGTAGGCGGTCCAAAGACAGAAATGTAGGCGAACAATTCACAAAGTTTCTTAGGCATATGTAGGGTAACTGCGTCTTCTAAAGTAAGTGTCCACATAGTATCATCAAATAGAAGTCCTAAAGCCAAAGCTGCAGCTTTAAATGTATCGTGCAATACTCCATTAACTGTTTTCAAATCTTCGTAACTTCTAGCTCCTTTGACATGCAGTAGTAACAGCCGAAGGCAATATCTTTCTTGATCCTTGACACTAACAGTATACATGAGTCCAATTATTCTGCTAAGTCCTCGTTGTCTTGGCTTCCAAGTTTTATTCCAAACGTAATGCTCTGGAATCTCTCGATACAAATACTGCCTTGCGTTTTCGTCACGTTGGTTCAGCAAAAACCATTCCATTAATGTTGACGTTGTGCTTAAATTTTTTTCTTCGACTTGAGCATTTTCAAAGAAATAAAGCTGCTGTTGATTTGGTAAATGAATAGCTAAACGTATAATGGCATGGGACTGTGAATGCAAGGGAAACGCAAATATTCTCCAAGCAGCTTCTGGATCACTGACATATTTTGAGTCAACAAACCGTGATGATTCATCGTGATTGACTGTTTTTTGTTGTATTTCAACGTTAGCTTTGTCATGCCCCTTGTAGATGTACTTGAAAAGATATTTAACACTTTTTATTGAAGCGCCGATTTCAACGTTGATGTGACAGTTGTAGCTTTTTAATAAGTACGGGTTGTATGGAACTATCCATGAGTTATTTATAATCTTTTTGTTGTGTACAATGTTATCAATCAGTTGTCTCCGGTAGGATGGGTAGCCGTCCAAATCTTTAACAGTGTGCTGTTTCAACTGCTTTGGAAACCCTTTTGTACACTTTCCGTTTTCCATGCATGGACTTTTTGGATTTGCTACACCACATGGGCCATGAACCATATTACAGATTACAATATTATACAATTCAGGATACTTTTCTTGGTTAGGAATTTCAGCCCACACTGTGTTGTCAATTTCGTCCTCCGTGCGAAACTTGGAATCCGCGTCTAAAATAATTCGTTTATGCGCATGTTGGAGACCTCGTTTCTGAAACTCTATGACGTGTACCATTGCTACGACTGTTCCAAAAAGCCCATTTTTGATGTCTTTAAAAAGACTGCTGAGTTTTAGTCGAAATACGTGTGCAACTAAGTCCGGCCTGTGTTCAACTTGCTGCCAGGGTTGTAGATTTTCTGCTATTTCCGGCCATTTAGGATTACAGGTCATTGTTAAAAAAATGTCAGGTCTTCCATACT
Organism: Phyllobates terribilis; assembly: GCF_046119375.1. Classification (NCBI taxonomy): domain Eukaryota; kingdom Metazoa; phylum Chordata; class Amphibia; order Anura; family Dendrobatidae; genus Phyllobates; species Phyllobates terribilis. Next base: position 51,265 of record NW_027363161.1, on the reverse strand, counting down.
TTGTTACTATTGCCATTGCATCTTGATAACGCTGTTGCATGTTGCGGGGGCTACCTTCAAAGGACGACGGGAGAATTACTGTTTTTCCAATTGGAATTCCTTTTTGAATGGATTGTTTTTGCAAATGTTCTTGAAGAACGCAGTAGTCTTCAACTTTAAGTTGTTTTTGGTTCATTCGTATGAAATTGAGCCGATTAGCTTCAATTTTAACGTATGCGTCGACTAAGTACTGTTGTGTCAGTTTCCCACCGTTTAAAATAGGATTGTAGTAATTTTGCACAGACAGAAGAAAACTGTAGTACTGTAGTTGTGTAATTCTTCTTGAAGTTCCTTGCTGGTGTAGGTTTTCATGCCACCCTTGATCAGCGCTTGGAAAGAATAGCGGATACAGAAGAGCATCAAGGTTGCTGTGCAAAATGCTAATACGTTGTGTTTTAGGAACGAAAGGGTTGTTTTTGTCTGGCTTAAGATGGACTAATATATCTCTTTGAAAAGGAGGCTCTCCATCATCGTTTTGAAAAACAACTGCGACCTCACTTACACGTGGTTTGTTGTAACATCGGGGATCTTGTTGACGTTCTTGTTTAATGGCCATGATAATAGAAGGCATTTCCGTCCCATTTTGTATAGCTCTCTGTTCCTCCTCAGCTTCAACGTCTTTTAGCATGCGATATGCGGCAGCAAATGGGCTGATTGTTTGTAAATGTGCGGCAATTAGGTTCATCAGTTCTGCATTACACTTTTCATTTTCTTTTCGGTTCATCCTTTGTTCTGTAGCCTCATTTGGATCAAAGATGTATAATTGTGCAAATGTTGGTGGTTGTCCTAGTTCTGGGTGAAGTGTTCCAGTGCGGTGGTAGATCTGGCCATGAATTTTAAAACAATTCAGTCCTAATCCAGGGGGCGGTGCAATGTTGGCACCAAATGAAGCAAACGCATGAGAACTGTTGATACTTCTGATATTTTCCATAAAATTTATACTGTGTTCATGCGTTCCTTTCATCAACTGCTCAAAGAGATCTGAGTAGTGACGTCTTGGTAGCATCACTTTTCCTTTTTGGTAGCATTGAGTAAACTGATTGTCAGATGGTTTTTCCTCTATGAAATTCAGAGAGTCACATTTTGAACAAACTACATTCATCTTCCCACAGTAGCGTTGAATAATTATAGTTTCATTGTCTGTTAAGTAACGTGCAAGTTTTTGAATGTTCTGCTGGGTTTGCCTTAGTTGGTAGAGCATTCTTTTTTGATAAATTTGTCGATCGTGTTGTTCTCGGTTTGTCCTAGATTCTGGAGATTCATGAAGCCGACATTGTCTATGGGATTCCGCATCGTGTTCCTGTCTAGCCGCAGTGTGTTGCGGTGTTTCCCGTTCCCGACGTTGTCTGTGAGATTCCGCATCCTGGGCATGTCTGGCGCCAGTGTGTTGTGGTGTCTCTTGTTCCCGACGTTGTCTGTGACATTCCGCATCCTGGGCTTGTCTGGCGACAGTGTGTTGTGGTGTCTCCTGTTTCCGACGTTTTCTGTGAGCTTCCGCATCCTGGGCTTGTCTGGCGGCAGTGTGTTGTGGTGTCTCCTGTTCCCGGCGTTTTTGGTGAGCTTCCACATCCTGGGCTTGTCTGGCGGCTGTGTGTTGCGGTGTCTCCTGTTCCCGGCGTTTTTGGTGAGCTTCCGCATCCTGGGCTTGTGTGAAGGCAGTGTGTTGCGGTGTCTCCTGTTCCCGGCGTTTTTGGTGAGCTTCGGCATCGTGGGCTTGTCTGGCGGCATTGTGTTGCGGTGTCTCCTGTTCCCGGTGTTTTTGGTGAGCTTCCGCATCCTGGGCTTGTCTGGCGGCAGTGTGTTGCGGTGTCTCCTGTTCCCTGCGTTTTTGGTGAGATTCCGCGTCCTGGGCTTGTCTGGCGGCAGTGTGTTGCGGTGTCTCCTGTTCCCGGCATTTTTGGTGAGCTTCCGTATCCTTAGCTTGTCTGGCGGCAGTGTGTTGCGGTGTCTCCCGTTTCCGACATTGTCTGTGAGATTCCGCATCCTGGGCTTGTCTGGCGGCAGTATGTTGTGGTGTCTGTTGCTCTCGACGTTGTCGTTGTCTTGCTGCTTCTGCTGCTTTTCTGTCTTCCTCCGTGGCGTATTTTCGCTTACGACCCATTATAAAACAGGAAGTGTAAAGAAGTATCTCTTTAGCGCGCTGTCACTGGCAGAACGTGTTCAGTAAACCTGACTGAAGTCCCTCGCACAGTGTGACTGAAGTCCCTCGCACAGTGTGACTGAAGTCCCTCGCACAGTGTGACTGAAGTCCCTCGCAAAGTGTGACTGAAGTCCCTCGCACAGTGTGAGTGAGAAAACCTGCTCAGTACGTTATGAGCAGTTTGTGAGTCACATGACCACATGGGCGGAGTTAGCCCTGCTATCTCCCGAAGGTGGCGTAGCTATTTGAAATGTTGCGGTAATTGGCCGGAGAGCGTGTTTAAAATTGGCGCGAAAATCTGTGATTGGTCGCGGGCGGCGTCCGCGACCAATCATAGAAGCGGGTTTTAAATCTCGCGTGCCATGTTACTAAGGAGCGGACAGCGAATTTCTGGTCGCGCCCTCCTGCCGCGACCAATCAGCGTATCGTATTGGTGAGGACCAGGGAGCGGCTGCCTGTGCGGTTACTTCTGCTGCGAACAGTCGCTCATGTCCCGGCTTCTCGGAGCGGAAGTATCCCGACCCGCAGCGGCGCTCCCCGTTCCTCCCTTCACACCCTAGCCGCATGGATGTCAGCGCCGCTCCCCAGTCCTCCCTTCCGCATGGATATCAGCGTCGCTACCTGTGCGGATACTTCCGTTGCGAGATGCCGTAACATGAGCGACTGCTCGCAGCAGAAGTATCCCGACCTGCAGCGCCGCTCCCCGGTCCTCCCTTCACACCCTAGCCGCTGATCTCCCGACAGTAGCCCCATGGTGTTATTAAGGACCGGACATTTGTGTCAAAAATCTCTGATTGGTCGCGTGCGCTGCCCGCGACCAATCACCGATTTGGGCGCCACATTTAAATAGCGGCCGCGACCAAACACAGATCTTGCAGAGAAATTTAAACACTGCTGTGCTGATTGTTCGCGGACGCTGCCCGCGACCAATCACCGATTTGGGCGCCACATTTAAATAGCGGCCGCGACCAATCACAGATCTTGCAGAGAAATTTAAACACTGCTGTGCTGATTGTTTGCGGACGCTGCCCGCGACCAATCACCGATTTGGGTGCCACATTTAAATAGCGGCCGCGACCAATCACAGATCTTGCAGAGAAATTTAAACACTGCGGGCAGCGTTGGCAACCAATCAGCACAGCAGTGTTTAACTTTAGCGGCAAGATCAGTGATTGTTCGCGGCCGAAGACCAATCATCGAATCGTATTGGTGAGGACCGGGGAGCGTCGCTGCCTGTGCGGCTACTTCCGCTCCGAGAACCCGGGACATGAGCGACTGCTCGCAGCAGAAGTATCCCGACCTGCAGCGCCGCTCCCCGGTCCTCCCTTCCGCATGGAGGTCAGCGGCGCCAGCGGTTGGGATCCTTCTGCTGCTACCGGCCGGGAGATGAGCGCCTCGCGCCGGTCATCTCCCGGCTGCATCTCCGTCCCGCAGATGAGCCGCTAACGGCCGCCATCTTTTTTTCAGAAATCCCGCGGCGCTGATTGGCCGCTGCCAGACCAATGAGCGACGCGGGATTTCCAGGACAGACAGAAAGACAGACAGACAGACAGACGGGATAAGACGATTATATATATATATAGATGTATCAGTAAGTGTAACCTAAAAGTGTGTCCTCCACCCTCACCCACTACATGGTTCCCCCTATCTTTGGTTCCCCCCCATCTCCTCTATCCCGGCTGGGGCAGCACCCTGGTGCATATAAGCCCCCCACAGGACAGGAGTGGTGTAGTGTTGAGTTCTGAGGCTGGGTCCCGTGTGGTGCTCCATCCTTACCTTGGAGAGGAGATACCACACCTCAGTCTGAGGTGCAGTACCCATGTGGCGACTGAACCCTCAGGGGCGCCACAGTTCCAACCGATTCATATAGAAACTACACTTTTAGATATCTGCCTAATTGTTTCTAAGCATGGCTTTGAAAGAAGGGGCATTGCTTTGAAAGAAGGGGCATGGCTTTGAAGAAGGGGCATGGCTTTGAAAGAAGGGGCATTGCTTTGAAAGAAGCGGCATGGCTTTGAGGAAGGGGCATGGCTTTGAAAGAAGGGGCATTGCTTTGAAAGAAGGGGCATGACTTTGAAGAAGGGGCATGGCTTTGAAGAAGGGGCATGGCTTTGAAAGAAGGGGCATTGCTTTGAAAGAAGGGACATTGCTTTGAAAGAAGGGGCATGGCTTTGAAAGAAGGGGCATGGCTTTGAAAGAAGGGGCATGGCTTTGAGGAAGGGGCATGGCTTTGAAAGAAGGGGCATTGCTTTGAAAGAAGGGGCATGACTTTGAAGAAGGGGCATGGCTTTGAAGAAGGGGCATGGCTTTGAAAGAAGGGGCATTGCTTTGAAAGAAGGGGCATGGCTTTGAAAGAAGGGGCATGGCTTTGAAGAAGGGGCATGGCTTTGAAAGAAGGGGCATTGCTTTGAAAGAAGGGGCATGGCTTTGAAAGAAGGGGCATGGCTTTGAAGAAGGGGCATGGCTTTGAAAGAAGGGGCATTGCTTTGAAAGAAGGGGCATGGCTTTGAAAGAAGGTGCATGGATTTGAAAGAAGGGGCATGGCTTTGAAAGATGGGCATGGCTTTGACAGAAGGGGCATGGCTTTAAATACAACAGCATGCACTAAATTGTTTGAAAATTGGGGGGCAAAAAAAGTGATGCAAGGCAAGCCAGCAAAAGAGTCTAAAGTATGACAAATTTTCTCATTTACATGTCCATATTTAACCACGTACATGGAAAAAATGGCCCTGGTGTCAGCAGTGTTTGTTCCGTGTGTCATCAGTGTTCGGTCTGTGTGTCCGTTTTTCCCATCAATGTTTGACGGATGGATAAATAAATCCTTGAATTACAGAGCTTCTCCTATTCTTTGCCATCCGGGTGCTGAATGTTTTTGCACAGACCCATAGACTTGTATCGGCTCTTTTCATCTGTGATATCGGAAAAAGACAGACAGATGCACAACAATCAGACACAATCCGTGTGGCAGGTATGTTTTACCGGACGCACTGCATAGATTACATAGGAAAGTGTGTCTGGCCTTCTATTAGGTTTTTTTTTAGTTATGGATGACAAATGGACGCTGGACGGATCAAAAATGGCCTTTTTTTCCCCTGAACACAAAGCATTGTGCTTGTGTGAATTTGCTCTTCGGCAGGGAATTGTGCCCTGAGCCTATATGAAGGCGTTTTGTGCGCTGCCGCCAAAATGCAACATTCAGTTGGACGCAGCAATATTTTATGTGTGAATACTGTTTAATACAGATTTTAGCATTTCTCTTTTTCTGAAAATGCGTCGGGCCTCATGCAGAAACAAACTTTTTGTCGAAACGGACAGTGATACCCATAACAACCAATCAGAGCTCTTCTTTTATTGTCCTGGTAAAATGAAACGTGGCATCTGGTTGGCTGTCATGGAGAACACTGACACATGCTGAAACTTAGTGCCGATTCTTCCACACTTCATGCCACACGTACAGTGTAAAAACTGATCGTCTGAATGGTTTCTTTACAGCAGCTGTTGCCTATGATGGCACAGAGAGGCATTGCACCAAACATCCATACCTTTTGCAATCTCGCTAGGGCATGCCGTAAAGAAAAAGATGGTTTACAGCTCCTGGAAGACATGGCGGTAATGACATTGCTAGTTTACATAGTTCATTTAGTGTCTTTTTTTTTTTACTCCTACTTGATAAAGTCTAGAAAATAATGTCATTTTTAAACTGATTTGCCTTTTTATAGAAAACAAGTGACAAGGATCTTTTTGCATATCTGATCGGTAACTTGTTTTACAGATTTGTGGATTCCATCCAAATATCAATGTATACAGCACATTGATTAATGCGGCCATAAAGAGGTTAGATGACGTCTACTTGACCAATATTCTGCGGGACATGAGGAACAGAAACGTGGCTCCTAATGAAGTGGTGGTCCGTCAGCTGGAGTCTGCAGCACAGTACCCACTAAACTTTGATAAAGTGAGTATACGATCTGATAAAACCAATAATGGAGGCTGGTGAAGAGGAGGGAATTCGCCTCCATGTCGGTAAAAATGTGTTGTTTTTTATCAAAATGGAAACTTGTATTCGGTAAAAATACTCCACACCACACGCCATCAACCAAGAAGGCCAATAACTAGTAATAGATTAGAAACAAGCGTTTGAAGACTTTTCCTGTTGTGAACATGATCCTTTAAGTTAAAGGGAACCTGTCACATTGGATAACGCTATTAACCTGCTGATGTAGGGTTAATCTGCAGGGTAATACCATTAGGAAGTGCTTGGCCACTATACTGAATGTGTAGCACATGGAAGTAAATGAACTTTATTCCTCCCGTGAGCCGCCGGCTTTCAGTCATGCAGGGCGTGCCTTTATTCACCACTCCATACAATGTGAGCAGTGGCAGTAAGCACGCCCTGGAACTTCCACTGACAGGTGACTCTGCACTGATGCACTGTAGAGCTAGCTGTCAGTCAAAGGGCTGGGGCGTGCTTACAACCATTGCTTACTGTGTACAGATTGGTGACAAAAGGCACACCTGCATGACTGAAAGCTGGCGACTCACAGGAGGAATAAAGTTAATTTTCTCCCTTGTGCTCATTCTCGGGATGGCAGCCAGTCACCTTCCTAACGCTATTAACCTGGAGATTAGCCCGATGTCTGCAGATAAGTCATGACTAAGGGTGATCTGTCACCTGAAACGCGTTGACGTCGCATTCCTTCTGGCTGTAATGCTGACCTTGTACTCTGTTACGCACTTTGTGTGAAAAAGAGCCTATTCACGGTTCGTTGAGCTGGATTATCTTCATTTTATGATTCCCTTTAAAATGACTAGCAATTTGTATATAACAAAAAATATATAACAGGATGGAGGAATAAAGGGGCTGTCCGAAACGGATGACTTTATTTCGACACCTGCACACTCACTGAATGGATCAGTTACATGTTCAAGGCCCCAAGAGTGACGAAATAATTTTAAAATATCACATTATTTATCCCACAGCTGTGACAAATGCAGAGATTGCCTGTCAAACAGGCAATCTCTGCATGTATCACAGCTGTCTAACAGCCGTGACACTTGCAGGCGCAGCGACATTAAAAGAAATGCTAAGCACACCAAAATACTCGGCGAGCACACGAGCATGCTCACAGAAAGAGTTAATGAAACCTACTCGCTCATCACTAGTACTGACATGAAAGGAGTTAACATATCATTGCTACTGCACTGTGAATGCCGTAACAAGACCAAAGCATTAATGGCAAATTGTGTGTGTTCTTTTTTTCTTTTTTTTTTCATGTTTCACCCCACAACATTTACAGCGCCTTTCCACTGAACCTTTCCGTCAACCTTCCCACATTTTTTCATGTTACACCCATGAACTTAAAGTATTTTATTGGGATTTTATGTGATTTACCAACACTAAGTAGCAAGTATTTGTGAAGTGTAAAGGAATTGATACATGGTTTTTGAATTACTTTTAAAAATATAAATCTGAATATTGTGATGTGCATTTGTATTCAGCCCCCCTGAGTCAATACTTTGTAGGACCACCTTTTGCTGCAATTACTGCTGCAAGTCTTTTGGGGTCTGCCTCTACCAGCTTTGCACATCTAGCTCTTAAGGGTTTTTATCAGAAATAAGCCAGACATGGGCCAGAAGTGACCAGAAGGTACGAGTGACCATCTACTAATTGTGCTTAGTTTCTCTTTCTCAATCAAATATAGATTGGGAAGGGAAAAGAGGAAAAGATGGATATGGATCACAGGTTAGCCAGAGAAGCTTTAATCAGAGTTGCTCAGAATGTTACACTGTTATTCATTGGTATAATCAATTTCCCTATCCACCTATACTATCAGAACACGGGACTCGGTCCCTGACGCGCATTTCGCCGGTATACCGGCTTTTTCTAAGGGCCTCATTGGGCTAATTTAGGTGTATAATATACAGCCATGACCCAATAATTAGGGGCTGGGTTAGGCATTTCTAATACTATTTTATCCACCTCACTACGGACCGGGTTTTGTGGGTCACCATTTGGAAGCTGGTGACCCTGTATGCATTTATTAATGCACGTTTTGCACAAATGTATCTATTTTAATAGTAATTTTCAATAAACGTTATATTTTATTTTCCATTCACATCTTTTCCTCTTTTCCCTTCCCAGTCTATACTCGATATAATTATGGTGGTGTACACCAGTGAATGTTAGTCTAATGAGATATGATCCTCTTTTCTTTCTCTTTCTCATTCACACTTAAACCTTCATTATACTTACATACGCCCTTAGTTTCTTGGCACCACTAAACCTTACTCTCCTTCGCTGTCCTCAAACCCCAGCACCCTCTAACCAAATAATCATCTCTCCTTCCCTCTTACCTCCCCACCTGACCTCATCTGCAGACCTGCTCCTCAAGCTCAGATCTATCCTAACAAAACATAAAACAAGCCAGACACTCTCCTTCTCCCACCTGCTCTCCCTCTCTCTGCTTCTCCTCACTGCTGGCGACATATCTCCCAATCCTGGACCCAAACAGCTCACACCTCCCACCAATACCCCCTCCTATCGCTTCCAACCAACTGCAAACTACCGCAACCTCTCCTACTTAAAACCCGTGCCGCTGATGCCCACCCACCCTGCTCCCTCTCTTTGGAGCACTCTGGAACGCCCGCTATGTCTGCAACAAGCTCCATTTTGTCCACGACCTCTTTACCTCTCGTTATCTCTTTTTCCTGGGCATCACAGAGACATGGTTGACACCCTCCGACACTGCCTCCCCTGCTGCGCTGTGTTACAGTGGCCTCCACTTCACCCACACTCCTCGCCCTGGTAATAGACATGGCGAAGGAGTGGGTCTTCTCCTTTCTACCAACTGCACCTTTAGCCCTTTCCCACCTCTACCCTCCCTTACTCTCCCTTCTTTTGAAGTCCACTCTGTCCTCATCTACTCTCCTTCCAAGTAGCTGTCATATACTGACCTCCAGGCCCAGTCACTGCCTTTATTGACCAATTCTCCACCTGGCTTCTTTACTTTCTCTCTGCTGACATTGCACAATCATCATGGGCGATTTCAACATCCCCACTGACACTCGCCAGTCAAAAGCATCCAAATTCCTGTCGCTTACTTCATCCTTTGGACTTACTCAGTGGTCCTCCTCAGCCACCCACACAGACGGAACACACTAGACCTCATCTTCTTCACCCAACTCTGCTCCCTATCTAACCTCACAACCTCACCCCTACCCCTATCTGACCACCGTCTACTCACTTTCTCATCCCTGTCCTCCTCACCTGTCACACATGTCCAGCAACTAGCACACCCCCTCAGAAACCTTGCATATCTAGACACTCACACACTCTCTGACTCTGTTCTACCACTGACATCCATATCTTTACTCCACGACACTGTCAGCACCACTGCTTTCTACAATGCCACTCTCGCATCAGCTATTGACTCAGTCGCCCCTCTTGTGCATGGCAGAGTGCGACAAGTTAATAGGCAACCCTGACACAACACCCTCACTAAACCGCTTCGGCAAGCGTCCAGGGTTGCGGAACGGCGTTGGAAGAAAAAACAATCGCAAGATGACTTCACTGCATTCAAACAACAACACTCGCATTCAAATCAGCCCTCGCCTCTGTTAGGCAGGCCTACTTCACAACCCTCATATCTTCCTTATCCTACAACCTCAAACAGTTATTCAACACTTTTAACTCTCTCCTCCGCCCACCACTGTCCCCTCCGACCTCCGTCATCTCTGCTGAGGAGTTCGCCACACACTTCAAAAACAAGAGTGACCAAACACGGCAAATCTTTACTATCCGACCACCACAACCCCTTTGTTTCCCAGACCATTGCCCTTCCCCCATAACCTCCCTTTTCAACATCATGGAAGGAGACCTCACTCGTCTCCTTTCCAAATCACATCTCACCACTTGTGCACTCGACCACATCCCATCCCCCCCAACCTCACCCCCACACTCATCCCATCCCTAACCCATCTTTTCAACCTATCACTAACTTCTGGTACCTTCCACCCTGCCTTCAAACATGCCACAATCACTCCCATTCTCAAAAAGCCATCTCTCAACCCAACCGCCTTGTCCAGCTACCGCCCCATATCACTTCTCCCATTTGCCTCCAAACTCCTTGAGCAACACGTTCACGCTGAACTTTCCTCTCACTTCTCATCTATCTCTCTTCAATAACCAACAATCTGGTTTCCGCCACCACCATTCCACCAAAACTGCCCTTACAAAAATTACTAATGACTTTCTTACAGACAAAGCTAACAGACAATTCACTGTACTGTTTCTTCTTGACCTGTCCTCTGCCTTTGACACAGTTGACCACTGCCTCCTACTGCAGATCGTCTCTTCCTTTGGAGTCAAAGACCCTGCCCTATCCTGGATCTCCTCATACCTTTCCAACCGCACATTTAGCGTCTCCCACTCCCACACTACCTCCTCATCCCCCCACCTCTCTGTTGGAGTCCCTCAAGGTTCAGTCCTAGGACCCCTACTTTTCTCAATCTATACCCTTGGCCAGGGACAGCTCATAAAATCCCATGGCTTCCAGTCATGAAGAGCATGGTCAGTCATCCTTTTGATGAGGACACAGAAGTCTTGCCTGTTAGCAATCTGGCACGCATGGCTGAGTTTATGTTACACTGCCTTTCCCCTGATCCTTGCTTTGTCCAAACTTTGGATGACAGTCCTTACTGGTTGGTGACACTTCTAAACCCACGCTACAAGGAGAACTTTCTGTCTCTTATTCCCTTGCAGGAGAGGCCTAATAAAATGGTGCAGTACGAGAAGGCTCTTGTTGCGGAATCATTTAAAAAATTCCCATCTGAAAACGCTGGCGGCAGAGGTCACAGTTCGTTTGACAACCAAGGAGTACAGGCGAGAGAGACACAAATTCAATCCAGCAGAGGCAGGGGAACACTGTCAAAGTTCTGGGACAGTTTTCTCAGACCCTCCCACCGCACAGGTCCTGAGGCACGGGGTACTCTCCCAAAGAGGGGAAAGTTTCGGAAGATGGTGAGGGAGTACCTTGCCGGCTGTGCCAACGTAGTCCTTGATTCCTCTGTGCCTTATAATTATTGAGTATCCAAGCTGGACTCGTGGCATGAACTGGCTCTATACACCTTGGAGGTCCTGGCCTGCCCTGCCGCTGTCAACTGAAAATGCTGACAGGCTGACTCATAAAAATTATCAAAGGCTGGTTTGGGCCAGACTTCTCAACATCACTGAATGATAGCAGCGTAACATAAACTCAAATACAGTGTCTTTTTTGGGGAGGTCTAACTGTATTCCCATGCAGCTCTGTCTTCACACCCAGACATGGGTATACGCTTCCTGATTTTGTCTATTTGCTCTTGTCCTCCTCCTTCTCCTCATCCTTCACATCCTCCTCCATATCACTACCATATCACCGTATCTACGTCTCTTGCAAGGGGCATTGGAGTTCCTCCAAATTTTTGGCAGCCGTTGCATTCACTGCATAGGCAAAGAGTATGGGAGACCCACTTCCTAATAATGGGAACATTGTTTTCTGGAGGCCCTCCAACCTCTACATCTCTTGCAAGGGGCATTGGAGTGCCTCGTAATTTTTGGCAGCCGTTGCATTCACTGCATAGGCAAACAGTATGGGAGACCCACTTCCTAATAATGGGAACATTGTTTTCAGGAGGCCCTCCAACCTCTACATCTCTTGCAAGGGGCATTGGAGTGCCTCGTAATTTTTGGCAGCCTTTGCATTCACTGCATAGGCAAATAGTATTGGAGACCAACTCCTTTTTAATGGGAACATGTCGTACTCATTACTGTAGCCCAGCTCCATGTGTCTTTAAATTGGTAATAGGGTTTTTTCTAAATTTTGGCAGCCGTTGGACTCACTGCATACCCTATAACTGGATAGGAGACCCTCTCCTTTCTAATGGGAACATGTCATTACTGTGGTCCAGCTCTATGTGTCTTTAAATTGTTAGTGGGGTTTTTCCCAAATTTTGGCGGCTGTTGGACTCACTGCATACCCTATAACTGTATAGCAGATCCTTAACCTTTCTAATGGGAACATGTCATTACTGTGGCCCAGCTCTATGTGTCTTTAAATTGTTAGTGGGGTTTTTCCCAAATTTTGGCAGCCCTTGCAGTCACAACATGGGTATTACCACTATAGGAGACCCACTCCTTTATAATGGGAATATTTTTTTTTTACTGAGACCCTCCTCTATGTCTCTTCAAAGAGGTATTGGGTTGCGTCCAAATTTTTGGCAGCCCTTGCAGTCACTGCATATGCAATAACAGTATAGGAGACCCACTCTTTAATAATGGGAACAACAAAGCATAGCCGACTGCTGGCCCTTTAAGAATAGTAAGGCAGTAAAAACAGTGTTTGTGACTTTCACAATCCCTACTTCATAAATGAAACAGGATGTGTCTGATGATGTTTCACACACCACATGGCCAGATAAGGTTGTAAAATGTTAAAATGCCATTTCCCGGTGAATGCATTTGTCACGGTTGAAAGCAATGCAAAAATGCAAAAAAACGCATCAAAAACGCTATGTGTGAACATAGCCCAAGGTGTGAAGGAGCATTTTTGTTTTTGGTTATTTATTTTGCCTTATATACAAGTCATTACCCTGGAAAGAATGTTCCTTAACATATTTCCCAGGAAAATCCATTTTGGTTTAGTTTTTGTATGTTTTATTGTGAGTCTGTAAAAGTGGCGTAATACCTCTGACAACATTGTTGATATTATTGACCTGGGAGTCAGAAATGCTTCCAGGAGTCTTCCCCATGCTGTTCCCATGTCATTTTAGTACTGTTCCCATCGATTTGGGCAATTTTTAGGCCCTCTGCAGACCACGGGGGGGGGGGGGGGGCGCCAAAAGAATGCTGGAGTTTCCCATAGACTTACATTGGGCTCGTTACTTGGACCGAGCACCTGAGTATTCCGATTTGCTTGACTTGAGCAGCGAGCACCCGAGCATTTTAGCGCTTGCTCGTCACTAGTTTTCAGCTATACCATTTCTATTTCCATTCAACTTTTTGATCGTGTTTTATTCCACTCTTTGTTTGGTGGTAAGATGAAAAAGAATAGTTTTTTTTTTTACAGTGTTCACTGAAGGCGTTAAGTAGTGTGATCGTTTTATAGGCCATGGACGTGATGATAACAAATATGTGGACCTTTTTGGTTTATTTTAGTTTTTATATGAATTTACCCATTTATTGATATAACATTATTTTCATTTTCTTTTCTGTTTATTTTTTGATTAGGTTTTTTTTATATTTTTTCACATTCTTTTTTTTACTTTTTCATTTAGTCCCTCTATGGGACTAGCTTTTATTAGTATAATCGCTGTTATAAAGCATTGCAATGAATTCTACCTGTCAGTGTTACAGTGATAGAAGCCTCTGAGACCATGCTCCTAGCTCGGTCTAAGCAGGCCACCGTCGCTGGGATACCTGGAGGCGCGGGTTGTCATGACAACAGGATCACTGACTAAGGGCGTAACCAGAAACGCGTCGAGATTGCGTCTCCGCTATCATGGACTTTTATATATTTTAATATTTTGCACCAATAAAGTGAGAATTATTTTTTATTGGAGACTTTTCCCATTTTCTCCTTATGTACACTGGCCGAGAGTCACGGCATTGTGGGTCTGAGCCCAGAAGATATGAGCAGCAGGATGGATTAAATGCATGGTGAGGCTTATATTGTTTTTTTGTAAAGAATTGTCCAATCAGTCAGTAAGGATTTAGGGCCCTTTTACATGGCGATATTTTGCATCAGTATTTGTTAACAGACGCCACGAGAGGATCCAAAACACAGAAGAGGTGAGAGTGGTTCAGTTATTATTTTTCTCTGTGTTTGTTCCCCTCTGGTTTTTAGCTTACAAATACTAATGTAAATTACTGCCCAAAATACTCCCTGTGTGAATGAGGCGAGGAAGCTGCTTGTAATACTGTAATATAAGTCCTTATTCTGAGGATGAGCGCTCACTTGCAGGTGCTGTGCTGTAATGCTCATCTTCTCTGCTCCATCATACTCCCCAGAGCAGGGGCGACCCCTGGGGCAAAACTGCGGCCGGCAGATGTCAGACGTGTCACTCAGTGATATGTGATGGAGCCCGACTCCCAAACAAAATCAGACAGAAGCATACAAAATAAATACATGAAGCATTGCAATTAGGTGTCAAACGTTCTCAACTTTATTTAAATTTACATGACACTGAACCATCACCTATCAGGATAAAGAAGATTCTGTGTAGCCTCTGTTCCTATAGACCATCTTGCTTGCAGCCTTCTCCATTGAAGACTACGGAAATTACACGAATAGATGAGTAATCTGCTTATACTGCTGTAATACAATTCTTTTATCCAATGATGAGAGCATGCGTCCAGGAGTTGTGCTGTAATGTTTGTCTCCTCTTCACCATCATCATCAGAGCAGGGGCGACCCCTGGGGCAAAATGTGCTTACTGGGATCTGTGCAGCCGGCAGATGTCCAGCCGTATGTGATAGACCCCGTCCCCCAAACAAAATTAATCAGACAGAAGCACACAAAATAAATACACGAAGCATTGCAATTAGGTGTCAAATGATCAAAATTTTATTTAAATTTACATGACACCGAAAATAGCACAACCCCCGACTCACGAAGAGTCACCCTCCAGCACTCAGGAGAGGAAAACCCCCTGTGGAGGAAACCTCTATGGAACCATGGATGGAGGGCTGCCCTTCCATTGGGCTTAGAGAGTTTGTGCCAATATATAACAGATGTAACTGCAGAATTGTACAATTTGTACATTTTACCAGATTTACAGAGAATGACATAACAAATACACACTATAAATGTGATAAAGCGGATGTGGGAGAGATCTGGCTGCAATATCTGTCACCACATTGATTGATGGAGCGAATTTGGTTGATCTGATTGGCCAGGTGGATGTATAATTTCTCCCTTACAGATCCAGGTCCGCCTCTCAAAAAATTGGACATTTGGTTACAGTTCGTTATGCCTAATCCCTAATAGGATAAATAATCCCTCCCAATTTATCACCCATTAAAGTCATAGATCAGTCCATGAACTCCCAAAGGAGAGCTGCTCTATATAGAGGGTAACAGAAGGGGATCCTGGTCTAGGGACCCCCCTTTGTTACCTTCCCATGCCCTAGGGGTGTCTAAAGCAGACAACCCCTTTCCCTGCTAGAACCTCCAAATTACACCAAGTTTGGCACATTACGTGGGTGGTCAAGCTCAAGGTCCTCAGGCGCATCAGTAATGGCGCTGATCGTGGCAGCGCGGAATTCTTTTATGGAATCTTCTTTATGACACTGGTTTATGACCTCATAACAGTTGTCATGGTGACTACAGGGTCTATTACTGATGCAGGGCACAAGTATTAACCCTTTCATCATTGGTAATTTGCTATTGTTATAGAGGCAGATAACTGCACTTGTTACCAAGCAGGGGCCTTATCATTATGGCTTCCCTTAGGCACCATAAGAAATACAGATTACAAATTAAACGTGCAAGTTTGTCATGAGTGTTTAGCACTTTCTAGATCCAGAGATTGGGTTTATAACTAGCACTTTACAAAGAAAAAAAAAAAAGAGGAAATTACTTGTAAAATAATATTATTGGGAATTGCATTTCAAGCATTTTCCTAATGTGCATTCTACATAGTTACATAGGTTGAAAAAAGTAGGGGTGGACATTAACAGCTTGGGGCCCAAGTGCAAGAAATGTGTCCGAGCCCCCATCTTTTTATGGCGACAAAGCTACAGATATATATATATACACACACACAGTGGGGGAAATAAATATTTGATCCCTTGCTGTTTTTCTAAGTTTGCCCACTGACAAAGACATGAACAGTCTATAATTTTAAGGGTAATTTTAACATTGAGAGATAGAATATCCCCCCCCCCCCAAAAAAAAAATAAAAAATCAAGAAAATCACATTGTATAAATTAGATAATTTTTTTTTGCATTTTGCAGTGAGAAATAAGTATTTCATCCCCTACAAACCATTATGAGTTCTGGCTGCTACAGACCAGTTAGACTCTCCTAATCAACTCGTTACCTGCAGTAAAGACAGCTGTCTTACATAGTCACCTGTATAAAAGACTCTTGTCCACAGACTCCATTAATCAGTCAGACTCTAACCTCTACCACATGGGCAAGACCAAAGAGCTTTCTAAGCATGTCGGGGACAAGATCATAGACCTGCACAAAGCTGGAATGGGCTACAAAACCATAAGTAAGACTCTGGGTGAGAAGGAGACAACTGTTGGTGCGATTGTAAGAAAATGAAAGAAATACAAAATGACTGTCAATAGACATTGATCTGGGGCACCATGCAAAATCTCACCTCGTGGGGTATCCTTGATCATGAGGAAGGTGAGAGATCAGTCTAAAACTACACGGGGGGAACTTGCTAATGATCTCCAGGCAGCTGGGACCACAGTCACCAAGCAAACCATTGGTAACACATTACGCTTTAAAGGTTAAAAATCCTGCAGTGCCCTCAAGGTCCCCCTGCTCAAGAAGGCACATGTGCAGGCCCATCTGAAGTTTGGCAATGAATACCTGGATGATTCTGTGAGTTATTGGGAGAAGGTGCTGTGGTCAGATGAGACAAAAATTGAGCTCTTTAGCATTAACTCAATTGGCCGTGTTTGGAGGAAGAAGGAAGTACAACCCTAAGAACTTCATTCCAACCGTGAAGCATGGTGGGGGAAACATACCTTGGGGGTGCTTTTCTGCAAAGGGGACATGACGACTGCACCGTATTGAAGGGAAGATGGATGGCGTCATGTATCGCGAGATTTTGGCCAACAACCTCCTTCCCTCGGTAAAAGCATTGAAGATGGGTCGTGGCTAGGTCTTCCCAGCAAGGCAATGACCCAAAACATACAGCCAAGGCAACAAAGGAGTGGATCAAAAAGAACTACAGTAAGGTCATGGAGTGGCCTAGCCAGTCTCCAGACCTTAATCCCATAGAAAACTTATGGAGGGGGTTAAATCTCCGATTTGCCAAGCAACAGCCTCAAAATCTTAATGATTTAGAGATGATCTGCAAAGAGGAGTGGACCAAAATTCCTCCCGACATGTGCACAACCCTCATCATCAGCTACAAACAACGTCTGACTGCTGTGCTGCCAACATGTGTTTTACCACCAAATATTAAGTGTTGTTTTCCAGAGGGATCAAATACTTATTTCTCACTGCAAAATGCAAAAAAATGTATCTAATTTATACAATGTGATTTTCTTGATTTTTTTTGTGATATTCTATCAATGTTAAAATTAACCTACCAATAAAATTATAGACTGTTCCTGTGTTTGTCAGTGGGCAAACTAAGAAAGACAGCAGGGGATCAAATAATTATTTCCCCCACTGTGTATATAATTATATATATACAGTATGTAGATTGTATGCATCTACCTCCTTCTAGGTTGTGCCTGGATATGTACACCCACTATATACTGTGTATGTCTGCACCACTTCAGTGCAGTAAGGCGACATTACTGACCACGGAGCAGCCATGCTCTTTAGAGCTGATGTATTTTTATTTTTGTGAATTGTTTCAGCTGCCTGAAGACCATTGCTCGCCATCTACCATGGGCATGCTGCAGATCCTCGCTAAGTTGCCATCTTACTCCCTGGCATCAGGATGGTTAATAACAGTACAACCCATGTGCAGACAGATTTGTCTGACTCCTTACCGGACTCCAGCAACGCATCGGCTGTGATCCCAGCAGAGAGTACTGCGATTCAAGACTATCTCCCACCATGCCGGTCGTGGTCATAATTCACCGGTATCAGAGGAGGACAACTTTGGGACATTGTCCAAGACATACTCCTCAAGAACTGTGTTTAAGAAATCGTCTCCAGAGGTCCAGGACTTGAGATATGAAGAGGGTGAGGACATTACTGGGGGCACACAACCCACTCATAATAGGTACAGGGGAAGAAGAAACACTCCGTACTGGTACTTCCTCCAGTGTAAGGCCAATATAAAGGAGGGCAAGGTAAGAATGTCTATATTGTTATTCTACTGGGGATCCGCAGGGGAGGGATCATACATCACAATGCTAGTTTACAATGAGGCATACTGTAGCGCCGGCGTCCCTGCCCTCTGCTAGGCAGGGACGCTGTTCCCCTCACCTCTCTGCTCCGTGCCCGGCGTCCTCCTCCCGCTCTGCTGGCAGCGCGCGCTCCTTCCCGGCCACTGTGCTTAGGGCGCGCGCGCTCTCCCTCCCTCTTAAAGGGGCCGCGCGCGCCGTCCTAAGGAGTCCCCGGCCAATGGCCGGAGGACTTCACCATATATAAGGCACCTCCTCCAAAATGGAGGTGCCCGAGCAATGTTGTTGCACTGTTCACTACTCTGCTTCAGCCCTCGGGTCCCGTTGTCAGTTACCTGCCTGATTCCTGCCAGCCTGCTGACTTATTCCTGCCTGATTATCTGCTACCTGCCTGCTAGTCTGAGGTCCGACGGTCTGCCTTACTACTCCTGTCAGTCTGTCTAAGGACCAGCCTGCCCGCTCACCTGGGAGCGCACATCAGCCACCTGCCTGCTTGCCTGAGGTCCGACGGTCTGCCTTCCAACTCCTGTCAGTCTGTCTATGGACCAGCTTGCCCGCTCACCTGGGAGCGCACATCTGCTACCTGCCTGCTAGCCTACCTGAAGGCTCTGCCGTCACGTGCTGTGACCACCTGCCTGTCCAGTGACTCCTGCCCGCTCACCTGGGAGCGCTCATCTGCTACCTGTCTGCTAGCCTACCCGGAGGCTCCGCCGTCGCCACCCGCTCCCTTACAAGGACCGCCCCCTTGTATAGTAGCTCAGAGGTTCCGCCTCCCAGACCCGTTACAGTTTGCTCGGGCCATGGAACCCGGTGGCACCCAAGCTCCCTCGCTCTCGGACCTGTGTCATGAACTGTCACGTCAAAGGTCCCAACAGGAGTCCATCCTGGGTCACCTGCGGAATGTCAATACTCGCCTGGACACTCTGACTGCTCCACCAGCAACCTCCGCCTGTGCCATGTCTCGCAATCCGGCAGCTCCGCTGCCCACTAATACCATGGTATCTTACCCCAGACCCCGGCTTTCTGCACCTCCTCGCTTCGGAGGCGACTCCGCCCAGGCTCGGGGCTTCATAAATCAGTGCACCCTGCACTTTGAACTATTGTCTCACCAGTTTAACTCCGACCGGGCCAAAATTGCATTCATCATGTCCCATCTCACCGAGGAGGCCCTGGCCTGGCTAAATCCTCTATGGGAGAGAGGAGACCCCCTGGTGTCCAACTTGCCTGCTTTTCTCACGGCTTTCCGGAAAGTCTTCGACGAACCCGGACGGAGGACCTCATCCGCATCATCACTGCTACGCCTCCGTCAGGGAGGTCTCACCGTGGGCCAATATGCCATACGGTTCCGTACCCTTGCCTCGGAGCTGGCCTGGGATAACGACGCTCTGGTATCCGTCTTCTGGGAGGGTCTGTCCGGCCGTATTAAAGATGAACTTGCCGGTCGGGACATTCCTACCACTCTCGATGACCTAATAACTCTTGCCACCCGGATTGACCTACGGTTCCAGGAGCGTGCCAAAGAGGTCACCCGTGAGAGGAGGTTACCACGTCTAGCTCCTACTTTTCAGAAACCCGTCACTCCCTCCGTCTCTACCCAGGTACACTCTCCTGAGCCTATGCAGGTCGACCAGACCAAGATGCTCAAAACCCGTCAGGACTTACGCCGTGCCGAGGGGAGCTGCTTCTACTGTGGCAGTAAGGAGCACCGGATCCGTGCCTGCCCGGAGAGGTCGGGAAACGCCTGTGTCTAGGTTCGCTCAGAGAGGTCGACCTAGACAAGAATAAATCCTCTCCATCTCTGCTGTTGTCAGTCTCAATCGTCTGCGGGGAGAACCGTTATTTCGAACTAGCCCAACTTGACTCTGGAGCAGCCGGGAATCTTATTTCACAGTCCCTGGTAGAGAAATACCGCATCCCCACCAAACCTCTGGCTGTACCCTTGTCTGTTGCTGCCGTGGATGGGGGTCTCTTACCACGCCCCATCCAACTCATCACCGAATCCATTACTCTGCAGGTGGGAATGCTGCATTCTGAGAGTATCTCCTTTCATGTTCTGCCTGGACTCTCTCACGCCCTCTTGCTAGGCCTACCTTGGCTCCAGAGACATGCACCCGTGCTTGACTGGCAGACCGGAGAAGTCCTTCGCTGGGGACAGGACTGCCATAAGACCTGTCTGGTTCCCGTCCATCCCGTCCGTCCTTCTCCTACCCCAGCTAATCTACCTGGACTTCCAATTCCTTATTGGTCTTATGCTGATGTCTTTAATAAAAAGGAGGCAGAGACACTACCCCCTCATAGACCATACGACTGCCCTATCGACCTGTTACCTGGTACTACTCCTCCCCGTGGGCGTATTTATCCTTTATCCGCTGCTGAGACCCGGTCGATGTCCGAATATATTGAGGAGAATCTGGCCAGAGGATTCATCCGGAAATCTACCTCCCCGGCGGGAGCAGGCTTCTTTTTCGTCAAAAAGAAGGACGGCTCTCTCCGTCCCTGTATAGACTATAGAGGTCTTAACCAGATCACGGTGAAGAATAAGTACCCCCTTCCGCTCATTCCGGAGTTATTTGATCGTCTGAGGGGGGCTAGAATCTTCACCAAACTGGACCTCCGTGGGGCGTACAACCTGGTTCGTATCCGTCAGGGGGATGAATGGAAGACGGCATTCAACACCCGGGACGGCCACTATGAATATCTGGTAATGCCCTTTGGCCTCTGTAACGCTCCTGCCGTCTTTCAAGAGTTGGTCAATGACATCTTCCGGGACCTTCTCTACTCCTGCGTAGTGGTGTACCTGGATGACATCTTGGTCTTCTCTCCGGATCTCCAGACTCACCGGAGGGACGTTCGTCAGGTCCTGCTCAGGCTCAGGCAGAATCACCTCTTCGCTAAATACGAGAAGTGCCTCTTTGAGCAGACCTCGCTTCCGTTTTTAGGCTACATTATTTCTCAGACCGGCCTACAAATGGATCCAGAGAAACTGTCTGCCATCGAGAAATGGCCTCGACCGGAGGGGTTGAAGGCCATTCAGCGATTCCTGGGCTTCGCCAACTACTACCGCCTCTTCATACCACACTTCTCTTCCCGGACTGCCCCAATTTCCGCGCTCACCCGTAAAGGTACTAATCCCAAAGAGTGGCCACCCGAAGCTGAGGAGGCCTTTCTTTCCCTAAAACAGGCCTTCTCTTCCGCCCCGGTGCTGCATCGCCCAGATGGCAACAAGCAGTTCTTCCTGGAAGTTGACGCCTCCTCCTCTGGAGCCGGAGCGGTACTTACTCAAAAATCATCTTCCGGGAGAATGGTAACTTGTGGCTTCTTCTCTAAACTCTTCTCCTCCTCAGAGCGCAATTATTCCATAGGAGACCGAGAGTTATTGGCCATCAAACTGGCATTGGAGGAGTGGCGTTACCTGCTCGAGGGGGCTCTTCACCCGGTAATAATTTACACCGACCACAAGAACTTGGCTTACCTCCAGCATGCCCAGAGACTTAACCCGCGCCAAGCCCGGTGGTCCTTGTTTTTTGCTCGCTTTGATTTTGTTCTTCATTTTCGCCCGGCTGACAAAAACGTCAAAGCAGACGCCTTGTCCCGATCTTTTCTGGTGTCCGATCTCGAGGAAGAACCTAAACATATCATCGATCCCGCCAGAGTAATGCAGGTGGCTCCCGTGAGTCTAAATCGTCTCCCTCCCGGTAAGACGTTTGTTTCAGTACCTGATCGGGAGAAGATCCTACACTGGGGCCATTCGTCTAAACTAGCTGGCCACGCCGGTCAGAAAAAGACCCTCCAGCTTATTGCCCGGCACTACTGGTGGCCTACCCTGCACAAGGACGTAATAGACTTTGTTTCTACCTGTGTGTCCTGCGCCCGCAACAAAGTCCCGAGACACCTGCCAGCCGGTCGCCTCCTTCCGCTTCCTGTGCCTGCTGCCCCCTGGCAGCATATTGCTATGGACTTCATAACTGATCTCCCCGTCTCTGCCGGTTGTACGGTCATTTGGGTGGTCGCTGACCGCTTTTCCAAGATGGCTCACTTTATTCCCCTGCCAGGCCTCCCGTCTGCACCCGAGCTGGCTAAAGACTTTATCCGCCACATCTTCCGTCTTCATGGCCTGCCCCTCCACATCGTGTCGGATCGTGGGGTACAGTTCACCTCACGTTTCTGGAGAGCCACTTGTAAACTGCTAGACGTCACCCTGGACTTCTCTTCCGCTTACCACCCACAGTCCAATGGTCAAGTGGAGCGGATCAATCAGAACCTGACCAGTTACCTCCAGCACTTCGTTAATGCCCATCATTCAGACTGGGTGGATCTCCTACCATGGGCCGAGTTCTCTTATAATAATCACCAGAGCGAATCCTCCTCCAAATCCCCGTTTTTTGTAGTCTTCGGTCAGCATCCTCGGATTCCTTTTCCTGTCTCCACCTCTGTGGACAACCCGGCTGCGGAATCTCTCGTTAGCAAATTTTCCTCCATTTGGGAGAGTACCCGATCCGCACTCCTTCAGTCGTCCGAACGGATGAAAAGACACGCTGACCAAAAACGCCTGGATCCTCCACAATTTCGTCCTGGAGATAAAGTCTGGCTCTCATCTAAATATGTCCGACTCAAGATACCTTCTTACAAGTTAGGGCCTCGGTTCATCGGCCCTCTGGAGGTCATCAGTCAGATCAACCCGGTGGCCTATAAATTGAAACTCCCGGCCAACTTACGGATCCCTAACTCCTTCCATGTATCTCTCCTCAAACCTGTGGTTCTTAACTCTTTTTCCAAGTCTACAGGTACGCCTCCTGCTCCGGTTTCTGCTGAGGACGAGTTTGAGGTAGAGAACATTCTTGCCACCAAAAGGGTAAGAGGAAAGACCTTTTTTCTAGTAGATTGGAAGGGGTTTGGTCCTGAGGAGAGAACGTGGGAGCCCCGGGAGAACATCCATGCCCCTCTTATCCTTGCTAAATTTCTGTCTGGCCTAAAGAAGGGGGGCCTAAAGGGGGGGGTACTGTAGCGCCGGCGTCCCTGCCCTCTGCTAGGCAAGGACGCTGTTCCCCTCACCTCTCTGCTCCGTGCCCGGCGTCCTCCTCCCGCTCTGCTGGCAGCGCGCGCTCCTTCCCGGCCACTGTGCTTAGGGCGCGCGCGCTCTCCCTCCCTCTTAAAGGGGCCGCGCGCGCCGTCCTAAGGAGTCCCCGGCCAATGGCCGGAGGACTTTACCATATATAAGGCACCTCCTCCAAAATGGAGGTGCCCGAGCAATGTTGTTGCACTGTTCACTACTCTGCTTCAGCCCTCAGGTCCCGTTGTCAGTTACCTGCCAGATACCTGCCTGATTCCTGCCAGCCTGCTGACTTATTCCTGCCTGATTATCTGCTACCTGCCTGCTAGTCTGAGGTCCGACGGTCTGCCTTACTACTCCTGTCAGTCTGTCTAAGGACCAGCCTGCCCGCTCACCTGGGAGCGCACATCAGCCACCTGCCTGCTTGCCTGAGGTCCGACGGTCTGCCTTCCAACTCCTGTCAGTCTGTCTATGGACCAGCTTGCCCGCTCACCTGGGAGCGCACATCTGCTACCTGCCTGCTAGCCTACCTGGAGGCTCCGCCGTCACGTGCTGTGACCACCTGCCTGTCCAGTGACTCCTGCCCGCTCACCTGGGAGCGCTCATCTGCTACCTGTCTGCTAGCCTACCCGGAGGCTCTGCCGTCTTGTGCTGTGACCACCCGCCTGTCCAGAGACTTCTGCCCGCTCACCTGGGAGCGCTCATCTGCCGCCTGTCTGTTGGTCTTCCCGGAGGCTCCGCCGTCACATGCTGTGACCACCCGTTCATCCAGAGACTCTCGCCTGCTCACCTGGGAGCTCACGTCTATCATCAGCCGCCACAGGTCGTACCAACCCTTTACCTAGAGACTGCCCCGGTCACTTGCCGTGACCATCTGCCCGTTCATTCAGAGACTGCCCCGGTCACTTGCTGTGACCACCAGCCCGTTCATCCAGAGACTGCCTCGGTCACTTGCCGTGACCTCCAGCCCGTTCACTCAGAGACTGTCCCGGTCACCTGCTGAGACTTCCTGCCCGTCTTCCCTGGTCGCCACCCGCTCCCTTACAAGGACCGCCCCCTTGTATAGTAGCTCAGAGGTTCCGCCTCCCAGACCCGTTACACATACCAGACAATATATGTCCTTCTATAATATATCCTCATATAATTTCCTATTGTGTCAAATATTATGCAATTACATTGTCCTAAATGATTGTATTTGCTGATCGTAACCTTAACGGTACGATGGTAGAGTCACCACTAGCACCTAAGAAACACAGTGAAGCCTGGTAAGTGTCCGGACGGAGGAGATAGCCATTGATGAGAAGCATTATTTTTTAGGATCATAGCCATGACTGTTATAGCATTTGCATAAGTCGCCCTTGTGCCATGTTGTTCTCCTTTTTTCAAGCAATGTCTGTAATCACAGTAAAACTATTGCAGTCTTCACAACACAGCCCGGCTCTGCTACGATTATGGAAGTCATGTCCAAGAGCAATAAAGAAAAATATTCACATGTGTTTTTAAGAAATTGCTACTGTTTTTTTTTGTTTGGATTATTTATTTCATTTTTTATGTTTGCATTATTTTGCATTATTTTGTCTTTTTGCTACTTTTGTTGCATCTGTGCATTTTTACGTTTTTTCTTTTGTTGCTAATCACAGCATGTTCTAAGTTTCGTGATTTACTTATTTTTTTTCTTTCTTTGCTTTTTCTATAAATTTTACCATTAGAAAATGCACCTAAAAAAATCATACACCTGTCTGTATGTGTCAGAGTTGTCTTGGGGTCTCATCTGTTTATTTAGTAGAGTAAAGAGGGAGGAGGTGAGTAAGGACATAAGTGTGAAGTGCTGGGTCCTGATTACTTGTACAGTTAGGTCCATATATATTTGGAGAGAGACAACATTTTTCTAATTTTGGTTCTACACATTACCACAATGAATTTTAAACAAAACAATTCAGATGCAGTTGAAGTTCAGACTTTCAGCTTTCATTTGAGGGTATCCACATTAAAATTGGATGAAGGGTTTAGGAGTTTCAGCTCCTTAACATGTGACACCCTGTTTTTAAAGGGACCAATAGTAATTGGACAGATTAAATAATTGAAAATAAAATGTTCATTTCTAGTACTTGGTTGAAAACCCTTTGTTGGCAATGACTGCCTGAAGTCTTGAACTCATGGACATCACCAGACTCTGAGTTTCCTCCTTTTTGATGCTCTGCCAGGCCTTCACTGCGGGGGTTTTCAGTTGCTGTTTGTTTGTGGGCCTTTCTGTCTGAAGTTTAGTCTTTAACAAGTGAAATGCATGCTCAATTGGGTTGAGATCAGGTGACTGACTTGGCCATTCAAGAATATTCCACTTCTTTGCTTTAATAAACTCCTGGGTTGCTTTGGCTTTATGTTTTGGGTCATTGTCCATCTGTAGTATGAAATGACGACCAATCAGTTTGGCTGCATTCAGCTGGATCTGAGCAGACAGTATGGCTCTGAATACATCAGAATTCATTCGGCTGCTTCTGTCCTGTGTCACATCATCAATAAACACTAGTGAGCCAGTGCCACTGGCAGCCATGCATGCCCAAGCCATCACACTGCCTCCGCCGTGTTTTACAGATGATGTGGTATGCTTTGGATCATGAGCTGTACCACGCCTTCGCCATACTTTTCTCTTTCCATCATTCTGGTAGAGGTTGATCTTGGTTTCATCTGTCCAAAGAATGTTCTTCCAGAACTGTGCTGGCTTTTTTAGATGTTTTTTAGCAAAGTCCAGTCTAGCCTTTTTATTCCTGATGCTTATGAGTGGCTTGCACTGTGCAGTGAACCCACTGTATTTACTTTCATGCAGTCTTCTCTTTATGGTAGATTTGGATATTGATACACCTACCTCCTGGAGAGTGGTGTTCACTTGGTTGGCTGTTGTGAAGGGGTTTCTCTTCACCATGGAGATTATTCTGCGATCATCCACCACTGTTGTCTTCCGTGGGCGCCCAGGTCTTTTTGCATTGATGAGTTCACCAGTGCTTTCTTTCTTTCTCAGGATGTACCAAACTCAAGATTTTGCCACTCATAATATTGTAGCAATTTCTCGGATGGGTTTTTTCTGTTTTTGCAGGTTAAGGATGGCTTGTTTCACCTGCATGGAGAGCTCCTTTGACCGCATGTTTACTTCACAGCAAAACCTTCCAAATGCAAGCACCACACCTCAAATCTACTCCAGGCCTTTTATCTGCTTAATTGAGAATGACATAACGAAGGGATTGCCCTCACCTGTCCATGAAATAGCCTTGGAGTCAATTGTCCAATAACTTTTGGTCCCTTTAAAAGCAGGGTGTCACATGTTAAGGAGCTGAAACTCCTAAACCCTTCATCCAATTTTAAGGTGGATACCCTCAAATGAAAGCTGAAAGTCTGAACTTCAACTGCATCTGAATTGTTTTGTTTAAAATTCATTGTGGTAATGTCTAGAACCAAAATTAGAAAAATGTTGTCTCTGTCCAAATATATATGGACCTAACTGTATATCCTGCTCTGCTTCTAGCACTTCTATTGCTCTCCTCTGAAGACATGTCCCTCTTGTGTGCCGCTGGCCGAAGCCCTGGACCTCTTCCAGGAACAGATGCTGAAAGAGGAGCGGCTGCAGCCGGAGGAAAGTAACTACACTGTTCTCATCGGAGGCTGCGGAAGAGTTGGATATATCCTATATATAACGTATTGACGGCTCTGTCTGACAGTCTAATATGTATGGGGTCCCGGACAATTTTTTGGGGGAGTTAATGATCCAGCATAACTGATCATTTAATTTGGCTGATCGTTATGTTCTGGAGATAAGGTGCCAGTAGACATGTCTGGTGGTGACTCTCATAGAGAACACAGGAGTGTATGGGAGAGATGGCTGCCAGACAACTGTTAAGCGCGGGCCGTCTTTCATCCAAGAGCCATCTAATGTGTGTGGCGGGCTTTATAAGGTTGATCTGTGACCCCTTGATAATGAGCCATGATAAAGCAGCATTGGGTAAGCTCCAAGGAGTGGCCAGTAAAGTCCTTCTGCCTGTGTTCACATGGATGGGATTAGCCGGGGTCCATGCCGTGGTGGCTGTGCTCATCAGGCCCTGGACACATTAGTCAGATCTGTACAGCATGTTGCAGCTTATTCTGAAATATTTATAACAAAGCCCAGATAATGGTCACATTAACTGTGGCATGTTTGTAGCTTTTTAATGATTTAATACTAAAATGATCTTATTTACTCTGTGAAACAACCTTTAAAGGGACTTTCTTGTTTCACAAAACCGCTGTTCCTGGCTGCAGTTTGTTTAAAGAAATTACAAAAACAGTCTGTTCTCTATTCATCCTCCCCAGGTCCAGCGCAAAGTTTCTCCTGCTGCTCCCGCTGTCTGTTATTGTCTGCAGCGCTGACAACACATCTACAGCTCTGCAGCCTGTAGCTACGCTCAGCGGCTCGTGCCGTTAACTCGGGCCGACCTTCAGAGCTCACTGACTGACTGCAGTGCTTTCACCGTCACGTCAGCGCTGCAGACAATGACTTACACCAAAGCATTATTATTATTACTATTTATTATTATAGCGCCATTTATTCCATGGAGCTTAACATGTGAAAAAGGGGATATACATAACAAACAACAAGTACAATAATCTTGAACAAAAATGCAACGGCAAACTGTTACAGAAGGAGAGAGGGCCTCCCCGCGAGGGCTCACAGTCTACCAGGGATAGGTGAGGGTACAGCAGGTGAGGGTAGAGCTAGTCATGCAGCGGTGTGGTGGAGCGGTGGTTACTGCAGGTTGTAGGCTTGTCGGAAGATGTGGGTCTTCAGG
Source organism: Phyllobates terribilis (assembly GCF_046119375.1). Lineage (NCBI taxonomy): Eukaryota > Metazoa > Chordata > Amphibia > Anura > Dendrobatidae > Phyllobates > Phyllobates terribilis. Next base: position 23,142 of record NW_027363161.1, on the reverse strand, counting down.
TTCCTTTTGATGGTTTCCACGGTAGGCGAGAGTCTGACATGTTGGGGTAGAGAGTTCCAGAGTAGGGGGGAAGCACGGGAGAAATCTTGTATGCAATTGTGGGCAGAGGAGATAAGAGGGGAGTAGAGAAGGAGATCTTGTGAGGATCGGAGGCTGCGTGCAGGTAAGTACTGGGAGACTAGGTCAGAGATGTATGAAGGTTTATAAAAAATTTCAATAAAAAACATTGAAACACAGATATATGGGGGAGACAGGTTGTGAATGGCTTTGTATGCCATGGTTAGGGTTTTGAACTGGAGTCTCTGGGTACATGGGAGCCAGTGCAGGGATTGACAGAGAGGAGAGGCCGGGGAACAGCGGGGGGGCAGGTGGATTAGTCAGGTAGCCGAGTTTAGGATAGATTGGAGGGGTGCAAGAGTGTTGGAAGGGAGGCCACAGAGCAGGAGGTTGCAGTAGTCGAGGCGGGAGATGATGAGGGCGTGCACTAGTATTTTTGCAGATTCGTGGTTGAGGAATGTGCGGATCCGGGAGATGTTTTTGAGTTGACGTTGGCAGGAAGTGGAAAGGGCTTGGATATGTGGCTTGAAGCACGGTTTGTTTCTTAAAAAAAAGAAATGCTGTGTTGGAATAGGGGTTGTCTGAAATAGGATAACCCCCTTAAAGTGAATCTGTCACCAGGTTTTTGCTATCTAATCTGACAGTAGCATAATGTATGGGCAGAGACCCTGATTCCAGCGATGTGTCATTTACTGGGCTGCTTGCTGTAGTTTTTATAAAATCACAGTTTTATCAGCAGGAGATTATCACTAGAGGACTAGTAAGCCTTCTGCTAGGTAGTCCGGGGCATTCATGTGCTCTGTATAACCCCATCCCCACCACTGACTGGAGGAAAGCTGCTGATCAGTGGTGTGGGTGGGGTTATACAAAGCTCAGCATTCAGAGAACTACTAGAGCTGCAGCAGATAAAACACTGATTTTATCAAAATAGCAGTAAGCAACAAAAAGCGTGAGATATCACTGTAATCAGGGTCTCACCCCTTATATCATGCTGCTCTCAGATGGGGCATCTAAAACCGGGTGGCAGATTCCCTTATGATTTAACAGCACTTTCAGATGACTTTTTAGAATAAGGAGAACTATATAAGGAATAATTGCCACTCATTATACACTCCTGAGTGTACATGAATGTATGGGGAGTGTACATTATATGATGGGTATCCTGCATTTTTTCTCTACATTATAAGCCTCAGCATTTACCTTTTCTGTGCTTTGCTTTTTATCCCTCCGGCTCCCCCTTCCATAGGTTTATAGGGGCATCGCAGACATTTTTGTTGAAATGAACCTGTCGCGTTCCTCCCGGTAGCGTTCGACTTCCAGTCACCGGGGTGGCACTGCTCTGTGTATAGAAAGTGGCGCCTGTAACTGCGACCCCTGTAGTGACTGATGGCAGCTCAGCATTAGGGCCGGCTGTCAATCAGGGCTGGGGGCACGGTTACAGCCGTCACTCTCTATACACAGAGCGGTGACTGAACCAGTGCCGCCCCCATGACTGATACCCAAACACTACTGTGGCACCCTGCTACCCACAGGTACCACAGGACCCAAAAGGGTGCATGGACGGACTTCTCCACAAGAGGCCCTTACTACACACAGACACCTCCACCCTTCCACCTCATACCACCAGAAGGAGCCCTGTTAGGGATATATATATACTGGAGGGTGGAGTTAGGTAGGGAGAGTGTGCTCGCACTTGAGATCAGTGAAGAGGCAGCACCTGTTGAGCTGCTGTGCTGAGGGTAAGCTAAGGCCTAAGCACGTGCTGAAGCCTGAGGGCCTAGAGCGTGGCCGGAGGCAAGGAGAGAAGAGAGGAGTTAAGGGGGCAGAGGAGCATCATAAGCTCACCCCAGAACACAAGCCGGACGCCGGGTCCGTGCCTATAGGGTCCTCTATGCCCAGTAGGAATAACTTGTATATCAGGAGGATTCCAGACCCCTCTTCAACCTGAAGCTACAATCATCTACAGAAATAGGAACCACGAAGGCCCCAGCGTCCAGGGATAGTGGTAGCCAGAGAAAAGTTCTTACTACCAAGCAGACAGGTGAGAGAGTGAAACAGTACAGATGCTAGGTCTAGTTCCAGGCTGGTCAGGAGGTTCAGAGAGAGAGAGAGGAAGAAACCGATCAGGAGTCCTACTACCTGCTCACTGGGGAGATTTCAGAAGTGCACCCTTCCTATCAAGTACCCTGGACCATACCTGCCGTTTACAGCAGTAAAGGTACTGAAGCGAATCCCCTGTGTGCGTGCCTGTTATTCTCCCCTGACCCAGCTGGGCCACCTCTCACCTGCGTCCTTTCCATCAAGCCTGCCCTGGGGCCCACTCCGCCTGCGGGGAGCAGAAACATCTCAGCTGCCATCCCATCACCCCTGGAGGTCTACAGCGCGCTGGTACCCATTACGAGGAACCACAGGTGGCGTCACGAGACAAAACTGTTATTCATCCCTTCATGTAACAAACCCCTTTTAAAGAGTGACCTCAGGGTATGGGCCCTGGAGCCGACTGCCGTGACAGCCCACAGAAGGTCAAGGCCTGGGTACCGAGTTTCCCCCATATCCCCCTGGGCGAGTCACTACCAGGTACAATAAAGTTCATTTCCTCCTGGCAGAGGGAGTCTAAATGCCGGCACCGGGCAGTTTCAGAATGCTATTAACCTGCAGAGTAACCCCATATCTACAGGTTGATAGCGTTTGTTCACGTGACAGGTTCCCTTCCCTTCTCCCACAGATTTAGCAGATATTGAGAGTGAATGATTAGTGCAGGAGACCAAAAAATGTCTTTTAAGTGACAAAAGAAGAAGGTTTATCTGATAATGTATATTACAAAGTGTCTTATCTTTACTTGCACTATTGATTAATGAAATCAGGTTAGGCTGGAGCAGGAGCACAGTGATAGGACAATCAGAGGGAGACACGGGCAGATCGTGCTGCAGCTTATTCTAGTAAGGAGTTTATCTCACTTCAGTGCTGAGCACTTCTACACAACCATATCACTGCCACTGCTTCTGAACATGTGCTGAATGGAAAGCGGGAATCCCTCCCGCCTGTGTGCGATGTGTACGTGAGCAGACAGTGCAGCATTCTCTACCCACTAGCTGAGAGATAACTGAAGCTTAGCGCTAGAGCCTGCAGAGGGGAGAACTGGTGACAATTGCAGGACACACAGGGGCCAGAATAGAATATACACATAGCAGTAGCCACCTGACATGACTGTTATGCTCTCAATATAACATTCATTGTGTACGCTGTCCATCAGTGTACAAGCTGTGGGGATCTGACCGAGGCCGGCAGTACCAGGCGCACACACTTATATGGATCTTGCTGTGAAGGGGCGTCAGCGCCCAGTGAGCACCATGGACCATTTGTTCTGTTAATTGGGAGGACCAATAACGTAATGCAGTAAAGTACCTGTACATTATCTGATAATGCCCTGTATATTATGTACTTACATTATTATTGCTATTATTACATACAGTTTTTACAGTACAGACTCATTTCTTGTTACATCATTTAGATGATAAAGCGAGGTCTGGTTCCCACAGATGCCACATATACTGCCCTGTTCAACGCCTGCGCGGAGTCGCCATGGAAAGACTCGGGTCTGCAGCACGCACTGAAGCTGCGGAAAGAATTGATGGACAAGAACATTGCGCTTAATCCCATCACTTACCGGAGCTCGCTGAAGGTCTGCACGCTGAGCTCAGGACTGCAGGGGAGCTGTGAGCTATTTAAGGTAAGTCAAGGTCACAGTCCTGGTCACCCACAATGGAGTCCTTATAAGATGCCCGTATCGTAGATTAACCGGGAGGGAACAGCATCATTGTAATCATTCCACGGGGAATCACCAGTGCACCATGTCTGGCCGGGGACTTAGCAGCCATCGGAAGGCACCACCAGAGTTCAGTTCTTCTGTGGGGACCAGGGGGTCACTTACTAAATCTGAGAAAGGTGGACAGCTTTGTACTATCTGCTACCAACACATCCACTGTCAGCTTAAGAGATAGGAAGATGGTGCTGGGGTGTAAATTTTCAGCTAGTTAGTATGTGACCTGTTAGGGGGGCACAGGGACCCCACTGATCCTGGGCACTGGTGCAGCACTGCGCCCCCTTCATTGTTTTTTTCACTGGCCACCCGGCTGTTCTGGGAACGGCAAAGTGACGCTTTCCCTGAGATTTTGATTTTGGTTAGATTTTTCTTGCAATACTCAAGCAGTGATGTCGCGAGCTGGATAATAACAAGCTAATATGGTCTTCTTGGGTTTATAGGAAATTGCACAAAAATTCCGTGTCGTTGGCCCTGAAACATTCAGCGTCCTGTTTATGGGATGCATAAAGGATGAAGAGCTGGGCTTCCTACAAGCTCTGCAGGTATGGCTTGCTGCACACATCCTACATCCTATATCCGTACAGTGCACACTTACCTGGGAATTATGTCTCACACTTCCGACATGATGAGATGCGCAAAAACATTGAGGAATCATGGAGCAACTGTTCATTTTACTAATACAGATATTTCTTGCTGCAGTATTTCTGCTGAAGTGACGATGGGGCATGCCGGCTGAGGGTGGGACTCTTGGATTCTCTGATGACTCTGTTGGGCTCGGTGCACATTACGTTTGTGGCCATTGTTGGGCGCATACACATAGAAGGTGTGTGGCCCCCTAGTGGCCACTGTCAGGATGGATGATGAGGCATCCGTCCACTATTGGGACCCATTGTAAAGAAATGTATACCGCATTGCAGAGGTCGCTCTACATTTTTTACAGAAGAGTAAAAATCCTCCTCATAGTATTTTTCAGGAGTATTTTTAGCCAGTCTTTGAATATTAGAGAAGAGGCTGCAACCTGTGCTTTGCTCTACCGCTTCACCATCTTTGACGTATATTTATGTCAAAGGTCGTGTCCCTGCCTTTGATGTGATCTCGCACACCGAGCCCACATATTTCCCTGCACATGATGACTGATTTAATCAACCATCATCTGCCTTTAATAGCTGCTGATGTACTGTTGCTCCGCCTGCTGCTATTAACCCGTTAAATCCAGCTGTCAATCGCTGACAGCGGGATTTAACGCACGTCGGCTGGAAGCGCGTCATACATCCTGCCACGTGATTGTGGGGCGCCGATGGGTTGTCATGACAGCTGGGGGTCTGCTGATGACCTCCCATACATGTCATTATGACCCTCCTATGGGCCGGCGTTCATAGAAGATGGTGATTTCTGCTATAGATAGCAGTGTATGTACAGCACAAGCGATCAGACGATCGCCGCTCCAAGTCTCCTAATTAATCTGATCAGTAAACATTGTAATGGGGAAAAAATCAAAATGCCAGAATGACGTTTTTTTTGGCTGCCACAGCATTGCAGTAAAGTGCAACATCAAAGTGGTTGCAGGGAGTATATAAGGATATGTAGCTCACAAACTCCTAAATATATGATGTTTTCATTTACAATGTATCTAATTTATACATGTATATAGAGAGTACTGAGCATGGATTTGTAAGGTTTCATAACTTCCATGCTAGACAAAATTCTATAAAATAAATAATTTGACAATTCTTTCATGGCCGGAGGTGATAATAAACTGATATAACCGTGTACACTAGTAATTAGAATTCCCTGGGCTCGGGTGTAAGAGGCAATATTCCTGATGATCAGGGTCCCGTGTAGGGACGGTCACTGCTGTATACCATCTAGTACAGAGGTACAGAAGCTGGCGCCGCTCCCATAACCTCCGGGCTGCTGGATTCTATCAAACATCTCCATGTTATTCTGTATACAGTTATATTCTTCTTTCCATCACAATGCGGTGGGATATCACTACAATATGCCAACATGGTGTGATTAGTGGAGGGCGGCTGTCAGTATCCCCCGACTTTAGAATTAGATTGAATAAACCTTCAAAGGGGGTGTACAAAGTTTAAAAGATATCTCCTATCCATAGGATAACTTCCCGATGGATGGGGTCTGACTGCTGGGAGCCTCACCAATCCTGAAAACTGGGGATTTGAAGAGTCCTTTGTGACTGATGTGATGGTCGATCATTGCTGCACCATACATTCTCTATGGGACGACTGAAGCTCTGTGCTCGGCTGGTCTTCAGCACTCCCATTAAGAATGAACGGAGCAGTGCGTATACTCAACCACCACTCCATTCATCGTCTGTGGGACTGCCAGAACTAGTGGAGCGCTGCTCTTGGCTATTTTTGGGCAGTCCTATAGACAGTGAATGGAGGGGAGGCTGAGCATGCTGCCTGTTCTTGGGTTTGCTAGGGGTTCCAGCAGTCAGACCCTCAGTGATCAGTAAGTTATCCCCTAACCTTTGGATAAGAGATGATTTTCTATTTTGACAATAACCCTTTAATTGCATCCATGTGGTTATTTCCCCCTATCCTGTCCACCTTTATTATGTCCGTTATTCCCTCTGGTGGTCAGTGCAGCCATGTAGTGTATGTCTGTACTACTCAGGCTCTGGGGGGCCGGAGCGTGCAGCTACAGAGCAACCTGCTCCACATCACTGCCAGGAGGGGAGATTTATTGCTGTGTAGTTAGTCCAGGTGGTGCCGACAAGTAGAGGGAACAAGTTCTGGCAATCCTGCCAAAGGAGCACAGTTATTCCTGCACCGGACCTGCATCTCCGGTGTGCGGCGGCCGGGAAGGTGCCCGCTCTCCTCAGGGAAGATGCTGACGGCCCGCAGGCACATACCCGTCCTTGTGCCAATGCACAGGAGATAAAGCAGGACATTTATCTAAGTAGAGATGTGGCGTCTCCCACCCGCCTGTCATATTTGTAGATGACGCGTGGCGGAGGGCAGAAGCCGGGGCAGGACTCCTGTCCGGCTGCAGAAGTCTCATGTGTAGTGATACTCATGTGACTTTTCTAAAAGCATAAATCGGCCCGCAGAGGTGTCAGCGACGCTGGCTCAGACGTTACTGTGAGCGGAATAACAAGGCTTTGGTAACAGTTTCACCTCTTTATATTGTATTAGCTCCTTTACTTAGTCCTAGTTCAGACTGGTCTAAGAGATCGCCTGCTGATTCCTTTCTTGCGATTCTGATAGGAGATTTCTGTTAGAAGTTTGGCGCAAGGCTAGTGATTAGACTGGCTAGTGATTAGACTGGCCAGTGATTAGACTGGCTAGTGATTAGTCTGGCTAGTGATTAGACTGGCTAGTGATTAGTCTGGCTAGTGATTAGACTGGCTAGTGATTAGACTGGCTAGTGATTATAGACTGGCCAGTGATTAGACTGGCTAGTGATTAGACTGGCTAGTGATTAGACTGGCTAGTGATTAGACTGGCTAGTGATTAGACTGGCCAGTGATTAGACTGGCTAGTGATTAGACTGGCTATTGATTAGACTGGCTAGTGATTAGACTGGCTAGTGATTAGACTGGCCAGTGATTAGACTGGCTAGTGATTAGACTGGCAAGTAGATAAGGATTTTGTGCCAGATTTTTAGTAACAAAGGGAATACAGCGGTCGGCCACTTTAGGTGGACTGTTCCAGTAGGCAGCATGCTGATAAGTTATTTTTTGACGTTTTGCATGATTTCCGCTGTCTTTGGTTGGCATATCCCCCCCCAATGGCACTTCCATCTGCAACCTGTAATGGCCAGTCGGGATACCCGCGCTGGCATCGGGGTCTTATTGCATGGATAGGCACGCTGGTGACTCGCCCCCAGGGGGCCGGTGGCTGATCGCCGGGGTTATATCACGTTGGCTGGCCCAGGGCGGTCAGTACACAAAAAGGGGGTATAAAATTCTAATAAAAGTTTGGGGAATTCGTAACGCCACCTGTGGTGTCTGGTGAAGGTCACCAGCGCCGAACAGTACTCCGAGGCCGGTGTCAGGGCAGCTAAGATGGAGCGGGCCTCAGGGCAGTATAGAACGATGCAGGTTGCGCTGGGCGTTGTGGTGCAGGGAGAGGACGATAGCGCAGCAGAAGTAACGGACAGAGACAGGGGGTTTGCTTTGTTACCTTTTACTGGTACAGCTGTTAAGTACGGTCCGGGGTACTCCAGGTGAAGGGCACACTTTTGGACTTCTCCCCAGTGAGCGGGTATAAGGCCTCCTGTCTCTATGTATGCTCCTGGCCAGCCTGCAACTGGGCCTAGCTTATGTGTCCTGCTTTTTCTTAACCTGTTGCTCTGAGGTAGGACCTGCGGTTGGTAACCACTTTCCCTGGACGTCGGGGTTCCTGGTCCTGTACGTGTCTATCTTCAGGTTTGCCAGGGACTTGTAGTCCTCCTGGGATTCCGGTTGTTCCTACTGGGTGTAATGGATCCCTGTAGGCACGGACCCGGTGTCCGGTAAATATAGCGGGGTGAGCTTACTGAGCTCCTCTGCCCACTTGGTTTCTCTCTCTTTATCTCCTCGCCGTCGGCCACGCTCGGGGCCTTCACTACAAGGCAGCTGGTGTGCTGCGTCTTCACCGCTCTCTGAGCGTCGGCACGCTCTCAGACACCTTCTGTCTGACTGCTCTGCACACTCACTCACTGCAGACTGAAGACTAATCTGTTCTGAAGACTGAGCTGCCTGGCTCCACCTTCCCTTTATATATCCCTATCCGGGCTCCCTCTGGTGGTATGAGGTGGAAAGTGGAGGTGTATGAAAGTAGTGAGGGCCTCTTGTGAAGAAATCCAGCCATGCCCCCTTCTGGGTTCTGTGGCACCATGCGCAGCAGGGCACCACATTCCCCCCTAGTAAAACTCAGTACTCCCGGACTGAAGCAATTTTGCAAAACAGGTTAAACAATAATAACATTTCTTCCCTTTTTGGGAGGCACATCTCTTGAACATTACAGGTGTAAAAACATAATAAATATATACAAATATAGAGCGTCCTCAGAATTTAAGTCTGTTCCGGTGAGGTCCCCTGACAGGGTGTCCATCTCACAGGTAAAGTACAAGGTAGCTTGAGGGACCTGTCCAAAGCAAACCCTCCACGTAGGCCCTTGGGTGGCTGCAAGGCATGGCGATTCTGAGTTGGACCTCCACTTCTGCCACCCAGACAGGTTTTTATTCTGAGGTCACCTAAAGGGGGCACTCCAGGGAGCGCAATTATTTACAGGAAACAGTTTTTGGGCTGCACACAGTCCTCTTCCACAAACTTCTTTATGTATATACCCTTACTGGTCACTAGATGCAAGTTAAGTGTCCATATCACTTGAATTGTTCATTAGCAAGGCAAAAACACATATGAATAATGAAATACACGAAAATTACATACAAATAACATACCCCAGGGACAACTATCTACACTGTCAGAGTTTCCTTTCTATTCTCTCTATCTGACAGGGGTCTGACCTTTGGTGCTACGTGTCGACCTACGTGGTACTGGGATGCTTGTGGTACTGGTAGTTGCACTACTTTCCATTCTGTCAGCACTAGGTGTGGAGGGGCTACAAGACTGCCTTGACCTCTCTGCGGGACTGGCAAGTGTACCATTAGTTGGCCTTCTTGCTCTGCTCCAACCTGGGATCCTTCTTCCGGGGATTCTTCTTGAGCAGGCTCTTCTGGGGCACCTACAGGTTCTTCTTGCTGTGGGTAGAAGGTGATTACAGGTATGATTACTGCTCCTCCTAGTTGGGGCCAATCTGCCGGGAAATCTCCTAATTCAGTATGTATTACTGCTTCTTTAGGCTCCTCTGGTACGGTGAGAGGCACTTCCTCCTGGGGCTTTAGCAGACCTGGACACAACTTCAGATGGTCTCTGGATACTGTTGCAGTCGTTCTTCCTCCGTCCTTAGTTATTAAACAGGTCTTCCGGTTATCAAACCTTGAGTTTAACACAGTGTAGGGTTCTCTCTCCCACTGGTCATCAAGTTTGTGGTTTCTCCTTTTTCTTTTTAACACCACTTCTCCTGGTGTGACGGGTTCTGCGGGCGCACTTCTATTGTAGTGGGCTTCCTGTTTGTCCCTCACCCGAGTGAGACTGTCTTCGACACAGGCCTGTACTCTTCTGTACTGCTCTTGTCTGGTCGTGTCCCAGTCCTCAGTGGACATATCTGCTTCGGGTTCTACTACACCAAGCTCCAGGTCCATGGGCAACTTCCCGGGTCTTGCTCGCATGAGATATGCTGGAGTACAATTGGTGGAACTCACAGGTATGTGGTTGTACAGATCTACCAGGTCAGGTAGTAGGTCTGGCCACTAATTTCTCTCCTCTAGTGGTAGGGTCTTCAGCAGGTCGATGATGATGTTGTTCATCTTTTCACAGAGACCGTTGGTTTGGGGGTGGTACTGTGTAGTCCGGATCTTTTTACACCCGTACAGATGGCAGAACTCCTTGAACAATTCGGCCTCAAAGGCTGAGCCTTGATCTGTCAGCACCTGCTCCGGGTATCCATGTGGCCTGTTGAAGTACGCCTGAAACGTCTTTGCCACGGTTTCTGCCGTCAGATCCTTGCGGGGGCGACCACCAGGAACCGGGAGTAGTGATCCACCATGGTCAGTGTTATGCACATGCCCGGACTGACTGGCGTGTGCGTGTTTAGTGATCCCACTGGACCAAGAACCGGAGAGTGCCTGGAGGGGCGTAACTAAGTATCTACCCGATCCGACCAAGGTCGCACGACGGCTAACGACGCCAGTGCACCAGGGAGGAACTGAGCAGAGGGACCAGGTGCTACTCCAGGTCAGACCCCGGACACGGCTGTTGACCCACACCGGAGAATACAGGAACAGGCAGGTTAGGCTGGCACACTGACTGGTGGGTATAGGCAGGCACGGCTGGTATGCAGACAGGCGGGCACTGGTAAGCACGACTGGTATGCAGGCAGGGGGTACTGGCAAGCACGGCTGGAGTGCCGACAGGGAGGCACTAGCAGGTTGGAGCACAGACTGGATAAGTTCCAGTACAGACTGGGACTCAGGAACAGAACCGCAGATGCGGTAGACAAGCTGAGCAGAGCGAGACCGCCTGGAGCGGCGAGCAAAGGCAGAGCAGAGCGAGACCGCCTGGAGCGGCGAGCAAAGGCAGAGCAGAGCGAGACCGCCTGGAGCGGCGAGCAAAGGCAGAGCAGAGCGAGACGGCCTGGAGCGGCGAGCAAAGGCAGAGCAGAGCGAGACGGCCTGGAGCGGTGAGCAAGGCAGAGCAGGCAAGAACCGCCGGAGCGGTGAGCAAGGCAGAGCAGGCAAGAACCGCTGGAGCGGTGAGCAAAGGCAGAGCAGAGGGGACAGGGCTCTGTTCACACGGAACAGACTGGAAGGGAAAGGCAGAACCAGATACACACAAGATACTTGCAATGAAATAGCGAGTGGACTCTAAACTCACAAACGGGAGTACAGGGACAACGAGTAGGAGTTAGGTACGGGTTCAGACTCTGCAGGAAAAGGGAAGGTACGGACATAGAGAAAAACAGGTAACAGGCTAGGAGAGTATTCAGACAAGAACAGACACAGCAGCAAGATACAGGAGCGGGTCTAGGTATACGGCCCCTAAAAGGCGGAACGAACAGGCTAGGAGCGTGTTCAGACAGGAACAGGCAAGATACAGGAGCGGGTCTAGGTATGCAGCCCCTAGAAGGCGGAAAGAACAGGCTAGGAGCGTGTTCAGACAGGAACAGGCTAGATACAGGAGCGGGTCTAGGTATGCGGCCCCTAGAAGGCGGAAAGAACAGGCTAGCAGCGTGTTCACACTGGCCTGGAAATACAGCCTCCAGGATAGGCAGACAGACAACAGGCTAGAATATAGTTCAGACAGGACCTGGCACATCAGCAGCGAAAAGCCATCTGACGGAATGCATTGCTCAGGCACCAGCTTGTATGAGGAGCTGGTTTAAATATCCAATGACTGATAGCAATAGGCTGAGGATGCATTAGGGGTGTGCCCACAGCAGCTACACGAAACAGGAAGTGACCGGGCCGCCGCCCTAAGCAGCCAGAACAGAGGCAAGCAGACAGCATGGAAAGAAGCCAGGCTAGCAGACTGGACTGATGATCAAGTTTGCGATCTTGCATATTGGGAGATGGTGCCCTATGCAAGAACGCCGCCAGGTATGTTAGAGTCAGGGCATAGGAATATCCTGACCTGCTGGGTGACAGCTTGACATGATCCAGGGCCACGATCTCCAAGGGTCGAGTCGTCTTGATGGGTTGCAGGGGTGCCTTCTGGCTGCTGTAGTCTTTTCTCCTGAGGCTACGGGGTCCACAGTCCCGGCACCACCTCTCAATGGAACTGCGCATTCCTACCCAATAAAACCGACACTTCAGCAGGGCTTCTAGCTTCTTCCAGCCAAAGTGCCCCGCCTGATCGTGGTAGGCCTCCAACACCATCTGGATGTCCATCCTGGGCACTACAATCGGCCATACCATCTCATGGGTCCTCGGGTTGACGTACCTCCGGCACAGCTTCTCTCTATAGATGAACAGCCGGCTTCTCTCATTCCACAGTTGCTTGGCTTGTAGAGACGCGTCTTTCTCCAGGGAGGAACCTTCCTGGGTTATCAGTTCCTTAATACGACTGACAACCGGGTCACTGTCCTGGGTCTCCTTCCAGCTGTGGTGAGGCAAAGGGTTTAACGTCCTACCGCGATGGCTACTGGAGGCTCGTTGCTCTTGGACCATTCCATTACGGTGAAAGGCAGGTAGCTCAATCTCCTCCAGGTCATCCACTTCCTCTTCAGTGTCCGACTGGTGAGGCCTCCTGGACAGGGCATCGGCGTTGGCATTATTGCGGCCTGCCCGGTACTTAACTGCTTCCCGACCGCCCACTGTATATAAATGTCGGCGCTGCCTGGGCTCTGTGCAGCGCCGACGTTTAAAAACGGTGGTTGGTCCCGCAGTGCTCAGGACCCCCAGGGTCCTGCAAGCGCTGCGGGTGCGGTGCAGAGCGATAGCTCTGACAGGGGACATCATCGGGACCTGATTGGATCAGGTCCCAATGATGTTAACCCTTTGCTATCTTCTATATGCCGCAATCTATAGTGATGGCGGCATATAGAAGATAGTGAGAGGAGAGGGGATCGTCCACTTACCTCTCCGACGGCCCCCTGATACCTTCCAGGACCTGCCGTTGAAATGGCAGCTGGAGGTCACATGACCGCCTCCAGATCTGCCATATACGGTGTCCTGCTAGGCTCAGCCTGCAGCTGAGTCGAGCAGGAGAAGGACAGTGTGAAACTGTCAGCATAGATCTCAACCAATGCAATACATATCTATTGCATTGGATGAGATCAGTGATTAGAAAAATAAAAATTAATGTCCCATACAGGGACTAAATAAAAATGTAAAAAAAAAATCACAAAATAAATAAAAATAAATAAATAAAATATTAAACCAATAAATCCATATATTTATGCAAAAACAAAAAAAGTACACATATTTGGTATCGCCGCGTCCAAAACAACCCGATCTATAAAACTGTCACACTAATTAACTCCTGTGCACACCGTAATAAAAATAAATAAAAAACGGAGCAAAAAACTATGCTTTTTCATCATATCGCCAAACAAAGAGTCGAAAAAAATGCGATCAAAAAGCAAAATGGAAATAAAAATGGTACCGCTGAAAACGTCATCTTGTTCCGCAAAAAAACGCTCCATACAGCTCCATCAGCTGAAAAATAAAAAAAGTTATAGCTCTCAGAATAAAGCGATGCAAAAAAAATATTTTTTCTATAAAATTGTTTTATTGTGTAAAAGCGCCAAAACATAAAAAAATATACAGTAAGTGTAGTATCTCTGTAAACGTACAGACCCGAAGAATAACGCTGCCTTATCACTTTTACCACACACAGAACGGCATAAAAAAAACTCAAAAAACAATTCCTGAATTGTTGGTTTTTGTTAATTTTACCTCACAAAAAACAGAATAGAAAGCGATCAAAAAATGTCACGTACCCAAAAATGGTACCAATAAAAACGTCAACTCGTCCCGCAAAAAACAAGCGGTCACATGACTCTGTAGGCCGAAATATAGAAAAATGATAGCTCTCAAAATATGGCGATGCAAAAACTAGTTTTTGCAAAAAAAAGCGTCTCTTAGTGTGTGACAGCTGTCAGTCATAAAAACCCGATATAAATCTGGTATCGCTGTAATCGCACCGACCCGAAGAATAAAGTAATATCATCACTTATACCGCACGAGAAACGGCGTAAAAAAAAAAAATAAAACCAATTCTTCACCTGCTACTGATTTTGTTTATTATGTCTCCCAAAGATCGCAGTAAGGCTCTGCTCACATTTATCCTGCGCTCTGCGCTGAGCACTTACACCAGAGTTTCCGTGTAAATCTCTGAGATACGTGATTCAGACGGAACCCATGACGGAAGATTCCCTGTAATGAGGCAGATATAGGCACTGTGGATGCCATCTGGCCTGTGAGCCCACGGTGTCAGTTTTTTAGGCGTGCATAAAAGTGCGGTTGACCACAGTTTTGTGCACTTCTGAAAAAAAGGACACCGCTAAACAGAGGCCAGACGGAGTCCAGAGTAACTCTGCTGCCTCATTACAGTGAATGGATCCCACAGGGGTTTCATCTGAATTACATCACTTGGAAATTTAGATGGAAACCCCGATGTAAGTGCTCAGCCTCGAGCGCCGGATAAATGTTACTTAAAATGTTCCCAATAAAAGCTTCAACTCAGTCCTCAATAAAAGCTAGTCCCCACTCAGGTCCGTCATCTGTCAAAAATATTCCAAGTTACTGGTAGCAGAAAGGCTCTGGAAAAGCGAAATGGCCCTTGTCCCCCAAAAGAAATTCAGAAAATTTGGTGCTCCCAAATCCAAATGCCTATTCTACAATAATTTGTTCTCCAATTGTCAAATAGCGCTCCGTCCCTCCCAGATCTCGCCGTATGGCTGAGCGGTACGATACAGCCAGATATGGGGTATTGCCACTTTTAGAAGAAATTGTGTGACGCATTTCGGCACCATTTTTACCTATTGCCCTGTGTGAAAACGTAAAATCTGAGGGTAAAACATTTTTTTGTGGTAAAAATACAATTATGTTTTCTTCACTGCCCAATGGTATAAATTTAAAAATTAAAAAATACTCACTACTTCCCTAGATGAATTCCTTGTGAGGTGTAGTTTACAAAATGTGGTCACTTGTCGGAGTTTCTGCTGTTTCGGCATGTCAGCGACTCTTCAAATGTGACATGGTGTCTGCAACCTATCCCAGCCAACATAGCGCTCCTTTCTCTTCCGAACCCTGCCGTACACCAAAGCAGTGGTTTTCCTCCACATATGGGGTATCGGCGTACTCAGGAGAAATTGCACAACAAATTTCATGGTGCAATTTATCCTATTACCCTTATGTTAATCCAAAATTAAGGGATGAAAAACGTTTTTGAGGGAAAAATGTGAAAATTTTATTTTTACAGCTCAATATTATAAACTTCTGTGAAGCACCTGGGGGTGCGAGGTGCTCACCAAACATCTAGATAAGTTCCCTAAGGGGTCTAGTTTCCAAAATGGTGTCACTTGTGGGGGATTTCCACTGTTTAGGGGCATCAGGAGCTCTCCAAACGCAACATGGCGTCCGCTAATTATTCAAGCAAATTTTACATTGAAAAAGTCCAATGGCGCTCCTTCCCTTCCAAACCCTGCCGTGCACACCAACAGTGGTTTTCCTCCACATATGGGGTATCGGCGTGTTCAGGAGAAATTGCACAACAAATTTCATGGTGCAATTTATCCTATTACCCTTATGATAATGCAAAATTAAGGGATGAAAAACGTTTTTGAGGGAAAAATGTGAACATTTTATTTTTACAGCTCAATATTATAAACTTCTGTGAAGCACCTGGGGGTGCAAGGTGCTCACCACACATCTAGATAAGTTCCCTAAGCGGTCTAGTTTCCAAAATGGTGTCACTTGTGGGGTTTTTCCACTGTTTAGGGACATCAGGGGCTCTCCAAACGCAACATGGCGTCTTCTAATTATCCAAACAAATTTTTCTTTCAAAAAGTCTAATGGCGCTCCTTCCCTTCCGAACCCTGCAGTGCGCCCAAACAGTGGTTTTCCCTCACCTATGGGGTATCAGCGCGCTAATGAGAAATTGCACTACAAATTGTATATTCCATTTTTTCCTGTTACCCTTGTGAAAATAAAAAAATTGGGTCTAAAGTAACATTTTTGTGAAAAAAAGTTAAATGTTCATTGTTTTCTTCCACATTCCAAAAATTTCCGTGAAACACCTGAAGGGTTAATAAACTTCTTGAATGTGGTTTTGAGCACCTTGAGGGGTGCAGTTTTTAGAATGGTGTCACTTTTGGGTATTTTCTGTCATAAAGGCCCCTCAAAGTCACTTCAAATAAGATGTGGTCCCTAAAAAAATGTCTGTAAATTTTAATGGAAAAATGAGAAATCGCCGGTCAACTTTTAACCCTTATAGCTTCCTAACAAAAAAAAATTTTGGTTACAAAATTGTGCTGATGTAAAGTAGACATGTGGGAAATGTTATTTATTAACTATTTTGTGTGACATATCTCTCTGATTTAAGGGCATGAAAATTCAAAGTTTGAAAATTGGATAATTTTCAACATTTTCACCAAATCTCCGATTTTTTCACAAATAAACACAAGTGATATCGAAGAAATTTTACCACTATCATGAAGTACAATATGTCACGAAAAAACATTCTCAGAATCAGGGGAATCTGTTGAAGCGTTCCAGAGTAATTACTTCATAAAGTGACAGTGGTCAGAATTGAAAAAATTGGCCCGGTCACGAAGGCAAAACCAGGCTCTGGGGCGAAGTGGTTAAATAAATATTGATTTTATTGGCATCTGTGCTTCATTTATCTTGATTGGATTGCTCTAAGACTGAAGTATTGCATTTAATAGACCCCTTTACGCTTTTGGATTAAAATGTGATATGTTGCAGTTGTGAAAAGTACTTTTGCAAAAGACATGTAAATTATACTTGTGACGAATGCAAACAGTAAATTTAGCACCGTGAACCTTATTTACCATTTTATATAGAAAAAACTGAACTTTTTTTTTTAAATATATTTACATACAGTTTGATGCGATTAGTGATAGTCTACAGTTATATAAAGATTATTTTTTTATGTGCAAATGTGCAATATGCATGAATATTGCAATAAGGCCTTGTAACATATTTTGATACAAAAAAAAAAAAAAAATTAAGTTTTTGATTTAATTTTTCATTTGTTTATGGACAACCATGTTCACATACAGTATAACAATGCAACAGGTATTCAAAGAAAACACTTAAATTAGCTAAAAATCAAGACTTTAATATGTCCGGTCAAAAATGACCAGAACATTATAAGTGTATAGTCGACCCGAACAGAACAGCAGGGTTAAGTCAAAAAAAATTTGAGCAGCTCGGAATTTGTTTTCCATTTTTTAGACTTTTTAAGTTTGGCTGCAGTGGCACAGAGAACGCGGACTCAGTGCTACAATAAAACAAGTTGTTTATTAACTATTTACAAAATTATTCAATTATATATCAGTGACAATACAGACAGTGTAGAGCGACCTCTGCGCTCTCTCTCTGTCTCGTGCTTGTGGTCACTGTCTGGCCCTGTTTATGGGCCTGGTTATCTGAACGATGCCCTATAAAATATCAAACCCAGCGCTACAGCACTAAGAAGTATGACACCAATAGCTTAGTTGTCGACTATATATCCTTGATTTTCCCTGATACAGGTACCAACTGTCTGTTAAGCTCACTAAACCTTGCGTGGCTCGGTTATACTCCTACTGAGCTTCACACCAAGAACATATACGGAGTACAATTACCACTGTAACATCAATATTCACATAAAGTATATGCAACATACATCGTTGTATGAATATTGGTATAAATGCACACTAACCTATAATAGTTAAAGATACACTGGACTGTCAGCCAATAGTGTCTGGGTCGAATCAGTATGGGCCTCCGTCAACCCGCTGTATTTTCCAATGGCAGTCGCCACCCCAGACCCTAACAAGTGCCCACACTACACTTTCCTGCAAGGATGAAAGTCTCACACTGTGGGCCACAGTCAATTTCTTCTACCACAGACCTTCTGTCCTTGCCTCCAATTTCCAGAGAGACAACTCATGCTCCCTTCTGCTCACATAACCGAATTTCTGTCCTTCCAATTGGGTCTACGCTCACACGACCGAATTTCCATTTCTGCAATAGGGTCTGCGCTATCTGCTATCTTTAGCCTCGACAATCAGGATCTCTTAGTCTTTGTAAGGACTCTGCACCCCTTGCTTAATCCACTTCCAATACTGATCTTGTGTTTCTGGACATACTCATCACCTACGTCAGGCCTAGCTACCACAGGTGACTTGTTACAAGTCGGGACGACGACTGACTTCCTGGCCTGACCCCTGTGGCTTTTGTATTTTTCTGCTGCAGATCACATGTCCCCTGTGCACCTAGCTCTGCTTTCCTCTCATTCAGCCGGCCTTCTGTCCCTTGGTTCCAATACCATTTCAGGTTCCTACACCTAAAGTCTCTGATCACTACATGACAGCATCTGCCCACAAATACCTTACAGCTCATTTCTATTATATGAGTCACTCACTCTCCTTACATTCCTCCACTCTTTAAACTCACCATTACTTGGATGAGAAAGGTTACTTATGCTTTAGACGCTCCTTGGTGGTGGTCTCAGAGTCGCCAATATCCAAACACACTCCTGTGTCTGCTGTATTACATACTGCCATATGAAATCATCTTCTGCATACCTCCTGGGTGAAACACCAGCATTGGTACATTCAGATCTGTGAAGTCCCTCCTGACCTGTCTCTTCTGGAACACTTAGGCCCTGAGACACTCTTCCTGTGATTTTGACCTCTAGCCTACCCTCTAAGCTAGCCCCGGTCATTCTCTCTTCATCAGACACATGTGGCGGTAGCATGTAAGGGTGCCGCACTCTCTCTGGTGCGACGCCTTCTCCTTTCGGGGTGTACTCTCCTTGTCACTCGATGAGGAACAGCCTCCCACGTGTAGTCCAATTTTCCCCAAGGGTGCTTCACTTGAACCAAAACTCGATTCCCCAGCTGTAATGGTGCCTCCTGCACAGGAGTTACTACAGGATGCCTTTTCCCCTGGGGCTTCTGTACAATCTTAAGTCTCAGTGTCTCTAACCGATGATGGTGTTTCCACACCAAAGTTGTGGTGTTTATCTTCGTACTATCTTCCTCTGGATCAAGCTCTAGCTCAGTAACCTTACGGCTGTTACGTCCAAACAGCAACGTGTAAGGCGTGTACCCTGTCATGGCATGAACCTGGTTACTGTACACCCAGACCAGTTCTGGTACAAATTCAGGCCATTGCATCTTCCTGTGTCACGGTGTAGGGGAATGCTGGTGAGGAAATAGCAGATACGGGCTGGGTGAGCAGGGAAAACTAATCTGTCCCTGGGAACCCTGAATAGCCCTGACCCCGAAGGTATCTCTGATGGTGAGAAGGTTTGGGTCTCCACCCTAAGCCCTAACTCCTTCACAAGCCCTGCACTAATTCCCCTAATCTCCCTCCTCAGAACAAAGGTACAGCAATCTCAAAGGAAAGGACTTCAGCGGCACAAAAAAACAGGACTGCACAGCACGGCTTCCACGTATAGAGTGAAACTCTATCAGCTGCACCACCTGGTGGAAGGAGAGGCTGCTTAAAGGCTAAGGGGAGTAGACTCACACAGAAACTCACATCCACCAGGACATGTCAATAGAATTGGCATTAACCCATGCAGTACAAGAGGGAATTTCACAGTTTAAGTTACAGCAGCATCTAGAATAGACCGCAGATACACAGCGCTAGACAGTGTGTGACATCCTGTCATCTTCCTGTTGTCCTCCACAATTCTCAGAATGTAGATAAAGTTATGTTGAAACGTTCACAGTCCCCATTTCCCTGTGGGTGCTAGGGTGTAGTCCTGGAATTCTCAATGTTGTACAGTTGGTGCAGTTCATCCATGACTTTTCCATGAAAACAGGCTCCTAGCTCAGAGTGAATTCTTTCTGGACACCCGTATACCCACATGAAGTCATGACAGATGGCACAGGCCACTGACTCGGCTGTTTGATTCCCAGTGGGAGTCATGACTGCAAACTTTTTAAAATGATCCATCATCACCAGACAGTACAAACAACCATTATCGGAGCGGCTGATCATAAGATAGTCCACCATCAGCACTTCCAATAGGAAAGAAATCCTCTTCACCTATATAGATGTTCTGTGTTTAGGGGGTTTAGTCATCTCACCCTGATGGGATTTCCGGTAATCTTCTTTCACCACTCGATTTACTTGTGGCCAATACAGAAACCGTTGTAGTCATTGGAAAGTTCTCTCTGTTCTGAAGTGGGTATCACTCTCATGGGCTTTCTTCTTCACTCTGGGCTTCATTCCTTGTGAAATCATTAGCAGACTACAATGAGGCAATCTGGGCTACCGCCCAGGGCCAAAGGCTCCTGGGTACTTTGGCCATATTGTCCTCATTATAATGCATTTTTTCACCACTGTCGGCGGTGCACATCTCCGGACAGGTAGCTTTCCTAAAGCTCAGCTGCCAGCAATTCACAATGGTTTACTGGCATCTACAAGGCTATGTGTGTATGTACTCTTAGGAATAACAGAATCTTTGGTCCTCTCCTCCACTTTTAGCTGAGGTTTAGAGGATTAATCGGAGACATAGAACTGCTGTTCTCCACTTTGGAATCCTACCCTTCAGATATATGGTACATGATGTATAGTATTGATATACCAAAAATATCAGTAATAATCAATTAAATTCTGAAAGACATTAATCAATTTAAAATTTGTATTTATTTAGTTTAATTAAATCTTGCATGGAAGGATGAAGACGTGTTCTTGGAGAAGCCTTCAACTTTAGCAGGTGTTTCTTGCTGGTCAGGAGGCCACGGGTAGATGGTTCAAATCCTTCCATACAGGTACAGCATTGATGGTGGACATGCTGTAGTTTCTTCAGGGAGCTAGATGTGGGGGTTTTCTGTCCTCGAGATGTCTAAGGTGCCCTGGTGACAGCAGGCAAAAATGCAGCTTCCTCTGACAGCGCGAGCAGCCCTGGATAATCCACGCCGGCAGGATGATATCATCCGGCGGAAGATGGAACCTATGAGAAAAGATGTAAAACTAATGTAAGTAATGGGACTCCATATTAGAGGGTACTACTGTGGTGTCACTGTGGGAGAACGTTAGAGGAATCTCATCACACAGAGGGCAGGGATCTTTGCCAGTCATCATACATGTGACAATCCCACCACTGATAGATAACATCTGCTCCACATGACTTCTTCTCACTGACATCATACAACATGGAGATTATTGTCACACTTACCTCGCCTACTTTCCCCCTCTTCTACTTTCTCTGTTTTTTCTTGTCTTCTCAGTTTTAGAAAATATTTTCTTTTCTTCTGAACTGGAGATTCTAATCAAAAAGTCAGAAACAAATATTAATTATAAACTTCTAAAATATTTTCTTTGTATCTATATAGAGTTATGCAACTGATTAATATGCACCTGTAGCATTTCTGTGTGCCGCCATGTGGTGTCTCCAAGGAACTATGTCCCCTTATTATCATGACATTACTTGCAGCAAGCCACTGTGTTATTATATAATCAGTTAGATAATAATTCAATGCAACTTTAAAGAGGACCCGTCACTACATCAAAAGTGTCTGAGATTCACTATTATCTTATGTCTGCTGCTTCCCCGAGTATTCTGATATTTGTTTTGCTAAAATCCACCCTATGGTTGTAGAGATATGGGCATTTATATTTAGTGCTAATTTTTATGGTCTTTTCCAAGGGGGCATGGCTCACAATTTTATATTGCAGAGCAACCTAAAGACACGCCCCAGAGGATCCTGTGAGCACTGCCCTCTTGGAAAAGACGATAAAAATTAGCACTAAATAAGACCCGTAACTCAAAAAACGGAATACTCAGGGGAGCAACGGGAATAAAGTAAGTAATTTTTGGAGCCTTCATGTGCTGATTCACATTATAATTTTGGATTATAGGCTATAATTGGATGGCCTATAAACCTGTACATACCTGACAATGAGGACGAGGATGACTCGTTGTTTTTAGCAGTGAAACTCTGATTGTCTCCATTAGTTTTGGAAGAGGAAGACTCTTTCTGCCTGTTTGGTAGAAGAAAGACCAGTAAATTAAAAGGAAAAACAATAGAAAAAATGAAGAACACCTGTTTGTGAGGCCAATTAGGACAACCTAGAGGGGATACCCTGCCCAGGCCCTCAACTAGTAATATTGGCCTGAAATGAGCAGGAAATGAATGGCTGGTCACAATCATCAACTGTTATTGCAGTGTTATCACAAGCCAGATGCACAGAGGGGTGGTGGATGCTGGATTTAGATTTGTGTTACTCGTGTCTTGTATTTGGTTCTGAACATATATCAGAACTAAATCTCATAATAATAATAATCTACTCACATGTCTGAGTGTTTTTCACTGTTCTCTTGGGAACACTGTGGAGGTGACATAGGCTCTACATTGGTCATCATCCCGGTATTGGTGATATTTAGCTAAAACACACGGAGAAAAATAAATTGATTTATTTTTAAGCATTTTTGTAATTATAGGTTTTAGACATATTAGTAGCCACATACTTACTTTAGAAAACCTTTGATAATATGATACAAAGTTTTTTATTTCTGGCCAGTCATTGTCCTCTCTTGTGTCTGCCTCATCTGAATTCATGTGTCTGCTACAACGAGCTACAAAGTACAAGTGTTATCAGAGATAATTAGTATAAGACCCGGTCAGACAGTCACCCTGCTATCACTAATAATGATGAGAATTATTTTCACATAAAATGAAAGACAAGACACACAGCAGTTTTCTGCAGATGACGTCTCATTTTACTTACTGATAAAGTAGCGGGTGTCCTCATCTGACTTTAGCTCAGGAACGAACAGGGGCTTCTGACTTAGAAGATTGTCAAAGTCTAAGTGATGCAGAAATGGATGCATTTTGATCTCATTTGCTCCTCCTGGAAAAGGAAGACAAGAAAGAAAGTGATAGTCATTTTTAGAGAAACTGCTCCATATCGGTACAGTTTATGTTAACCTGAACTGAAGATGTAACAGCAGACATGAAGGAAATGTACTGAAAGTCATAGCATGAAAAATGGGGAAT